>NC_088775.1:57384615-57909337 GCF_954871325.1 Gordionus sp. m RMFG-2023 | reverse complement strand
CCCCAACGATTTATCGTTTCAATTTAATTTGTACTGGCGCTTTTTTCGCTTTAACAATATAATTTCCCAACGATTTATCGTTTCAATTTAATTTGTACTAGCGCTTTTTTCGCTTTAACAATATAATTCCCCAACGATTTATCGTTTCAATTTAATTTGTACTGGCGCTTTTTTCGCTTTAACAATATAATTTCCCAACGATTTATCGTTTCAATTTAATTAGTACTAGCGCTTTTTTCGCTTTAATATAATTCCCAACGATTTATCGTTTCAATTTAATTTGTACTAGCGCTTTTTTCGCTTTAACAATATAATTCCCCAACGATTTATCGTTTCAATTTAATTTGTACTGGCGCTTTTTTCGCTTTAACAATATAATTCCCCAACGATTTATCGTTTCAATTTAATTTGTACTGGCGCTTTTTTCGCTTTAACAATATAATTTCCCAACGATTTATCGTTTCAATTTAATTAGTACTAGCGCTTTTTTCGCTTTAACAATATAATTCCCAACGATTTATCGTTTCAATTTAATTTGTACTAGCGCTTTTTTCGCTTTAACAATATAATTCCCCAACGATTTATCGTTTCAATTTAATTAGTACTGGCGCTTTTTTCGCTTTAACAATATAATTCCCCAACGATTTATCGTTTCAATTTAATTTGTACTGGCGCTTTTTTCGCTTTAACAATATAATTCCCCAACGATTTATCGTTTCAATTTAATTTGTACTGGCGCTTTTTTCGCTTTAACAATATAATTTCCCAACGATTTATCGTTTCAATTTAATTAGTACTAGCGCTTTTTTCGCTTTAACAACGATTTATCGTTACAATTTAATTTGTACTAGCGCTTTTTTCGCTTTAACAATATAATTCCCCAACGATTTATCGTTTCAATTTAATTTGTACTGGCGCTTTTTTCGCTTTAACAATATAATTTCCCAACGATTTATCGTTTCAATTTAATTAGTACTAGCGCTTTTTTCGCTTTAATAATATAATTCCCCAACGATTTATCGTTTCAATTTAATTAGTACTAACGCTTTTTTCGCTTTAACAATATAATCGTTTCAATTTAATTTGTACTGGCGCTTTTTTCGCTTTAACAATATAATTTTCCAACGATTTATCGTTTCAATTTAATTAGTACTAGCGCTTTTTTCGCTTTAACAACGATTTATCGTTTCAATTTAATTTGTACTAGCGCTTTTTTCGCTTTAATAATATAATTCCCCAACGATTTATCGTTTCAATTTAATTAGTACTAACGCTTTTTTCGCTTTAACAATATAATTCCCCAACGATTTATCGTTTCAATTTAATTAGTACTAGCGCTTTTTTCGCTTTAACAACGATTTATCGTTTCAATTTAATTTGTACTAGCGCTTTTTTCGCTTTAACAATATAATTCCCCAACGATTTAGCGTTTCAATTTAATTTGTACTAGCGCTTTTTTCGCTTTAACAATATAAATCCCCAACGATTTATCGTTTCAATTTAATTTGTACTGGCGCTTTTTTCGCTTTAACAATATAATTTTCCAACGATTTATCGTTTCAATTTAATTAGAACTAGCGCTATTTTCGCTTTAACAACGATTTATCGTTTCAATTTAATTTGTACTAGCGCTCGCTTTAATAATATAATTCCCCAACGATTTATCGTTTCAATTTAATTAGTACTAGCGCTTTTTTCGCTTTAACAATATAATTTTCCAACGATTTATCGTTTCAATTTAATATGTACCATCGCTTTTTTCGCTTTAACAATATAATTCGCAAACGATTTATCGTTTCAATTTAATTAGTACTAGCGCTTTTTTCGCTTTAACAACGATTTATCGTTTCAATTTAATTTGTACTGGCGCTTTTTTCGCTTTAACAATATAATTTCCCAACGATTTATCGTTTCAATATAATTAGTACTAGCGCTTTTTTCGCTTTAACAACGATTTATCGTTTCAATTTAATTTGTACTAGCGCTTTTTTCGCTTTAACAATATAATTCCTCAACGATTTATCGTTTCAATTTAATTTGTACTAGCGCTTTTTTCGCTTTAATAATATAATTCCCCAACGATTTATCGTTTCAATTTAATTAGTACTAGCGCTTTTTTCGCTTTAACAATATAATTTTCCAATGATTTATCGTTTCAATTTAATATGTACTATCGCTTTTTTCGCTTTAACAATATAATTCGCGAACGATTTATCCTTTCAATTTTATTAGTACTAGCGCTTTTTTCGCTTTAACAACGATTTATCGTTTCAATTTAATTTGTACTAGCGCTTTTTTCGCTTTAACAATATAATTTTCCACCGATTTATCGTTTCAATTTAATTAGTACTAGCGCTTTTTTCGCTTTAACAACGATTTATCGTTTCAATTTAATTTGTACTAGCGCTTTTTTCGCTTTAACAATATAATTCCCCAACGATTTATCGTTTCAATTTAATTTGTACTGGCGCTTTTTTCGCTTTAACAATATAATTCCCCAACGATTTATCGTTTCAATTTAATTTGTACTGGCGCTTTTTTCGCTTTAACAATATAATTTCCCAACGATTTATCGTTTCAATTAAATTTGTACTAGCGCTTTTTTCGCTTTAACAATATAATTCCCCAACGATTTATCGTTTCAATTTAATTTGTACTGGCGCTTTTTTCGCTTTAACAATATAATTTCCCAACGATTTATCGTTTCAATTTAATTAGTACTAGCGCTTTTTTCGCTTTAACAACGATTTATCGTTCAATTTAATTTGTACTAGCGCTTTTTTCGCTTTAATAATATAATTCCCCAACGATTTATCGTTTCAATTTAATTTGTACTGGCGCTTTTTTCGCTTTAACAATATAATTCCCCAACGATTTATCGTTTCAATTTAATTTGTACTGGCGCTTTTTTCGCTTTAACAATATAATTTCCCAACGATTTATCGTTTCAATTTAATTTGTACTAGCGCTTTTTTCGCTTTAACAACGATTTATCGTTACAATTTAATTTGTACTAGCGCTTTTTTCGCTTTAACAATATAATTCCCCAACGATTTATCGTTTCAATTTAATTAGTACTAGCGCTTTTTTCGCTTTAACCAACGATTTATCGTTTCAATTTAATTTGTACTAGCGCTTTTTTCGCTTTAACAATATAATTCCTCAACGATTTATCGTTTCAATTTAATTTGTACTAGGCGCTTTTTTCGCTTTAATAATATAATTCCCCAACGATTTATCGTTTCAATTTAATTAGTACTAGCGCTTTTTTCGCTTTAACAATATAATTTTCCAATGATTTATCGTTTCAATTTAATTATGTACTATCGCTTTTTTCGCTTTAACAATATAATTCGCGAACGATTTATCGCTTTCAATTTTATTAGTACTAGCGCTTTTTTCGCTTTAACAACGATTTATCGTTTCAATTTAATTTGTACTAGCGCTTTTTTCGCTTTAACAATATAATTTTCCACCGATTTATCGTTTCAATTTAATTAGTACTAGCGCTTTTTTCGCTTTAACAACGATTTATCGTTTCAATTTAATTTGTACTAGCGCTTTTTTCGCTTTAATAATATAATTCCCCAACGATTTATCGTTTCAATTTAATTAGTACTAGCGCTTTTTTCGCTTTAACAATATAATTTTCCAACGATTTATCGTTTCAATTTAATATGTACCATCGCTTTTTTCGCTTTAACAATATAATTCGCAAACGATTTATCGTTTCAATTTAATTAGTACTAGCGCTTTTTTCGCTTTAACAACGATTTATCGTTTCAATTTAATTTGTACTAGCGCTTTTTTCGCTTTAACAATATAATTTCCCAACGATTTATCGTTTCAATTTAATTAGTACTAGCGCTTTTTTCGCTTTAACAACGATTTATCGTTTCAATTTAATTTGTACTAGCGCTTTTTTCGCTTTAACAATATAATTCCTCAACGATTTATCGTTTCAATTTAATTTGTACTAGCGCTTTTTTCGCTTTAATAATATAATTCCCCAACGATTTATCGTTTCAATTTAATTAGTACTAGCGCTTTTTTCGCTTTAACAATATAATTTTCCAATGATTTATCGTTTCAATTTAATATGTACTATCGCTTTTTTCGCTTTAACAATATAATTCGCGAACGATTTATCCTTTCAATTTTATTAGTACTAGCGCTTTTTTCGCTTTAACAACGATTTATCGTTTCAATTTAATTTGTACTAGCGCTTTTTTCGCTTTAACAATATAATTTTCCACCGATTTATCGTTTCAATTTAATTAGTACTAGCGCTTTTTTCGCTTTAACAACGATTTATCGTTTCAATTTAATTTGTACTAGCGCTTTTTTCGCTTTAACAATATAATTCCTCAACGATTTATCGTTTCAATTTAATTTGTACTAGCGCTTTTTTCGCTTTAACAATATAATTCCCCAACGATTTATCGTTTCAATTTAATTTGTACTAGCGCTTTTTTCGCTTTAACAATATAATTCCCCAACGATTTATCGTTTCAATTTAATTTGTACTGGCGCTTTTTTCGCTTTAACAATATAATTTCCCAACGATTTATCGTTTCAATTTAATTAGTACTAGCGCTTTTTTCGCTTTAACAATATAATTTCCCAACGATTTATCGTTTCAATTTAATTTGTACTAGCGCTTTTTTCGCTTTAACAATATAATTCCCCAACGATTTATCGTTTCAATTTAATTTGTACTGGCGCTTTTTTCGCTTTAACAATATAATTCCCCAACGATTTATCGTTTCAATTTAATTTGTACTGGCGCTTTTTTCGCTTTAACAATATAATTTCCCAACGATTTATCGTTTCAATTTAATTAGTACTAGCGCTTTTTTCGCTTTAACAATATAATTCCCCAACGATTTATCGTTTCAATTTAATTTGTACTAGCGCTTTTTTCGCTTTAACAATATAATTCCCCAACGATTTATCGTTTCAATTTAATTAGTACTGGCGCTTTTTTCGCTTTAACAATATAATTCCCCAACGATTTATCGTTTCAATTTAATTTGTACTGGCGCTTTTTTCGCTTTAACAATATAATTCCCCAACGATTTATCGTTTCAATTTAATTTGTACTGGCGCTTTTTTCGCTTTAACAATATAATTTCCCAACGATTTATCGTTTCAATTTAATTAGTACTAGCGCTTTTTTCGCTTTAACAACGATTTATCGTTACAATTTAATTTGTACTAGCGCTTTTTTCGCTTTAACAATATAATTCCCCAAAGATTTATCGTTTCAATTTAATTTGTACTGGCGCTTTTTTCGCTTTAACAATATAATTTTCCAACGATTTATCGTTTCAATTTAATTAGTACTAGCGCTTTTTTCGCTTTAACAACGATTTATCGTTTCAATTTAATTTGTACTAGCGCTTTTTTCGCTTTAACAATATAATTCCCTAACGATTTATCGTTTCAATTTAATTTGTACTGGCGCTTTTTTCGCTTTAACAATATAATTCCCCAACGATTTATCGTTTCAATTTAATTTGTACTGGCGCTTTTTTCGCTTTAACAATATAATTTCCCAACGATTTATCGTTTCAATTTAATTTGTACTAGCGCTTTTTTCGCTTTAACAATATAATTCCCCAACGATTTATCGTTTCAATTTAATTTGTACTGGCGCTTTTTTCGCTTTAACAATATAATTTCCCAACGATTTATCGTTTCAATTTAATTAGTACTAGCGCTTTTTTCGCTTTAACAACGATTTATCGTTTCAATTTAATTTGTACTAGCGCTTTTTTCGCTTTAACAATATAATTCCCCAACGATTTATCGTTTCAATTTAATTTGTACTGGCGCTTTTTTCGCTTTAACAATATAATTCCCCAACGATTTATCGTTTCAATTTAATTTGTACTGGCGCTTTTTTCGCTTTAACAATATAATTTCCCAACGATTTATCGTTTCAATTTAATTAGTACTAGCGCTTTTTTCGCTTTAACAACGATTTATCGTTACAATTTAATTTGTACTAGCGCTTTTTTCGCTTTAACAATATAATTCCCCAACGATTTATCGTTTCAATTTAATTAGTACTGGCGCTTTTTTCGCTTTAACAATATAATTCCCCAACGATTTATCGTTTCAATTTAATTTGTACTGGCGCTTTTTTCGCTTTAACAATATAATTCCCCAACGATTTATCGTTTCAATTTAATTTGTACTGGCGCTTTTTTCGCTTTAACAATATAATTTCCCAACGATTTATCGTTTCAATTTAATTAGTACTAGCGCTTTTTTCGCTTTAACAATATAATTCCCAACGATTTATCGTTACAATTTAATTTGTACTAGCGCTTTTTTCGCTTTAACAATATAATTCCCCAACGATTTATCGTTTCAATTTAATTTGTACTGGCGCTTTTTTCGCTTTAACAATATAATTTTCCAACGATTTATCGTTTCAATTTAATTAGTACTAGCGCTTTTTTCGCTTTAACAACGATTTATCGTTTCAATTTAATTTGTACTAGCGCTTTTTTCGCTTTAACAATATAATTCCCCAACGATTTAATCGTTTCAATTTAATTTGTACTGGCGCTTTTTTCGCTTTAACAATATAATTTTCCAACGATTTATCGTTTCAATTTAATTTGTACTAGCGCTTTTTTCGCTTTAACAATATAATTTCCTCAACGATTTATCGTTTCAATTTAATTTGTACTAGCGCTTTTTTCGCTTTAATAATATAATTCCCCAACGATTTATCGTTTCAATTTAATTTGTACTAGCGCTTTTTTCGCTTTAACAATATAATTCCCCAACGATTTATCGTTTCAATTTAATTAGTACTAGCGCTTTTTTCGCTTTAACAAACGATTTATCGTTTCAATTTAATTTGTACTAGCGCTTTTTTCGCTTTAACAATATAATTCCCCAACGATTTATCGTTTCAATTTAATTTGTACTAGCGCTTTTTTCGCTTTAACAATATAATTCCCCAACGATTTATCGTTTCAATTTAATTTGTACTGGCGCTTTTTTCGCTTTAACAATATAATTTTCCAACGATTTATCGTTTCAATTTAATTAGAACTAGCGCTATTTTCGCTTTAACAACGATTTATCGTTTCAATTTAATTTGTACTAGCGCTTTTTCGCTTTAATAATATAATTCCCCAACGATTTATCGTTTCAATTTAATTAGTACTAGCGCTTTTTTCGCTTTAACAATATAATTTTCCAACGATTTATCGTTTCAATTTAATATGTACTATCGCTTTTTTCGCTTTAACAATATAATTCGCCAACGATTTATCGTTTCAATTTAATTAGTACTAGCGCTTTTTTCGCTTTAACAACGATTTATCGTTTCAATTTAATTTGTACTGGCGCTTTTTTCGCTTTAACAATATAATTTCCCAACGATTTATCGTTTCAATTTAATTAGTACTAGCGCTTTTTTCGCTTTAACAACGATTTATCGTTTCAATTTAATTTGTACTAGCGCTTTTTTCGCTTTAACAATATAATTCCTCAACGATTTATCGTTTCAATTTAATTTGTACTAGCGCTTTTTTCGCTTTAATAATATAATTCCCCAACGATTTATCGTTTCAATTTAATTAGTACTAGCGCTTTTTTCGCTTTAACAATATAATTTTCCAATGATTTATCGTTTCAATTTAATATGTACTATCGCTTTTTTCGCTTTAACAATATAATTCGCGAACGATTTATCCTTTCAATTTTATTAGTACTAGCGCTTTTTTCGCTTTAACAACGATTTATCGTTTCAATTTAATTTGTACTAGCGCTTTTTTCGCTTTAACAATATAATTTTCCACCGATTTATCGTTTCAATTTAATTAGTACTAGCGCTTTTTTCGCTTTAACAACGATTTATCGTTTCAATTTAATTTGTACTAGCGCTTTTTTCGCTTTAACAATATAATTCCCCAACGATTTATCGTTTCAATTTAATTTGTACTGGCGCTTTTTTCGCTTTAACAATATAATTCCCCAACGATTTATCGTTTCAATTTAATTTGTACTGGCGCTTTTTTCGCTTTAACAATATAATTTCCCAACGATTTATCGTTTCAATTTAATTTGTACTAGCGCTTTTTTCGCTTTAACAATATAATTCCCCAACGATTTATCGTTTCAATTTAATTTGTACTAGCGCTTTTTTCGCTTTAACAATATAATTCCCCAACGATTTATCGTTTCAATTTAATTTGTACTAGCGCTTTTTTCGCTTTAACAATATAATTCCCCAACGATTTATCGTTTCAATTTAATTTGTACTGGCGCTTTTTTCGCTTTAACAATATAATTTCCCAACGATTTATCGTTTCAATTTAATTAGTACTAGCGCTTTTTTCGCTTTAACAACGATTTATCGTTACAATTTAATTTGTACTAGCGCTTTTTTCGCTTTAACAATATAATTCCCCAACGATTTATCGTTTCAATTTAATTAGTACTAGCGCTTTTTTCGCTTTATACAACGATTTATCGTTTCAATTTAATTTGTACTAGCGCTTTTTTCGCTTTAACAATATAATTCCTCAACGATTTATCGTTTCAATTTAATTTGTACTAGGGCTTTTTTCGCTTTAATAATATAATTCCCCAACGATTTATCGTTTCAATTTAATTAGTACTAGCGCTTTTTTCGCTTTAACAATATAATTTTCCAATGATTTATCGTTTCAATTTAATATGTACTATCGCTTTTTTCGCTTTAACAATATAATTCGCGAACGATTTATCCTTTCAATTTTATTAGTACTAGCGCTTTTTTCGCTTTAACAACGATTTATCGTTTCAATTTAATTTGTACTAGCGCTTTTTTCGCTTTAACAATATAATTTTCCACCGATTTATCGTTTCAATTTAATTAGTACTAGCGCTTTTTTCGCTTTAACAACGATTTATCGTTTCAATTTAATTTGTACTAGCGCTTTTTTCGCTTTAACAATATAATTCCTCAACGATTTATCGTTTCAATTTAATTTGTACTAGGGCTTTTTTCGCTTTAATAATATAATTCCCCAACGATTTATCGTTTCAATTTAATTAGTACTAGCGCTTTTTTCGCTTTAACAATATAAATTTCCAACGATTTATCGTTTCAATTTAATATGTACTATCGCTTTTTTCGCTTTAACAATATAATTCGCGAACGATTTATCCTTTCAATTTTATTAGTACTAGCGCTTTTTTCGCTTTAACAACGATTTATCGTTTCAATTTAATTTGTACTAGCGCTTTTTTCGCTTTAACAATATAATTTTCCACCGATTTATCGTTTCAATTTAATTAGTACTAGCGCTTTTTTCGCTTTAACAACGATTTATCGTTTCAATTTAATTTGTACTAGCGCTTTTTTCGCTTTAACAATATAATTCCCCAACGATTTATCGTTTCAATTTAATTTGTACTAGCGCTTTTTTCGCTTTAACAATATAATTCCCCAACGATTTATCGTTTCAATTTAATTTGTACTGGCGCTTTTTTCGCTTTAACAATATAATTTCCCAACGATTTATCGTTTCAATTTAATTAGTACTAGCGCTTTTTTCGCTTTAACAACGATTTATCGTTTCAATTTAATTTGTACTAGCGCTTTTTTCGCTTTAACAATATAATTCCCCAACGATTTATCGTTTCAATTTAATTTGTACTGGCGCTTTTTTCGCTTTAACAATATAATTCCCCAACGATTTATCGTTTCAATTTAATTTGTACTGGCGCTTTTTTCGCTTTAACAATATAATTTCCCAACGATTTATCGTTTCAATTTAATTAGTACTAGCGCTTTTTTCGCTTTAACAACGATTTATCGTTTCAATTTAATTTGTACTAGCGCTTTTTTCGCTTTAACAATATAATTCCCCAACGATTTATCGTTTCAATTTAATTAGTACTGGCGCTTTTTTCGCTTTAACAATATAATTCCCCAACGATTTATCGTTTCAATTTAATTTGTACTGGCGCTCTTTTCGCTTTAACAATATAATTCCCCAACGATTTATCGTTTCAATTTAATTTGTACTGGCGCTTTTTTCGCTTTAACAATATAATTTCCCAACGATTTATCGTTTCAATTTAATTAGTATCTAGCGCTTTTTTCGCTTTAACAACGATTTATCGTTACAATTTAATTTGTACTAGCGCTTTTTTCGCTTTAACAATATAATTCCCCAAAGATTTATCGTTTCAATTTAATTTGTACTGGCGCTTTTTTCGCTTTAACAATATAATTTTCCAACGATTTATCGTTTCAATTTAATTAGTACTAGCGCTTTTTTCGCTTTAACAACGATTTATCGTTTCAATTTAATTTGTACTAGCGCTTTTTTCGCTTTAACAATATAATTCCCTAACGATTTATCGTTTCAATTTAATTTGTACTGGCGCTTTTTTCGCTTTAACAATATAATTCCCCAACGATTTATCGTTTCAATTTAATTTGTACTGGCGCTTTTTTCGCTTTAACAATATAATTTCCCAACGATTTATCGTTTCAATTTAATTTGTACTAGCGCTTTTTTCGCTTTAACAATATAATTCCCCAACGATTTATCGTTTCAATTTAATTTGTACTGGCGCTTTTTTCGCTTTAACAATATAATTTCCCAACGATTTATCGTTTCAATTTAATTAGTACTAGCGCTTTTTTCGCTTTAACAACGATTTATCGTTTCAATTTAATTTGTACTAGCGCTTTTTTCGCTTTAACAATATAATTCCCCAACGATTTATCGTTTCAATTTAATTTGTACTGGCGCTTTTTTCGCTTTAACAATATAATTCCCCAACGATTTATCGTTTCAATTTAATTTGTACTGGCGCTTTTTTCGCTTTAACAATATAATTTCCCAACGATTTATCGTTTCAATTTAATTAGTACTAGCGCTTTTTTCGCTTTAACAACGATTTATCGTTACAATTTAATTTGTACTAGCGCTTTTTTCGCTTTAACAATATAATTCCCCAACGATTTATCGTTTCAATTTAATTAGTACTGGCGCTTTTTTCGCTTTAACAATATAATTCCCCAACGATTTATCGTTTCAATTTAATTTGTACTGGCGCTTTTTTCGCTTTAACAATATAATTTCCCAACGATTTATCGTTTCAATTTAATTTGTACTAGCGCTTTTTTCGCTTTAACAATATAATTCCCCAACGATTTATCGTTTCAATTTAATTTGTACTGGCGCTTTTTTCGCTTTAACAATATAATTCCCCAACGATTTATCGTTTCAATTTAATTTGTACTGGCGCAATTTTCGCTTTAACAATATAATTCCCCAACGATTTATCGTTTCAATTTAATTTGTACTAGCGCTTTTTTCGCTTTAACAATATAATTCCCCAACGATTTATCGTTTCAATTTAATTAGTACTAGCGCTTTTTTCGCTTTAACAATATAATTTTCCAATGATTTATCGTTTCAATTTAATATGTACTATCGCTTTTTTCGCTTTAACAATATAATTCGCGAACGATTTATCCTTTCAATTTTATTAGTACTAGCGCTTTTTTCGCTTTAACAACGATTTAACGTTTCAATTTAATTTGTACTAGCTCTTTTTTCGCTTTAACAATATAATTCCCCAACGATTTAATGTTTCAATTTAATTTGTACTGGCGCTTTTTTCGCTTTAACAATATAATTTTCCAACGAATTATCGTTTCAATTTAATTTGTACTAGCGCTTTTTTCGCTTTAACAATATAATTCCTCAACGATTTATCGTTTCAATTTATTTTGTACTAGCGCGTTTTTCGCTTTAATAATATAATTCCCCAACGATTTATCGTTTCAATTTAATTTACTAGCGCTTTTTTCGCTTTAACAATAAAATTCCCCAAAGATTTATCGTTTCAATTTAATTAGTACTGGCCCTTTTTTCGCTTTAACAATATAATTCACCAACGATTTATCGTTTCAATTTAATTTGTACTGGCGCTTTTTTCGCTTTAACAATATAATTTTCCAACGATTTATCGTTTCAATTTAATTAGTACTAGCGCTTTTTTCGCTTTAACAACGATTTATCGTTTCAATTTAATTTGTACTAGCGCTTTTTTCGCTTTAACAATATAATTCCTCAACGATTTATCGTTTCAATTTAATTTGTACTAGCGCTTTTTTCGCTTTAACAACGATTTATCGTTTCAATTTAATTTGTACTAGCGCTTTTTTCGCTTTAACAATATAATTCCCCAACGATTTATCGTTTCAATTTAATTTGTACTGGCGCTTTTTTCGCTTTAACAATATAATTTTCCAACGATTTATCGTTTTAATTTAATTAGTACTAGCGCTTTTTTCGCTTTAACAACGATTTATCGTTTCAATTTAATTTGTACTAGCGCTTTTTTCGCTTTAACAATATAATTCCTCAACGATTTATCGTTTCAATTTAATTTGTACTAACGCTTTTTTCGCTTTAATAATATAATTCCCCAACGATTTATCGTTTCAATTTAATTAGTACTAACGCTTTTTTCGCTTTAACAATATAATTCCCCAACGATTTATCGTTTCAATTTAATTTGTACTGGCGCTTTTTTCGCTTTAACAATATAATTCCCCAACGATTTATCGTTTCAATTTAATTAGTACTAGCGCTTTTTTCGCTTTAACAACGATTTATCGTTTCAATTTAATTTGTACTAGCGCTTTTTTCGCTTTAACAATATAATTTCCCAACGATTTATCGTTTCAATTTAATTAGTACTAGCGCTTTTTTCGCTTTAACAACGATTTATCGTTTCAATTTAATTAGTACTAGCGCTTTTTTCGCTTTAACAATATAATTCCCCAACGATTTATCGTTTCAATTTAATTAGTACTAGCGCTTTTTTCGCTTTAACAACGATTTATCGTTTCAATTTAATTTGTACTAGCGCTTTTTTCGCTTTAACAATATAATTCCCCAACGATTTATCGTTTCAATTTAATTTGTACTGGCGCTTTTTTCGCTTTAACAATATAATTTTCCAACGATTTATCGTTTCAATTTAATTAGTACTAGCGCTTTTTTCGCTTTAACAACGATTTATCGTTTCAATTTAATTTGTACTAGCGCTTTTTTCGCTTTAACAATATAATTCCCCAACGATTTATCGTTTCAATTTAATTTAGTACTAGCGCTTTTTTCGCTTTAACAATATAATTCCCAACGATTTATCGTTTCAATTTAATTTGTACTAGCGCTTTTTTCGCTTTAACAACGATTTATCGTTTCAATTTAATTGTACTAGCGCTTTTTCGCTTTAACAACGATTTATCGTTTCAATTTAATTTGTACTGGCGCTTTTTTCGCTTTAACAATATAATTTCCCAACGATTTATCGTTTCAATTTAATTAGTACTAGCGCTTTTTTCGCTTTAACAACGATTTATCGTTTCAATTTAATTAGTACTAGCGCTTTTTTCGCTTTAACAATATAATTTCCCAACGATTTATCGTTTCAATTTAATTTGTACTAGCGCTTTTTTCGCTTTAACAATATAATTTCCCAACGATTTATCGTTTCAATTTAATTAGTACTAGCGCTTTTTTCGCTTTAACAATATAATTTCCCAACGATTTATCGTTTCAATTTAATTTGTACTGGCGCTTTTTTCGCTTTAACAATATAATTTCCCAACGATTTATCGTTTCAATTTAATTATGTACTAGCGCTTTTTTCGCTTTAACAATATAATTTCCCAACGATTTATCGTTTCAATTTAATTAGTACTAGCGCTTTTTTCGCTTTAACAATATAATTCCCCAACGATTTATCGTTTCAATTTAATTTGTACTGGCGCTTTTTTCGCTTTAACAATATAATTTCCCAACGATTTATCGTTTCAATTTAATTAGTACTAGCGCTTTTTTCGCTTTAACAACGATTTATCGTTTCAATTTAATTTGTACTAGCGCTTTTTTCGCTTTAACAATATAATTTCCCAACGATTTATCGTTTCAATTTAATTAGTACTAGCGCTTTTTTCGCTTTAACAACGATTTATCGTTTCAATTTAATTTGTACTAGCGCTTTTTTCGCTTTAACAATATAATTTCCCAACGATTTATCGTTTCAATTTAATTAGTACTAGCGCTTTTTTCGCTTTAACAATATAATTCCCCAACGATTTATCGTTTCAATTTAATTTGTACTGGCGCTTTTTTCGCTTTAACAATATAATTTTCCAACGATTTATCGTTTCAATTTAATTAGTACTAGCGCTTTTTTCGCTTTAACAACGATTTATCGTTTCAATTTAATTTGTACTAGCGCTTTTTTCGCTTTAACAATATAATTTCCCAACGATTTATCGTTTCAATTTAATTAGTACTAGCGCTTTTTTCGCTTTAAAATAAATTCCCAACGATTTATCGTTTCAATTTAATTTGTACTAGCGCTTTTTTCGCTTTAACAATATAATTCCCCAACGATTTATCGTTTCAATTTAATTTGTACTGGCGCTTTTTTCGCTTTAACAATATAATTTTCCAACGATTTATCGTTTCAATTTAATTTGTACTAGCGCTTTTTTCGCTTTAACAATATAATTCCTCAACGATTTATCGTTTCAATTTAATTTGTACTAGCGCGTTTTTCGCTTTAATAATATAATTTCCCAACGATTTATCGTTTCAATTTAATTTACTAGCGCTTTTTTCGCTTTAACAATAAAATTCCCCAAAGATTTATCGTTTCAATTTAATTTGTACTAGCGCTTTTTTCGCTTTAACAATATAATTCCCCAACGATTTATCGTTTCAATTTAATTTGTACTGGCGCTTTTTTCGCTTTAACAATATAATTTTCCAACGATTTATCGTTTCAATTTAATTAGTACTAGCGCTTTTTTCGCTTTAACAACGATTTATCGTTTCAATTTAATTTGTACTAGCGCTTTTTTCGCTTTAACAATATAATTCCTCAACGATTTATCGTTTCAATTTAATTTGTACTAGCGCTTTTTTCGCTTTAACAATATAATTCCCCAACGATTTATCGTTTCAATTTAATTTGTACTGGCGCTTTTTTCGCTTTAACAATATAATTTTCCAACGATTTATCGTTTCAATTTAATTAGTACTAGCGCTTTTTTCGCTTTAACAACGATTTATCGTTTCAATTTAATTTGTACTAGCGCTTTTTTCGCTTTAACAATATAATTCCTCAACGATTTATCGTTTCAATTTAATTTGTACTAGCGCTTTTTTCGCTTTAATAATATAATTCCCCAACGATTTATCGTTTCAATTTAATTAGTACTAGCGCTTTTTTCGCTTTAACAATATAATTCCTCCAACGATTTATCGTTTCAATTTAATTTGTACTAGCGCTTTTTTCGCTTTAACAATATAATTCCCCAACGATTTATCGTTTCAATTTAATTAGTACTAGCGCTTTTTTCGCTTTAACAACGATTTATCGTTTCAATTTAATATGTACTAGCGCTTTTTTCGCTTTAACAATATAATTCCCCAAATGATTTAATCGTTTCAATTTAATTTGTACTAGCTCTTTTTTCGCTTTAACAATATAATTCCCCAACGATTTAATCGTTTCAATTTAATTTGTACTGGCGCTTTTTTCGCTTTAACAATATAATTTTCCAACGAATTATCGTTTCAATTTAATTTGTACTAGCGCTTTTTTCGCTTTAACAATATAATTCCTCAACGATTTATCGTTTCAATTTATTTTGTACTAGCGCGTTTTTCGCTTTAATAATATAATTCCCCAACGATTTATCGTTTCAATTTAATTTACTAGCGCTTTTTTCGCTTTAACAATAAAATTCCCCAAAGATTTATCGTTTCAATTTAATTAGTACTGGCCCTTTTTTCGCTTTAACAATATAATTCACCAACGATTTATCGTTTCAATTTAATTTGTACTGGCGCTTTTTTCGCTTTAACAATATAATTTTCCAACGATTTATCGTTTCAATTTAATTAGTACTAGCGCTTTTTTCGCTTTAACAACGATTTATCGTTTCAATTTAATTTGTACTAGCGCTTTTTTCGCTTTAACAATATAATTCCTCAACGATTTATCGTTTCAATTTAATTTGTACTAGCGCTTTTTTCGCTTTAACAACGATTTATCGTTTCAATTTAATTTGTACTAGCGCTTTTTTCGCTTTAACAATATAATTCCCCAACGATTTATCGTTTCAATTTAATTTGTACTGGCGCTTTTTTCGCTTTAACAATATAATTTTCCAACGATTTATCGTTTTAATTTAATTAGTACTAGCGCTTTTTTCGCTTTAACAACGATTTATCGTTTCAATTTAATTTGTACTAGCGCTTTTTTCGCTTTAACAATATAATTCCTCAACGATTTATCGTTTCAATTTAATTTGTACTAACGCTTTTTTCGCTTTAATAATATAATTCCCCAACGATTTATCGTTTCAATTTAATTAGTACTAACGCTTTTTTCGCTTTAACAATATAATTCCCCAACGATTTATCGTTTCAATTTAATTTGTACTGGCGCTTTTTTCGCTTTAACAATATAATTCCCCAACGATTTATCGTTTCAATTTAATTAGTACTAGCGCTTTTTTCGCTTTAACAACGATTTATCGTTTCAATTTAATTTGTACTAGCGCTTTTTTCGCTTTAACAATATAATTCCCCAACGATTTATCGTTTCAATTTAATTTGTACTAGCGCTTTTTTCGCTTTAACAATATAAATCCCCAACGATTTATCGTTTCAATTTTGGCGCTTTTTTCGCTTTAACAATATAATTTTCCAACGATTTATCGTTTCAATTTAATTAGTACTAGCGCTTTTTTCGCTTTAACAACGATTTATCGTTTCAATTTAATTTGTACTAGCGCTTTTTTCGCTTTAACAATATTATTCCTCAACGATTTATCGTTTCAATTTAATTTGTACTAGCGCTTTTTTCGCTTTAATAATATAATTCCCCAACGATTTATCGTTTCAATTTAATTAGTACTAGCGCTTTTTTCGCTTTAACAATATAATTTTCCAATGATTTATCGTTTCAATTTAATATGTACTATCGCTTTTTTCGCTTTAACAATATAATTCGCGAACGATTTATCCTTTCAATTTTATTAGTACTAGCGCTTTTTTCGCTTTAACAACGATTTATCGTTTCAATTTAATTAGTACTAGCGCTTTTTTCGCTTTAACAATATAATTTTCCACCGATTTATCGTTTCAATTTAATTAGTACTAGCGCTTTTTTCGCTTTAACAACGATTTATCGTTTCAATTTAATTTGTTCTAGCGCTTTTTTCGCTTTAACAATATAATTTTCCAACGATTTATCGTTTCAATTTAATATGTACTAGCGCTTTTTTCGCTCTAACAATATAATTCCCGAACGATTTATCGTTTTAATTTAATATGTACTAGCGCTTTTTTCGCTTTAACAATATAATTTTCCAACGATTTATCGTTTCAATTTAATATGTACTAGCGCTTTCTTCGCTTTAACAATATAATTTTCCAACGATTTATCGTTTCAATTTAATTAGTACTAGCGCTTTTTTCGCTTTAACAATATAATTTTCCAACGATTTATCGTTTCAATTTAATTAGTACTAGCGCTTTTTTCGCTTTAACAACGATTTATCGTTTCAATTTAATTTCTACTAGCGCTTTTTTCGCTTTAACAATATAATTCCTCAACGATTTATCGTTTCAATTTAATTTGTACTAGCGCTTTTTTCGCTTTAATAATATAATTCCCCAACGATTTATCGTTTCAATTTAATTAGTACTAGCGCTTTTTTCGCTTTAACAATATAATTTTCCAACGATTTATCCATTCAATTTAATATGTACTAGCGCTTTTTTCGGTTTAACAATATAATTCCCGAACGATTTATCGTTTCAATTTAATTAGTACTAGCGCTTTTTTCGCTTTAACAACGATTTATCGTTTCAATTTAATTTGTACTAGCGCTTTTTTCGCTTTAACAATATAATTTTCCAACGATTTATCGTTTCAATTTAATTAGTACTAGCGCTTTTTTCGCTTTAACAACGATTTATCGTTTCAATTTAAATTGAACTAGCGCTTCGCTTTAACAATATAATTTTCCAACGATTTATCGTTTCAATTTAATATGTACTAGCGCTTTTTTCGCTTTAACAATATAATTTTCCAACGATTTATCGTTTCAATTTAATTATACTAGCGCTTTTTCCGCTTTAACAATATTTGTACCGCGATTAACCTCTAGGTTCTGGTGTTCAATCAATACGGCACCAATTTCTTAAGTACAATACTTTAATTTCTTAAGTACTTAATTTTTATTTTCTTTTTCAACTACTTGGTTCTTGAATTTATTTCCACTTTTTTTATTAGAATTTGGTTACAAGAAAAATATAATTTTATAAATATAAATTTTTAAAAAAAAAACAAACAACTAAAATTTCTTCTCTTTTGAAGGTTTTTATAACCCAACATAATAATAATGACAAAATTATAATATTGATAAAAAAAAATTAATATTGATTAAAATATTGACAACAAAAATATTCAAAATGACATGCTATAAAAACAAAAAAAATATATTTACAACATTATAGCACAAAATAATTTTATGACAAGAAATCTTTGTAACAATCTAATTTACTAAACATCGACCAAAATCTCCGTCAATACATATTAAATTAAATAATAAGTGGGGGTGGGGGGGGGGGGAGGTCTTATTATTATATTCATAAACTAGAGATCACTTGATTATGGATGGATGTAGCAAAACAAAAAAGGAATTAAATTTAACAAAAAAAATTTAACAAAAAAAAAAATTTAACAAAAAAAAAATTTAACAAAAAAAAATATTAAAAATTTTTTTAAAAAAAATACCCCCATACAAATTTTTAGAAGCAGTTGCTTCGGACCCCCCCCCCCACTTCCGTTGTAGGGGCCACTGGATCCTATCCTATCTTGACCTTAGTCTTTAATATTAATGTCCATGTCATTTCTACCTGAAATATTCTATTAAACCTTTCATAACTTCTGAAATATTTTCACATATATATCAAATAATTAAAAATAATATAAACAAGAATAATCAAAAAAAAAAATATCAAATAATTAAAAATAATATAAACAAGAATAACAAAAAAATATATCTTTTTTTTTCGCGATAAATAAGTAAAAACATATTTAGTCGATAAAGAAAATATAAAAAAATAACATATTTATTACAACCCCACCCCCTTAAAAACCCATTTTCTTCTTTTTCCGAGTCCGACAATATGTATTCTTATAGGTCTCCTAATTCACCTGACCAATTTGTTTCAGCCAACTGATCCACCTCCTCCGCCCTCTTATTTCGTGCTCCCGTCAACTCCTTCTCGCCCCAGGCCAAATTCACCAACTCATGCCACACGCCGTCTCATCAGCATCATCCTGTTCCTGTGACGAAGTGTCTCGGCTGGCATTGTCTCCTCCCACAGTTTCCTGTGGCTCCAGGGCTATCGCATTTTTGTAGTGTCAGCTGTTGGCCACATCCTTAATTTCTCTGGAGTAGTTCGCTTCCATCATTCTGATTAGACATCTCTCTCCGTGATACCGCTAAATCAAGCATCACCTGCCCCATGATTATTTTGAATATGAGTATCCTAAATTAGATATTAATTTTGTAATCTATTAGTTTTCTCAAAAAAACTCACATTAAAGGATCTTTTACTATTAAAATATCTTTGGAGAATAAATAATGTTTAGGTTGGAGAGCTCCTAATTCGATATTTGCTTTAATACCCTTTAAAATAAGTTAACACTAAATATTTAATAAAAAATTACATTGCTATTCGTCTAACTTTGTGAAATATGCTTAAAAGCTACTATTTCAAAGCTTTTCATCATATCGTTAAAATTAAGCCCACCATGTCTTTTTATAATATGGTCTGTCCTTTTATCATTTCTTATATTATGCCGTGTGCAATTATAAATTGAACATTTCTATTTTTTGGTTAATTTTTTTTCGCATATTTAAAAATTTGAAAAATAATTTATGACAAGAAATCTCGGATAACAACTTAATTTGCTAAACATCGATCAAATTTTATTAAAATGGAATAATAAGATCCACATATTATTTAATATGTAGGGGAGACTGGGGTTAATTAATTTTTACAAAATTGGCTATAGAACTTGTTTTTTTAAGATAATATATTAAATAATATATGATTAGATACCTAAAACTATACCTACAAAAATACGAATCGAATAATTGCATTATTCGTATTCGATTCGAATTTTCGAATTGAATAATAGAATTATTCGTATTCGTTTAAATCGAATAATTTATTATTCGTATTCGTACAAATAATAAAATGATTATTCGATTTGAATCGTCGAATATTCGATTCGATTCAAAAATTTTATTTAACAGTAAATTAAAAAAGATCGATTATAAAATTTATTTTGTAAAATTTAACTATGGATAAAAGACAAACAAATTTATTAGTAGGATAAAATAGAAGCTTACATATATAGTAAATTTATATATAATGTAGAAAAATAAATATAATATTTATATCATGTATAAGACATATCTGACAACAACCAATTCTTCAAACACAAAGTTTTTAACTATATTTCAGAGTTTATACTATCACCAAATGTAGATGAGATGATAGCTTTTAAAAAATTTATCACAAAATGATAATACATATTTTAGTGAATTTTAATATAAGTTTAAAAAATACTATTACATGTATTTATATTAAATTTTATACAGATTTACTTATAAAATATTTTTTACAAAAATGATTTGGATTTATAGGTTTTAATATAAAAACTGTTCATAAAATTTATAAATTACCCCCAACATTATTTTAAAAAAGTTAATAGATTATTAGTAACTTGTATATGAGTACAAATAATTGTAGAGAATAATAGATTGTCAAAAAGCTATGCAATAAAAATACAAAACTCACATCTAGCAATATTTTACAAATAAAGTGGTAAAAATTAAGGCAAAAAGTAAAATTTATGATTTCTCCATCATTAAACTAAGGAGAAATATCTGCATCGCCCGTCATTCTTGACGGGATAGCTACTAGTTTATTATAATTGTGTATGTGTTAATAATTTCATAAAATAAATACCTTCGTCCATAAAAGAATTTTCTGAAGTTGTTTTGGATTATGAAGTTATTTAAAATTTTTTAAATATAAATGCTTCTTCAATATTCCACTAGGAAATTTTATTAAATAAGAATAATTTCAAGTAATTCCTAATTATCTAATATATATTATATATAATTATTTTTCAACATTTATTAATATAATACTATAAATTATTTTAGTCGAATAATCTCGAATAATTCGATCGAATAATATTAAAAAAATTATTCGACGAATAATATATTTCCCTTATTCGAATTCGATTCGTATTTTCGAATCGAATAATTGTGTTATTCGTATTCGTAAAATACTAATCGAATGGAATCGAGTCGAATATCGAATAACAAATAATTCGTTTTAGGTATACCTAAAACTATACTCTATAAAGGTGCCTTTAAGAATATAATTATGTTTAAAAATTTTATTTTTGTAAAAGCCAAAATTTTGTCTAACAACCTAATAATGGGGTCAGGCAAACCCCTTCAAGGAGTTCCCTAAACCATTGGTTTTTTAGGCCTAATAAAATTGAAATGCATTTTTATTTATAGAATAAATTTATTGTTTTATTGTTCGAAATATCATAATACTTTTATAAATTGAAGCTAATTAAAAAATGAAACTTAATTTAGGTTAATTTAATAAACATTTTGACATAAAAAAATAAGGATCTTAAGGAGATTATAATTTATCAGCGTAAATCCTAAATAATCATAAACATCCATGAAATTGCCTTTTCAAGATTTTGAAATTTTTTTCACTATTAACAGCCATAATTGACGAATATAGTTTTAGACAAATCATAATTGAAATAATATCTAGTAGATATAATAAATATCATAAAATTTTCCCAAATTATAGAAGAGTGTTTAAACATTGCTATTTTTTACATATAAATGATTATATATTTTAATAAAAATTAAAATTAGTCATGTAAAAATCTTTTGAAAATTTCATTAAAATTTTATTTCTTAAATGAAATTTTTAATAATTAATTAATTAAAAAGATTTTTTGTCTATATATATGTAAACTAATAAAAACTATATTTTCACCTACTGATGTATTTAATTTTAAAATGAGATTAAGTGGTTTGGCAAGCCCCAGGGTTTACCTAACCACAGTCTCTCCTATTAACGGAATCAGGAGGTTGAGTTCAATAACCAGAAATCACTTGGTTATGAATGGGTGTAGTAAAACAATAAAAAATTAAATTTAAAAAATAAAAAAACCATTCCTAGACCCCATAGATCTGTCAATATCTCTCACTTCAATTTTTATTATTTTGTTCCCTACTCTAACGTATTAAGCCATCTATTATAAAAATTAATATTTATATCATAATGTATCTATACTTTTTTTTCTATATTTTACTCCACTTCACTTCTTTTACCGATTGTCCTTCCGAAAACTATTTCTCTCCTCTATATCTTCGTTTTTAAAACTATTTTTTTCCAAATATTTTTCCACAACCCACCTTTTTTCCTCTATAGCTTTGTCTTTCAAAACTTTTAGTTTCCTCCAAAAATGATTTTCCAAAACTACTTTTTCTCCTCTATAGCTTCGTTTCACAAAATCATTTTTTTAAAAAAATATTTTTTCACTACTTTTTAGTCTTGTTCATATCTTGGTCTTACTTATCTAACATGTCTCGCTCATGTTCCTGTCTGTCCTTCTATCTCTACTTCAATTTTTTTTCTTCCTATATTTTTTGTCACTATACGCTCCATTATTGGTTCTTCAAACATTAAAACCCATACTAACTTTCTAATCTTCCATTTCTCTTCTATTATTATCTGTTCCTCCTGTTTCACTTTTTCCTTTAAAAATCTAACTCTGTTCTTGTCTTCCTTCCTAGAAATATCTCCGCTGGTGATCTTTCTTTGACACTCTGTATTATTATATCTTAACAAAGATATCCACCATTTACCTTCTCCATATTTTTCTTTTTTGTTCAACTCTTAATTATAGACACCATCCACCTTCACCGTTGGTTTTCAGATATTGTGGTTGGTGGTGATAAAATATGCTGAATTTTCCATCTATCGCAAAATTGTTTAAATGTCTTTCCTTTAAATGCTGGACCTCCATCTGATACCAATGTTATCATTAAACCATATTTACTACAAAACTCTTTTATTTTGCCTAATTCGTGTTGATAATACTGATACTTGTTCACAATCTATCCATTTTGAATGGCATCTACCATGATAAAATACTTCTTTTTTTCATATTCTAAAAAAATCAACATATATTCTTTCACACGGTATGTTGGTCTCTGCCCATTCATCTTCTTTAATCCTGGATGGTACATTGGCCCTTATATTACACGTCTTCCAACACTTTTCCTCTATTTCTAGTTCCATCTTCGGCTACCACATATATTCTCTTGTTTTATTCTTCATTCTTTCTATACCTTGATGTTAATGCTGTTAAATATATATTTTCTTAATAATTTCGACATCACTTACCTATTTCCCCTTATTACACAATTATCTACTATGCAATATTCATTTTTTACAGCATTATAATATTTTTCTTCTCTCTTCCATTTTTCATGTCCTTTCAAACATGCTATAATTTATTCATCTTTCAGCGATGTTTTTTATACTATCTCTAAAGTAATTGGTTTTCCTCTTCTATCAACCTCCAAAGCTCTTTATAATATTATTTAATTCATATTCGGAGTCCCACCATTTTAAACTATTAATTCTTGGTTCTATTTCTTCATTTTCTATTTCCTTGACAACTAATCTTGTTAAAAATCTGGTAGACAATTTTTTCACCTACTTCATATCTTATTTGAAAATCAAAACCATCTACAAGTGGCATAGGCATGAGGGGGGTTCAAACCCCCCCCCATGAAAAATGAAAAAACTTTAGTATATTGCCTTGCAATATTTTTTAAATATTTTAAGCTTATAAATTATAAAGCCTAGAAAAAAATTTAATCTAATATATAAATTATTTACATATAGTATTATAAATGACACATCAAATCTGATATCATACTGGCAATACCAGCTACCCAAGTTAGTGTGGAAGGATGTTGTTCAACAATTAAATTTATATTATCTCCTTATAGATGTAATTTGAGTGAGAGAATTTTGAAAATATATTAATTGTGCAGCTTAGTAAAAAAAAATTTAAGTAATTGTTCATATTTAAATTAATCATTGATATATTTATTTGTTATATTTGTGCAATTAATAAAAATGAAGGTTTTTATTTTAATTATGAAATAAAAAAAAATTTTTCCTGATACATAATCCTAATGTAGGTTTGAATACAAATGTGTTCAAACCGGTTTTTAGAGGTTCGAACCGAACCGATATTTTTATTTTTTGCGAACTGAACCTGAACCTTGAACCGTTATTTTTATCCGAACCTGAACCGAATCGATATTCGTTTCGGTTTGGATCCCTGGATATACACATTTGATTATTTTTATATTTAATTAAATATATTTTATATTTGCATTTCATAAAAGTTGTCTAGTTTGTCATATTCCATTTTATAAAAATATAAATTTCTCATTTTCAATATGAATTTCACACCACCCAAAAAAAGGGAGTTATTCATTCAAACGTATCATGATATTGACTCAAAAAATCAAAAAAAAAATAAAAAATTTTGTCCGACCAGATTCATCGAAAGACAAGAGTCGGTGAAACTCTTTATTGAACTATATGATGTTGTCTTTGCAGCACTAGAATTTTATATATCAAGCAAGTAAAAAGATTCAGCAGATGCCGAAAATCTTTTGCAGGCTATTATTTAGCCACAATTTTTAATTTCAATTCAATGTGTTTATTTTTTATTTAATTATACATATGATTTTAGCAAAATGCTACAAAAAATTGATTTGGATTTAAGGGAGATTATGAATAGAGCAAAGGATATTGTCGAAATATTAACAAAATCAGAGAGAATGTGGATGAAAAATCTCATGAAATATATGAAAAAGTAAAGGAGTTTTCTAATATGTTTGGAATTGAAATTTTTAAACCTAGAATAGTCTCTAGACAATCCAATCGATCAAATATTGATGCATCTACGATTGAGGATTTTTATATAAACATTTTTATTCCCCTTATTGATACATTTTTATTTCAATTAAAAGAAAGATTTATTAGTCATAATTATATTTTAAAAAGCTTTTATTTTCTTTTGCCGGTTGAGTCTAAACTGGTGATTACACTTGGAACACGAGAGGATATTAAAAAAATCTCAAAGTTTTATGCTGATGATTTAGTAGGTTAATATGATAAGTTACTTTGTGATGTCGAATTTTTGTATAAAAATCTTGACAAAATAGGGTATTCTTTAAGACCAAAAAATGCTCTGCAGGCCCTTTCCATGTGTAATTGCATTTTAGATTCCCTGCCTAATATCAAAACATTATTAATTATTTTAGCTACCTTGCCAATTAGTACCTGCACTAATGAAAGGTCTTTTTCAACTTTAAAAAGGTTAAAAACCTATTTAAGAAACACAACCGGTGAAAAACGTTTAAATGGATTAGCCCTATTGAATATTTATAAGGAGATTATTTTAGATAAAAATTTGATTCTAGATGAATTAGCAAAATCTCAGAGAAAAGTATGTCTCTCTTTTTAAATTCAAATCAAAAAATAGCAATAAAATTTTATTAGTTTTAATATATAATCAATTTTTTTTTGAAAAAAAGTATTATTTATAAGATAATATCATCATATTTTTTTAAATACCATTATTTGCATAAGAATTACACATATTTTATATAATTGTAAAAAATTACTTTTTTTTAAATAGAGTCTTTATACATTATAATTTTTAATATTAAAATCTGTATTATATAAAATATCAACATTTTGAGAATATTTTAATTAATAAAAATATATACATGATTAAATAAAGGAATGTAAAATATATAATAAAATACCCTAAAATTTTGTTATATGAAAATATAAAACAATTTTAACAAATCCAAAAATATAAGCAATTAAGTGTTCAAAAAAATGGGAGGTTTGGGGGACGAAGCCCCCCCCCCCTATAAAAATTTAAGCCCCGTCATAATAACCATTTCTGCAATCTCGGTGATAACGTTAATTCATTATTATCTTTTTTAAATAAATATACCAACGGCTGATGATCCATATATACAAAAAATCTTCTCCACCTCTGCACTTATTCTGTTTAAATTTATCTGCTGGAGCTTCTTTCTCTATTTTTGAATCCAATACTGTTAAATTGTCTTGATAATAAATAATACGTTCAACATCTTCACTATCTGTAACAAAACTCCTCCTATTCCTTCTTTATAAGCATCTACTGCTAATATTATATCTAAAGTCTCATCAAAACAAATTATAATCGGTTTCTCTACTATCTTTTTCTTTAATATTTCAAAACTTTCTCTTTGTTTTTCTCCTCATTCAAAACATATATTATTCGTCAACAAATTATACAATGGTGTGGTTACCTCTGACTTCGATATGAACCTATGATAATAATTAGTAGCTCCTAGAAACGTTTGTAATTCCATCATATTATTTGGTGCTTTCATGTTTATAATATTTTCAATGTCTTTGTAGCTGAAGAAATTTCATTTCCTTTAATTATATATACTAAATATTTTACTTCACTTACTCCAAAAACATTTTCTCTCCATTACCCTCAGTTCTTTCCCAAAATTCTTTGAAACCTACATTAATCTTTCATTACGTTCTTGTTTTAAGCTACCTGATATTAGTACATTATCTAAATAATAATTGTTCCACTTAATCCTTTAAATATAGATAGTCTTTTGAAAAATCTGTGCTGATATCATTAATCCAAATTATAATCTTCAAAACTCAAACACTCACCTGTGGGTTGTAATTGTTACCATATTACTTGCTTTCTCGTTAACCTTGGATACTATCGAAAATATTGATCCTTTTAAACTTGCCAATAATTGTTCTACTCTTGGTAACGGATACTTAACTGTCATTATCCATAGATTTATAGATACTCTACAATCTATATATAGCAGTGGCATCACTAAAGGGGCGCAAGGGCTCGAGCCCCCTGAAAAATTTGAATAGCCCCTGAAGCAAAAAAAATTTTTTAATGGAATCTTAACCCCTTGAACGAAAAATAAATTTTTTTGATTGCCCCCCTGAACGATTTCATTTATATTTCTATTAAGTAATATATAGATTTAATTTTATTATTTAAAAATTAATAAGACTGTCTAAATATTTATTAAATGAATACTATTTTAAATATTAGATTAGATTAATACATATAAATTATATTTTCACTATGTCAGCTTGCAATCAAATTTTATGTTAAAAATAGAATATCAATATCACTCACTAAATATTAATTTAGCAGTAACAGTTGAAGCTTAATTGACTATTATTATTTAAATTATTATATAACCCTAATTAAGTAAATATAATCATTATTTATTAATTGAAAACTAAAAAATTTAATACTGTAATTAGCCGAGTTCAAAATGACTAATCAAGTGTATATTTATTTTTAAATTTTATTATCATTTTCAAGGTCCAAATAAGTATAAGAGATTTCATTGTAAGTAATTAGACATATAGTTTATAATGCTCTATTATATACATTTGTTTATAAAATATTAGATAAAATGTCACTTTTATAGACGTATTTGACAGTTATATAATATATTACAGTTAATATTATAATGAATAGTAACAATTTGTATATAAGTATTTAACGCCATCTATTTATTTATAAATAATTTTAAAAATTAAACATATTATTCATCCTACAATAGATGTAATAAATTTGATATCTTTTCTTTTCTTTTTTACGTGTTTTTAGGAAAGCTAATTTTTTTCTTTTTCGAAAAACAGTTTTAGTTAAATTTTTATATATTTTTGATATTATTACAAAAGTGTTGTTAAACAGCTCGATTTGAGCCGATTTTTAAAAACGGCTAACTCAACATTATAGCCAGGAAAATATTGCCTAAGCTTCGAGATTTCACCAATAGATGTTCAATCCTATATGCTCTTTATGAGCAAAATCTTTAGACTTGCATAATATTTTTCTGGATAAAATATTGAGTTAGCCGTTTTTAAAAATCGGCTCAAATTGAGCCGTTTAACAACACTATTACAAACTACTATTATTTTAAAATATAATATACCAACAAAAGTGGTGCGACAATATATAAAATTTTAATTGTTTCATCATATCATTTTGGTCTTTATTTTATAGTTAGAAAATATTTCATTTCTAATATGGCATCCTTACCGTGTAAATAACTCCAGGCTTTAATATATTTGCATAATTATTTCTTCCAAAGATTTTTAGTGTTTTTATCTTATCAATTTATCCAACATATTAAATTCTGATATTAGTTTACATCGTGAGTGTCATGGCTATTCAATGATATATATAACTATAGATTGACGATTCATTCATTCAATGCATTATAAAAGTGTCCACACATTGTAATCAGCTGTAGCGCCATTTTGTAGTTTGGTTATCCATTATTTGTCAGCAAGAAATATTAATATATAGAAAACAAGTCTACTACGATAATTTAGTTTTAAAGGTTTCGATTTATGATATAATATTTTATAGTATCTTTTATTCTTAAATTTTCATAAGACTTTTTTTATGAATGTGGACTAGGTGATTATATTTAAAAAATGAATCTAAGACTAACCCACCTTTTAATTTTTTAAAATATAGTTTAACTTAATTCTGCACGGATTTATAAATCTTATGTTAATGCATCTTAGGATACATGCAAAACAGATCTTTTAATATCACTATCATTTATTATTTTATTTAGATAATGGGAGTGTGCTGTGTTCATAATTGTAATAAAACAAATAAAATGGAATCTAATACACATATTTCTTATCATAAGTATATATATTATTTTTTATATGCAACATATTTATTACATAAAGCATTTATAAGCTACAAACATTGAAAAAAAATCCTTATTTAGTAAAAATATAAAGTTTTCTCATTTTTACTGCTAGGACAAATAATGCTTCTTCCTCTTGAGTTGATAAGATTTCTATTTTGAACTTTGCCTAAATATTTTTCTGGATAAAATATTAAGTTAGCCATTTTTAAAATACATATTTACTATGATACAGTTTCATTTTTAAATATTTGTAAGAAATATGTAAACCATATATATATTAATAGAGGCTCTGCCAATCAACAAATTTTCACTGATTCAATACTATATTACTAATAACTGATCTGATATTAATATTGATTGTTATATACTATCTATCTTTGTATCAATATCATAAATATATCTTATATTTTACTCATTATTATTCACCTATTTTTAAATATAGATTTCCATTAAAATCCAAAGAATTATTGGAAAAATGGTTACATGCTATAAATAGAAAAAATTTTATGCCTAATAAATATAGTATTATTTGTGGAAGGCATTTTAAAAATACTTGTTTCATTCAAACTATTTTTATTGAAGGAAGATTCTATTCCATCAATATTTAGTATATCTAAGCCACTTCATGATGTATGTTAACAATATCATTACATAGTTAAAACAATATTTTAAAATATATACTTTTTAGATAACGAATGTTTATTCAAATATACAAACACCATTAAAAAGTGATATATTATATGAAAAAGATCCAATTATACATATAACAAATGATCATAATTATTCCGCGACATATGAAACATTAAAAAGAAAAATTATTTACCAAGAGGCTATAATTAAACGCTTAAAAAAAGAGCACATGCTTATTATAGGAGCTCAAAAAGAGGAAAAAATAAAATAATCAATTTACAAACAATAATCACTTCACTAAAAGATGAAAATTTGTTATCAGATGATGTCGAAAATATTATAGACAGGCACTTTACAGGGACATCTGCTATATTCCTTAAAACACATATACACAGTGGAGGCATCTCAAACCCACAAAAAAAATATATACAAGTGAATTCCGTCAATTTGCATTGACTATGCATTTTTATTCACCTAAGGCTTACAGATATCTCAAATCACACTTTTGTATGCCTTCGGAATCCACATTAAGGGCATGGAGTAGCAAGATTGAAATCATGCCAGGTTTATTATAATAATTTTAAAAAAAATAAATTAAATTAAATAAAGGTTTCCTTTCTATTTCATTTACCCAAATTAAAAGCTACCAAAAAAAATCAGAAAAGCAGTTATATTGTGTACTTAGCCTTGATGAAATGCATATTAAAACACAAATAGATTATGACCCCTACAAAGCAGAATATCATGGTTATGTTGATTTAGGTGATGGGACAAAATCAACAAAGGAAGATAAATCTTGTCCAGAAGCAACAAAGGCACTGTTTCTTATGGCTACATGTCTTAATAGCAGCTGGAAAATGCCAATAGCCTATTTTCTAGTTTCACAAATGAATTCAGATATCCTAGCTAATTTAGTGAGAGTTGCATTGTTCAATATAAATGAAACAGGAGTTGTCTGTAAGGCCATAGTATGTGATGGTTGTGCTGTTAATAAAAAAATGAGCAAACTGCTTGGTGTTAGTATGGATCCTGATAATATCATTCCATATATTGAGCTGGAATTTTATGAATCAGAAAAAATATACATGTTACTAGATGTTTGTCATATGCTCAAATTACTTAGAAATCTATTAGCGGAGGAGGAAATTTTAATAAATGAATCAAATGGAGAGGTAGCTAGCTAAATTTGGTTAAATATTTATTTTGTATTTATAGTTAATAGATTGGAAGCATATACAAAATTTACACAAATTGCAGGAGTGCGAAGGTTTACGTGCTGCAAATAAATTGCGCAAAGCACATATTGCTTTCCAAAAACAAAAAATGAAAGTTTGATAATAAATATATAATTATTAAATATTTTTTAAGGTAAAACTTGCTGTTCAAGTTTTTAGTGCATCTGTTGCAAATAGCCTTCTTTTTGCCCAGCATCAGGAGATTCCTGGATTTGAAAATTGTGATGGTACAATTAATTTTATATTGATGATAGATCAGTAAAATAAAAATTATGATATAAATTTATGAATAACTTATAGAATGTTTGATTATCTTAATACAAGAAATTGTCTTGGTAAAGGATATAAAGCCCCTTTATATAATAATACAATTGCAGATTATGAAAATCATTTTGACAAGTGCATTAAAACTTTAAAATCACTCAAGTTAACAAATGGAACTTATGTCTATAAGTCTAATAAAAAAACATGTGTAGAAGGGTTAATTCTTTCTATGAAAAGCATCCTGGAAATGGGGAAGGAATTATTAACTGGGGAAACCCCAAAAATGAAGTATTATATTTAATTTATAACAAGAGTTATTCATAAAGCTATAATATAACAATTTTTTAAGGTTCTTTTTAACATATAAAACCTCTCAAGACCACCTAGAATTATATTTTTGTAGTATTCGTAGCAGAGGTGGATTTAATGATAATCCATCAGCATATCAGGTTCGATCTGCTGTTCGCATTTCCTTAATGGCAAAATTGGATGCTACAATTACAGGAAATTGCATTTCCTTAGATAATACTCAATTAATATGTTCAAATTTTCAAAATAATCATGACGATGATTTTAATTCTATCAAAACTATTTCAAATCCAATAATATCCCAGGCATTATCTTATTATTTTAGCCAAACAAATCCTCATATCCCAAAATTATCATTATATTTAGATAATGTAACAACTTATATTTTGGGATATATAGTACAACAACTTATTAAAGAAAAAAAGGTACGATGTGATGTTTGCATTAATGCAATGGTCAGTGATTCATATATTGATAATAATATAAATAATATGCTCATAAATTTTAAAAATAATGGGGGGTTAGTGATTCCTTCATCTAGTATGTCTATATTATGCCGAATTTGTGAAAGTTCATTTAGAACTTATCAAAATGATATTAAACGTAAAAATATTATTAAAAAAATGGAAGTGTTGGTTTTTTCCACAATAATTGGTACAAATATTTTTATTGATCTTACTGAACATATTAATGAACATGAGATTGGTTACAGCCATTTTCAAATTCTTGTAAAATTAATTGTTCAAAGGTAATCATTTATTAGTTTTATACTATTTTTTTAAAGATATTTAAATATTAGATTTTTTCATTTTGCTGACTTGAGAAACCAGGAATTGAGAACTGGTATGAGGCAAAATCTTACAAAAGCAATACAATTTAATAATCAATAAGTCATATAAATTAATATTTATATCTTCTTTTATTTTTTAAAAATTATATTGTATAAAGAACAGGCCTTATATAAGACATATTATAAAAATTATGATATTATATATAATCTATGCTAATGTAAATATATTTTATTTTTTATAGGTGATGATAGAATCAAAAAGGATGAATGTTTATAATCAAAGATAATATGAATGTGAATCATCACATTGTTAAAAATACATTTTGTTTTTTAAAGTGTACTCTATATTTTTATATATTTATTGTATAAACCTTATTTAAATGATTTATATAATAATTTAAACTCATGCAAAAAATGTTATTATTACACTATGTTTTTATTGAAAAAAAAATAAAAGATGTTTTCATTTGTCATTTATAATTAAGATGAAATAATTAAAACAAAAAAAATTATAAATGATTATTACAATAAAAATTAAGTAAGATGAGCTCTCAACCCATCTTTTAAGATAGTTTAACTTATTTCATCTAGAACACATAATCCAAAATAATTTTTAATTGACAGGATATTTTTTTATAAAATCTTATTTTCTTAACATAATTAATTAATCCTCATCTACTTTTAGAGTATTGTAGATTTTATTTAATTATATCTATACAGATCTCTTTTTTTGTATAAATTTTGATTATTATTTTAAGGTATAAATTACTTACCTAAAATTAAAAGTACCAGCAACTACAATAAATATAAGTACATCATTTTTATTTATTAATAAGATATGAATCATAAAATATTATTATATTTAATAATAAGGATTCCATAAATGAACAATAAGTGGATAATAAGATTTTTAATGAAACATCAAGTGAATTTGATAAAATTATAAAAACTAATTTTATTAAAAAAATTAACAAATATATATAAAAATATAAATGATTTTGATATTTGCAATTAATATGTATAAAATAAATTAGATATTCTAATAAATGATTGGGGGTTAAATAATTGAGGAATGTTTAAAAATAAATTTATTTTTATAATAATATTAATCAAATAGATAAATTAACTTAAAACTATGATTGAAAGATGTATTTTCTTGACTGAGTCAAAGGAATCTGTGTGATAAGTTTTTTTGGCAATTATATATAGGCAGTGGACCTTATTTGGTTGAATATTTGAGGGTGTATTAGATATAAGTATGGAATATTTTGTATGGGTATAATTTTGGTGATTTTTGTTTCAGTGATGTTGTAGCAATCTATGTTTCTGAATAATTTCTGGGTGAAAGTAATTTAATGATATTATGTACTACTATTGGATTAAATGTTGAGTTTTTTTATTTTAGAGAATACCCATGTAATTTAATTGAAGATCAGTTGAGGTTAGGATTCATTTGATTATTTTACATAATTACATTAAAAATTATTAGTAAAATTGTTAAATTTTTAAAAATTATTATCATTATTGAGGCATTTGATCAACGTACAAGCTACAAAATGGCGCTACAGCTGATTTCAATAGGTGGACGTTTTTTTATGCATGATCGTCAATCTATAGTTATATATATCATTGTGGCTATTACTGCAAATTAACCAGCTTCTCTTGTTTGTGTTGCTATGTAATTTAAGATTATTACTACAGCTGCTGTGAGCATATGATAGCATATTTTAGATAAACAATATTTGTCAATGTGTAGTCGTTTATATATCATTTAAAATGGAAGATAATCTGTTAGATATTTAATCTCTCACAATAATTTTCTCAAATACTTATCTAGCTTTCATCATGTCGTCTAAAAGGAAGCTCTAACCATCATATAGTTTTATGATTTGGATATCTCGTTATACTCTCTTTTTCAAGAATTCTTGATTTGGTTTAGGCCTATAAATTTTTCCTTAATAGTCAATTCTATAAAACATTGCATAGGCGTAGCCAGAGGGTGGGACAAGGGAACCCCCCCCTTCAGAAATTTATCACTTTTTGTGAACATCATTTTAAGCTAATAAAAATATCCTCCTTAGTCCTCTCCTCACCCCCTGTCCCCAAAATATGTATGCATATACCTTAAACTATTGATTAAATTCATACTTTTTTGAAAAAGGCAAATTATATATAAAAAAAGTGAAACCAAAAATGTTTTTTGAGAAGTTTTAAAGCATTTTTTACAGTTTCAAAATAAAAAAAAAACTTTTTTGTAAGTCTTAAGACAAAAGTGAAATGTGATATAATTACTATTAATAGATACATAAAATTACTAAATAATATAATATGTCAAATATAATTTTTTATAAAGTGAGAAACTTTAACTTATTTTTCTTAATAAAATAAAATATAATATAATTATAAAATTATAGATAAAATTAAATTATAAATTAAGTAAAGATTAACGCACATTACAAACAGTGGAATATTATGTGTCGTATATTTACAGTATATCTAATTTTATCTAATATCGTATGACAATCAAATAATCATTAACAATAGGGAATTATATATTTTACAGAAGACTATAGAATATTGATAAGGACATCAGAAAATATCTTTTAAAGAATGTAAATGAAAAAAATAATTCTATATTCAGTAGCGTTAATATCTAATAAGTCAGCGACTACATGAGCGAAGGAACAGTTTGCATCCTATTTTTTGAGGGGGTAGGCGGCTTTAATTGGGGTAGGATAAATTTTTTGGGGGTTTCTATTGAATTTTTAGATAAAATAGGACAAAATTTATTGCTGTAAAAATTAATAATTTTATTATAGAACTATTATAATACAATTCATAGACCAAATCTATATATTGCAAACAATCATACACATTGTTTTCCACTTTCTGCTATCCTTTTAAATTACATTTTAAAGGTTTAGATATTTCAGCAAGCTCATAAAGTTATAATAATAAATTCATTGTAAATAATGGAGGATTTAATTGAATTTATTATCTAAAAAATAAATCCTTAGTATTCACAAAATATCGATAGTTGGTAGTAGAGATAGATTAATTTAAGTTATCCTTTATAAATTCTCTGAAAAGAGTATCATTAAAATTAAAAAGGTGAAAATAATAATGGGGAAATACTGCCGCCGAAGGTGGTGGGATTTTTTTAGGGGTGTAGGTAAAGGGTTTTGAAGGGGGTTTGCATTCAGTGAAAATCCTGTCATGTAGACGCTGAATAAGGTACATCCATTGTGGGATGAATAATAAGATGTTTAATTATTAATAATATTTTAAATAAATAGATGGCGTTAAAGATTTGAATGCAAATTGACTATATTTATTATCAAAAGCATTTATTAGTAATATATATTAAATTATTAAATTTAATATATTCAATAACTTTCAAATATGTCTGTAAAAGTGGCATTTTACCTAATATTTTGCAACCAATTCTATATAATAGGGAAATATCAACTATATGTCTACTTACTTTTTATAAAGAAGTTTCTTATATTTGTTTGGAATAAATTTTTACCACGTTTTTTATTAATGTATATATATTAGAGACCTGTAAACCTGGCCGGGCCGTATTTTAAATATTTAAAATAATATACGCCGGCTCGTGGTATTTTTTAAAATTTATACAACATGAATTATTATATTCGTCAATTAGATATGGTTATAATGATTATATATGGTTATGATTAATATAATGTTTGGTGAAAGTTAACACTAGCTAACACTCATGATATCTATTACATAATACAGGGGCGTCGCTAGCCTTTACAATCTCAGGGGGCTCAACTAAAAAATTTTTTACGGGGGGCAAAGCCTCCCATGCTTCTAATTTACGGGCCTTCGGCCCGCTTTTATCCGGCCTTAGGCCGGGTTTTATATTAATATATTATACTTTTTTTAAATTTGTTAACTCTGAACAATTATTCTGAATTTTAATTTTCTCATTTTAAACTGGCATATAAATAATTAAAACAATACAAGACATTTCTAAAATTAAAATTTTTAATACAAAATCTATTTATTACAGTATAAAATATTTTCGATTGCTGATATAAAAAAATTTGCGTCTAAAGAATTACAAGTGATAAAAAAGATTAATTAATTCATACATATGCCTCAATTGATAATAGTTTTTAAAAACCACATAATGCAATAATATAATTCATAGCAACTTACATTGACTAAAGGTTATCAAACTAATTTAACTCTCTGTTACCATTTACACATTTATAGAATGGACTAATAAGGAAAAATGTATAGGCCTAAACCAAATCAACAATTCTTGAAGAAGAGAGTATAAACGACCAATCCAAATCATAAAACTATTAAGTGGTTAGAGTTTCCGTTTAGATGAAATGATGGTAGCTAGATAAGTAATCGAGAAAATTATTGTGAGATATTAAATTTCTAAAAGATTATCATCCATTTTAAATGATATATAATATATAAACGACTACACAGTTGACCATGATTGTTTATCTAAAATATGCAATCATATGCTCTCAGCCGTTGTAGAAATAATCTTATATTACTAAGCAACACAAATAATAGATGCTGGTTAATTTGCAGTAATAGCCACACTCACGATGTAAACTAGTATCAGAATTTATTATGTTGGATAAATTGATAAAATAAAAACACTAAAAATCTTTGGAAGAAATAATTGTGCAAATATATTGAAGCCTTGAGTTATTTACACCTTTTCCCTAACTTTCATATAAAAACCTTTCATATAAAAAATTGCGACTGAGAATAATTGCTACTTTTTTTATGATTGGTTGTGATAATTGCGACTTTATACCCATTGGTTATAAAAAATTTAACGTATTTATAATATAAATTTAAAAATCGTGATTTTTGGAAAGCCTCTATGGCTTAGTAGGCAAGAGCTTACCTTACTTATCCCATGGTCCCGGGTTCGAATCCAGGGAATGGTCATGTTTTTTTTCTTATTCTAACTTGGTGGTTCCCTCCTTGGGGGGATAATATATAGGAGGCCCGACTAGACCACGTGATTCCGTATTAATATATTAAATAATAAGAGTTTTATTACATTTTAATAAATTTTGGTCGGTATTTAGCAAATTAGGTTGGTATTTAGAATATTTCCATACATTCACTCATTAACCATATAAAGTCGGCTATTGTTACTGGTTGGTATAGCATTCATATAAAAACTTTACATATAAAAAATAATTGCGACATTATACTAATCAACCACATTTTGTTATATGATAAAATTTCAATATTTGATATAATTAAATGATTATGCTTAATAACAAAATATATTTAATATAAATTAATTAATAATAAAATACAATTTTAAATATTAAAATAAATTGGTTAAATAATTAAGAAACATAGTTAAAATATAATATATGGAGTTTTGATGTTAACAATAATTTTAGAAATCTATAAATTGCTAATATTTTATTTCACAATGATATGTTGGAATTGTAAATTTTAATACTATTTCAATATCTTTTTAAATTTATAGTTCAATATAAAATACTACATCTAAAAGGCATTTTACATAACTTCTATATTGGCTAGTTGTATATGAGGTATACTGTTATTAAACGGCTAAATATGTGTCGATTTTAAAGGCCCGATTAAGGTTTTAATCAAATAAATATTATGAAAGCCTGAAGATTTTACTCATAGGTGGAAAAAAAGTTTAGCCCTTTATTTTCTAAATCTCGAGACTTATATAATATATTTTAAAGCCAAATCAAATAGCGCCGTTTTACAACACTAATTAGGTATATCTATATTTTTATAAATAACTCCTTAACTTAAGCTATTATATAGATTTCTCAGATAAATTACTAAATACGCCACAATTCTTGGCGCTATTCAAATAATATTTATTTAATATCCTCGAATATTCGAATAGTAACAAAATATTCGGATATATTTATATTTTTTTAATACGTATTTTTGCAAATATTCCATACCTTTGAGATTTGGAATTGGGGAATTGTAGTCTGATGTCAATATTTATTTTCGTTGATGAAGAGGTAGTCTCACTTATTCTTTTTTTTTTAGTTAGTATTTTAGTTTTAGTTTTCTTTTATATAATTAGTATACGGCGTTTCTGATCTCTACAATAAAATATATATAGTCCAAAAAAAATTTTCCCTTAAATTGCATATAGTAGTTTGGCGATTGAGTAAAATATAACTATCGATTAGATTTTATTTTTATAAATATTATATTTTATTTAAATATTTTTTTAATTATTATTAAAATTAATATCAAATAATATAATCAATCTGGAAATATTATTTCAACATCTATTAGAATATTTTAGAGATTACAAAATAATTTTTTTCGAATCATTATAATTTTGATTTTATTCCTTTATAATATAATGGATAATATAACTAATAACGGGATTCGGAAATATTTGTGAATAAGTGGTAAATAACTGGTGGAATTAATAGTAATAAGGTGGCCAATCAGAAAATAAAATATTTTCGTAAGACTATGCTGAAAAATATGAATTATCACCAGTGACGAAGCCTCCATTAAAAATTTATTTTTAGCACATTATTACTTTAAAAAAATAATGTTATTTTTATTACGTTAAAACATTTATTATTATTTTTAACAGGGATGTGCTTCGACAAAAAAAACGGTCCAGGTCCGGGTACAGGAATAAAATTTAAAGGGTCCGGGTTCAGGGAACATAAAAAAGTGACTCAAAATAAGATATCTTTTTTTTTATTTATTATTATACTTCAATATATACACATTCATAATTTACAATTAAAAAGTTTTTAAATGAAATAATTTATATTTTAAATATTTTATTCAATCGCACAATCATAGTATCTTCTAAAATATCATCCTTGAGATTTCCACGTAAATTAAACAATAAGATCATCAATGTTCCTATCATTATTATTATTACTACAACCAGTAGGTATTGTCGTAGCCTCTAATATAGTTTTGCATATGACATCCTAAAGATGGTCTTTAGCCATTTGTTTTTGCTCAATACTCAATAAAACTTGATATCAAAATTTAATTTATATGTATTAATCTAATCTAATAATTAAATTAGCACTCATTTAATAAAAATTTAGATAGTCTTATTAATTTTTAAATAACAAATATATATAAAATACTTAATAGAATTATAAAAGAAATTGTTCAGGGGGCTATAAAAAAAATTCATCTTAGTTCAATGGAATATTAAGGAGCTATTAAAACATTTTTTTTCTTCAGGGAGCTATTTAAATTCTTCAGGCGACTAGTGTAACCCCCCTCCCTCCTCCCGTAATGTTTTATATTGAAATACGTCCCTCATATTGTGTCTACCAATCCGAATATATTTTATTTTATGTAATGTTTTTTTTCAATATTTTAAAAAGAGAACATATAAACGCCATTCCTTTTTCTTTTATCCTTTATTTATTCTTAAAAATAACATGTATATAGATTTATTGCAATGCGACAAGGATAAGCTTTATTTAAATATATCGAATAAAAAACATCATTTAAAAAAAAAGATAAAATATTCCGGAGAAGGTTTTGGATTGATTTCTTTTATTTGTATAACTTTTTTTTCAAGAAATAAAAAACGAATAATTATAAAAAAAAATATTTAAAAAAAATATAATGATGATTTTTCCCTTTTTTAGGGTTGATTTTATATAATTTTTATTTTGCTAGTAAATATTAAATTATTAATGATCAAAAAAAATGAATATTTTTTATAACAATTATGACTGAAATAACAATATTGATATAAACAATTTAAAATACAAGTGTGAAAATATATAACAAAATAAGGGGGGAGGGGGGGGGGTGTGCGCAAAAAAGCTCTCATTCAGATTCGAGGAAAATAAAATAGTTACCTCTAAACGATATAAGTTAAAACATTTTTTTTGTAATAAAACAAAGTTTAAAATATAATAATAAATATATTATAAAGGATTTATAATAGGTACATATTGTTTAATATTGTCGGATATTTTTTTTAAATATAAATATACATCTATTTGATTATTATTATATTGTAATTATATTAATTCTCCTTTCTCGCCTCTCATATTTAGTATTAGATTTGGATATCGTTAACCCAGAGCTATATTGGGTCATTCCATGTCAAATGAGCAAAAAAATCAAGATTTTCGGCCGACCCCTTTCAATTTTGATAAAAAGTTGTAGACTGGTTATATATGTTTCCATTAGATTATAAACAAAATTTTAGCGCATTAGCAACTATATTAACGGAGATAATCGGAGTTAAAGGTCCAAAAAACGCCTTTTTTTCCTTTTTACTGATGTTAAATAATTAGTTTTTAATTTAAAACTAATTATGATCAAATATTGAATCTAATATCAATAGCTAAGTTAATAATTGATAATTATGGCGAAAACATCAAAAATAATTTTTTTTAAAATATGGGTCATCTTACGGTATGACTAAATACTGTCTTGCTAAACTGTCTTGCTAAAAAGCAATTAATCATAATTTGATGATATAATATCTTTTAAAAAAAATTTTTCTAAAACATTTTATTTATTTTACATAAATCAATTTTTAATTAATTAAAAAATTGATAATAAATATCAAATAATTTAAAATTCTATTTTTAATTAATTTTATTGGAAAAAAAATATATTTACTAGCTTATTACAACTTATATTTTATTTTTCAATTACAAAATTTAACAAATTTATATCCATAAGAGGGCGTTAAATACATAAATATGAAAATATATTCTTAGGTAACCAGAATAAATATTGGATAGCGCTTTTTTTGTATTTGGGTGTAAATACATGTGAAAAACTTAAAAAAAATTTTAAAAATAGAGGTTTCTTTGAGAATTAATTAATGAGTAGGTTTAGAAGCGAAAAATAGTAGAAAGTTTGTAAGGAACATATTGTTGGTGTTATTGATCAAAATCTCTTCATTTTTGGTTTATACTTGTATATTTAGGTGTTAAACATTATCCTAAAAAATATTTTGAAAATATTATGATTTGACCGAATGCCGGGCTTAAAACCGACCAATTACTAATATTCGATCGACCAAATTTGGTGTTAATATTATTTGGAAAATGTTCATTTTTTGGTTTATTTATCTATAAATACGTGCAAATCATTATCCCCAAAAATATTTTAAAAATATCGTGATTTGACAGAAAACCGATTTGAAACCGGCCCAATGACTAAATACTGTCTTGCTGGCGTTATACATGGAAAATTCTTTATTTTTGGTTTATACGTGAACAATAACGTGTTAAGCATTATCCTAATTAATTTTTTGAAAATATTATAATTTAACCGAATGGCGAGCTCAAAACCGACCACTTACTAAATATTCGATCTACCAAATTTGGTAGTAATATTATTTGGAAAATGTTCATTTTTGGTTAATATATCTATAAATACGTGCAAATCATTATCCCAAAAAATATTTTAAAAATATCGTGATTTGACCGATAACCGATTTGAAACCGAAATACTGTCTTGCTGGCGTTATACATAGAAAATCTCTTCATATTTGGTTTATAGGTGTATATTTAGGTGTTAAACATTATCCTAAAAAATATTTTGAAAATATTATGATTTGACCGAATGGCGAGCTCAAAACCGACCACTTACTAAATATTCGATCTACCAAATTTGGTAGTAATATTATTTGGAAAATGTTCATTTTTGGCTAATATATCTATAAATACGTGCAAATCATTATCCCAAAAAATATTTTAAAAATATCGTGATTTGACCGATAACCGATTTGAAACCGAAATACTGTCTTGCTGGCGTTATACATAGAAAATCTCTTCATTTTTGGTTTATAGGTGTATATTTAGGTGTTAAACATTATCCTAAAAAATATTTTGAAAATATTATGATTTGACCGAATGGCGAGCTCAAAACCGACCACTTACTAAATATTCGATCTACCAAATTTGGTAGTAATATTATTTGGAAAATGTTCATTTTTGGTTAATATATCTATAAATACGTGCAAATCATTATCCCAAAAAATATTTTAAAAATATCGTGATTTGACCGATAACCGATTTGAAACCGAAATACTGTCTTGCTGGCGTTATACATAGAAAATCTCTTCATTTTTGGTTTATAGGTGTATATTTAGGTGTTAAACATTATCCTAAAAAATATTTTGAAAATATTATGATTTGACCGAATGGCGAGCTCAAAACCGACCACTTACTAAATATTCGATCTACCAAATTTGGTAGTAATATTATTTGAAAAATGTTCATTTTTGGTTAATATATCTATAAATACGTGCAAATCATTATCCCAAAAAATATTTTAAAAATATCGTGATTTGACCGATAACCGATTTGAAACCGAAATACTGTCTTGCTGGCGTTATACATAGAAAATCTCTTCATTTTTGGTTTATAGGTGTATATTTAGGTGTTAAACATTATCCTAAAAAATATTTTGAAAATATTATGATTTGACCGAATGGCGAGCTCAAAACCGACCACTTACTAAATATTCGATCTACCAAATTTGGTAGTAATATTATTTGGAAAATGTTCATTTTTGGTTAATATATCTATAAATACGTGCAAATCATTATCCCAAAAAATATTTTAAAAATATCGTGATTTGACCGATAACCGATTTGAAACCGAAATACTGTCTTGCTGGCGTTATACATAGAAAATCTCTTCATTTTTGGTTTATAGGTGTATATTTAGGTGTTAAACATTATCCTAAAAAATATTTTGAAAATATTATGATTTGACCGAATGGCGAGCTCAAAACCGACCACTTACTAAATATTCGATCTACCAAATTTGGTAGTAATATTATTTGGAAAATAATCATTTTTGGTTTATTTATCTATAAATACGTGCAAATCATTATCCCAAAAAATATTTTAAAAATATCGTGATTTGACCGATAACCGATTTGAAACCGAAATACTGTCTTGCTGGCGTTATACATAGAAAATCTCTTCATTTTTGGTTTATAGGTGTATATTTAGGTGTTAAACATTATCCTAAAAAATATTTTGAAAATATTATGATTTGACCGAATGGCGAGCTCAAAACCGACCACTTACTAAATATTCGATCTACCAAATTTGGTAGTAATATTATTTGGAAAATGTTCATTTTTGGCTAATATATCTATAAATACGTGCAAATCATTATCCCAAAAAATATTTTAAAAATATCGTGATTTGACCGATAACCGATTTGAAACCGAAATACTGTCTTGCTGGCGTTATACATAGAAAATCTCTTCATTTTTGGTTTATAGGTGTATATTTAGGTGTTAAACATTATCCTAAAAAATATTTTGAAAATATTATGATTTGACTTAAACTGGATTTGACACTACTCCAAGCACCACAATCATCAACATATGCATTGCGATATCCAATATTTTTTATATTATTAGTATTATTAATTATATAATATTTATTATTTTTGATACCTATTGGTATAGAATTTAAAATATTTTTAGGATCTAGTAAAAACTGTATTACCTGTGTAGTCTCGATAAATGAATTTTTTAAGATGATATCACTACTATCGCATGGTAAAAAATTTTTATTTTGTGAAGAGTTTGATGATAAAATGTTTTTTATTGAAAAATTAGTGAATTTTTGATTATTAGTATATTTATTATCATTAATTGGGGAAAATTTTATATTATTCAAATTTGATTTTATAGGTGTAAATTCATGCGATTCCTTAAAAGATTTATTATCATAATTACTGCTTATATCATTTATTGGGGAAGAGAATATATAATTTAAATTTGATTTTATAGGTATAAATTTAGGCGATTCGTTAATAGATTTTTTAACATAATTATCATTAATTGGGAAAAATTTTATATTATTTAAATTTGATTTTATTATAAATTTAGGCGATTCATTAATAGATTTTTTATCATAATTACCGCTGATATCATTAATTGGGGAAGAGTTTATATAATTTAAATTCGATTTTTTAACATTATCAGTATTAGTTATAAAATCATGGGATTCATTAATAGATATAGTATCAAATGAACTGTCAATATTAACTATTTTATCATGTGGGTTGAAATTAAGCTTTTGTAAATAAATAAAATGATTTATAGAAATATTTAAAATATCATTGGGTATACTACAAGATGTCCACATTATGTTAATTTTTATATCAGAACATCTGCTAACATCCCGACCATATATATCAAGGGTATAAGGACTTGGGCTTAATAAATTAAATGATAAAGGGGGACAAAAAGATTTAATAGGCGTATTTAAAGCCCCACTTAAAACAAAAATAATAATCATGCCTGACCAATCCCCTATTTTAAGTATGTTATTTAAAGTATGATTATAAGAATAAAATAAAATACGTTCTCTCATGGAAACTGGTACAATATAATTAACATTTTCTAAATCATAAAAGTCTCTATTGAGTATGACCTCGATTGCGGCTATAATACGAATATAAATGTGGTACGTTTCTTCACCGAAAATTGCTAATGACACAGCACGATATAGGCAATTTCCATCCCCAATCGTTTTCCTTGGTGAAAATCTTAATAATATAGTTTGTTTTTAAAAAAATATTCATTATTTTTTAAACAATTAAAAATGATTCAAATAAAAGTTTAATATAGTTCATATAATCTAATCAATATTCATATAAAAGCAGATTTTCCTTTTAAACGGCCTGGTCGAATTTTTTAAAAAAAATACCAACCCGGGTAGAATTTTTATTTTACAAAATTTTTCGGTACGGCCATTGTCTTTTTTATATTTTAAAAAATTAAAACATGGCCTGCTACATATACCCGGGGCCAAGGATAAAAGTTGTAATATATATATATATATTTATATTTACTTCAACAATATTGTTGGTTGAATTCTCTCTAATATATGCTTAGTAATTACATCAACATACCCGACTAATCCATTTGAAGAATGATACATCATAGGCACAATATCTTCACTTTTTATCTCTTTAAGAATTTCGAGAGCCACCTCAGGAGATGGCTTCTCAATTAATCTAATATAAAAAAAAATTAATATTTATAATTTTATAGAACTTACCGATTCATATAGGGCAGGAAATCAGGCATTTTATCACAAAAAGAATATTTATAATTATATAATAATAATAAATTTTAACGGAAAATATTTAAAATTATTTATTTATTTGTTTATTATTTTTTTATGCACATTGATTTTTATTTTTTTTAGGAATATGCCAAATTATTTTTTAAAAAATTATTTTTTTGAAAAAATTATAATTTTGTATAAATTTTTAATTTTTATGAAATAAAAAAATAACAGGAACCCGAGAATTTTCGATGGAGGTGAGGGGAGGGATGATTTTTTATAGAAATTATTTTTTTTGGAGATTAAAAATTTATTGTAATAAAGATTATCTGAGCTGGGTATTCGGTCATATCTTAATATTTTCAAAAAATAATTTAGGATAATGCTTACTTAACCTTATTGTTAACTTATAAACCAAAAATGAAGAATTCTACATGGAGAGCGCCAGCAATGCAGTATTTCGGTTTTAAATTAACCAAAAATGAATTTTCCAAATAATATTACTACCAAATTTGGTAGATCAAATATGTAGTAATTGGTCGGTTTTAAGCTTGCCATTCGGTCAAATCATAATATTTTCAAAATATTAATTAGGATAATGCTTAACACGTTATTGTTCACGTATAAACCAAAAATAAAGAATTTTCCATGTATAACGCCAGCAAGACAGTATTTAGTCATTGGGCCGGTTTCAAATCGGTTTTCTGTCAAATCACGATATTTTTAAAATATTTTTTGGGATAATGATTTGCACGTATTTATAGATATATTAACCAAAAATGAACATTTTCCAAATAATATTACTACCAAATTTGGTAGATCGAATATTTAGTAAGTGGTCGGTTTTGAGCTCGCCATTCGGTCAAATCATAATATTTTCAAAATATTTTTTAGGATAATGTTTAACACCTAAATATACACCTAAAACCAAAAATGAAGAGATTTTCTATGTATAACGCCAGCAAGACAGTATTTCGGTTTCAAATCGGTTATCGGTCAAATCACGATATTTTTAAAATATTTTTTGGGATAATGATTTGCACGTATTTATAGATATATTAACCAAAAATGAACATTTTCCAAATAATATTACTACCAAATTTGGTAGATCGAATATTTAGTAAGTGGTCGGTTTTGAGCTCGCCATTCGGTCAAATCATAATATTTTCAAAATATTTTTTAGGATAATGTTTAACACCTAAATATACACCTATAAACCAAAAATGAAGAGATTTTCTATGTATAACGCCAGCAAGACAGTATTTCGGTTTCAAATCGGTTATCGGTCAAATCACGATATTTTTAAAATATTTTTTGGGATAATGATTTGCACGTATTTATAGATAAATAAACCAAAAATGATTATTTTCCAAATAATATTACTAACAAATTTGGTAGATCGAATATTTAGTAAGTGGTCGGTTTTGAGCTCGCCATTCGGTCAAATCATAATATTTTCAAAATATTTTTTAGGATAATGTTTAACACCTAAATATACACCTATAAACCAAAAATGAAGAGATTTTCTATGTATAACGCCAGCAAGACAGTATTTCGGTTTCAAATCGGTTATCGGTCAAATCACGATATTTTTAAAATATTTTTTGGGATAATGATTTGCACGTATTTATAGATATATTAGCCAAAAATGAACATTTTCCAAATAATATTACTACCAAATTTGGTAGATCGAATATTTAGTAAGTGGTCGGTTTTGAGCTCGCCATTCGGTCAAATCATAATATTTTCAAAATATTTTTTAGGATAATGTTTAACACCTAAATATACACCTATAAACCAAATATGAAGAGATTTTCTATGTATAACGCCAGCAAGACAGTATTTCGGTTTCAAATCGGTTATCGGTCAAATCACGATATTTTTAAAATATTTTTTGGGATAATGATTTGCACGTATTTATAGATATATTAACCAAAAATGAACATTTTCCAAATAATATTACTACCAAATTTGGTAGATCGAATATTTAGTAAGTGGTCGGTTTTGAGCTCGCCATTCGGTTAAATTATAATATTTTCAAAAAATTAATTAGGATAATGCTTAACACGTTATTGTTCACCTATAAACCAAAAATAAAGAATTTTCCATCTATAACGCCAGCAAGACAGTATTTAGTCATTGGGCCGGTTTCAAATCGGTTTTCTGTCAAATCACGATATTTTTAAAATATTTTTGGGGATAATGATTTGCACGTATTTATAGATAAATAAACCAAAAAATGAACATTTTCCAAATAATATTAACACCAAATTTGGTCGATCGAATATTAGTAATTGGTCGGTTTTAAGCCCGGCATTCGGTCAAATCATAATATTTTCAAAATATTTTTTAGGATAATGTTTAACACCTAAATATACAAGTATAAACCAAAAATGAAGAAATTTTGATCAATAACGCCAGCAATATGTTCCTTACAAACTTTCTACTATTTTTCGCTTCTAAACCTACTCATTAATTAATTCTCAAAGAAACCTCTATTTTTAAAATTTTTTTTAGGTTTTTCACATGTATTTACACCCAAATACAAAAAAAGCGCTATCCAATATTTATTCTGGTTACCTAAGAATATATTTTCATATTTATGTATTTAACGCCCTCTTATGGATATAAATTTGTTAAATTTTGTAATTGAAAAATAAAATATAAGTTGTAATAAGCTAGTAAATATATTTTTTTTCCAATAAAATTAATTAAAAATAGAATTTTAAATTATTTGATATTTATTATCAATTTTTTAATTAATTAAAAATTGATTTATGTAAAATAAATAAAATGTTTTAGAAAAATTTTTTTTAAAAGATATTATATCATCAAATTATGATTAATTATGATTAATTGCTTTTTAGCAAGACAGTTTAGCAAGACAGTATTTAGTCATACCCGGTCATCTTATGGTCAGTTGAAAACTTGAAATTAATATTTCGAAATGTATATGATCTCCGATTTTTAATTTTTTTAAGAAATATTATCCGTTTACTATTTTTTTAATAATTTCTTTAACAATTAGCATGGCTGGATATTTATTTAAAAAAATATTGCGATTTTTATACTTTAAAAAAAATAGATGGCGCTATATATAATAGTTTTAATATGTTAAAATTCATTTTTTTTATTGATTAAAAATATTTTAATGTAAATATATCATAAAATTCGATTATATAACTTTGTAAACCTTATTCCCCTGAGATATTCGCAGGATAAAAAATTTTAATAATTTTTTTAATATTTCATTGTAAATTAAAATAATTAAAAAATCGGACTAGCACACGAACAAAAAAGCAGGATTAAAGGGGTGCAGAAAAATTATTAAGGGAAAAATCGAAAATCGCATTAATTACTAGGCCTACCCCCAACCCCCTATCCACCCCCTCCCCAGACTAAGTCATACCCATTAAGACCAAGAATGTTATGAAATTGTCATTATCTTACATTATTAAAATAACCAGAGATAAAGAAAATTTCAAAGATTTTGAAAAATTTTTTAAGCAATAAAAATAACAAAATTATAGTTCTGATGAAATAAGCCGACTCATGCCTGGAATAAAAGATTGTATCTGTTAAAGGCGAGAATAAATTAGCAAAGATTTATATTAAATAATCTTAAAGAAATATTCAAGATGTTTAAGGAAGAATACCCAAGTATATCAATTAGATTCCCTAAATTTGCCGAACTTAGACCAAAAAACTGAATTTTAGTTGGATGGCACACACACTGTTTGTGTCTGCGCCATTCATCAGAATGTGAAATTAATGACAAATGTAATAGCTGAAATTACAGCAGGAGAAGATTACTGTATAAATTCTTATAACAATCTTTTGGCGCAAATTATTTATAATCCATCTCAGCCAAAATGTTATTTAACAAATTGTGATCAATGCCCTGGTATAGAATCTCTTATGGGCCAATTATACGAATTGTTTCAGAGAAATCGTATAGAATATGTCACGTTTAAACAATGGATCACGGTGGATAGAGCAAATCTTGAAACTATTATAAAGTCCATTGATGGTTTCATCGAATATCTATTATAAAAAGTTCAAATTTTACTGCGTCACTCGTTTATAGCTAAACACAAAGTTTATTTTTGAAGAATTCCAAAGAAAATTTAAAAGATGAGGAATTTTTAACAATTCTAGATTATTCTGAAAATTATTCCTTCATTTTACAAGATGAAGTTCAGGGATTTCATTGGAACAATGTGCAGGCCACTATACATCCATTTGTAGCATATTATAAATCTGGAGAAGAATTAAAAAATATAAATTTTGTTATTTTGTCCGAATCATTAAGCCATAATACTAGTGCAGTCCACCTTTATCAAAAAAAATTCATTAAATTCTTAACAGCCAAATTTCATTCTAAACCATAAAAAATAATATATTTTCGGATGAAGCCGCGTCTCAATACAAGAATCGCAAAAATTTTCTGAACATATGCCTTCATAAATACGATTTTCCGAATGGCATTTCTTTGTCACTGCTCACGGCAAAAATGCATGTGACGGTATCGGAGGAACTGTCAAAAGATTTGCCAGAGCTAGTCTTCAAAGGCCAAATAAAAATCAAATCCTAACCCCATTAGAATTATATAATTATGCTAAAGAAAATATTAATATTTTATTTGAATATGTATCCAATCAAGAATAAATCGAAGAGGAATTAGCCCTTCGTAAAAGATTTAATTCTGCACTGCCCATACATGGGACCCAAAAAATTCACGGGATTATTCCCATTGATCAAAATAAACTAAAAACCAAAATATATTCTAATTCCAAAAAATATAATATAAAACAAGTTCCGTTTTTAAATGAGAAAATTATATTTTAAAATATTAATGAATATATAACATGTGTATATGATGATAAATGGTGGTTAGGATATATAATCGATAAAAGTTATACAAATGAAGAAGTAAAAATCCGATTTTTACACCCTTGTGGACCTTCAGCCTCATTTAAATTTCCTCTGAAAGATAATATTTTAGTGTTGCCTAAATCTCATATTCTCTCGCTGGTCAATCCTTCTACTCCCACCAGTCGAACATATATATTATCTCCTGAAGAATCTCACAAGCTAGCCAGGCTTTGTATTCCTTTAGATGAAGTAAGATTTAATTAATTTATAAACTATCTTAATTAGGCAAAATTTGTGAAGATTTTAAAAATTTATGATCTGAATTACAAATAATATATTTAATGCACATTGTAATCGATTTAGTATGATATATATACATTAAAATATTTTTAATCAATAAAAAAATAAATTTTAACATATTAAAACTATTATATATAGCGCCATCTATTTTTTCTAAAGTATAATAATCCCAATATTTTTTTAAATAAATACCCAGCCATACTGATTGTCGAATAAATTATTAAAAAAATAGTAAACGGATAATAATTCTTAAAAAATTAAAAATCGGAGATCATATACATTTCGAAATATTAATTTCAAGTTTTCAACTGACCATAAGATGACCCATATTTTATCAAAAATTAATTTTGATGTTTTCGCCATAATCATCAATTTTTAACTTGGCTATTGATATTAGATTCAATATTTGATCATATTTAGTTTTAAATTAAAAACTAATTATTTAACATCAGTAAAAAGCAAAAAAAGACGTTTTTTGGACCTTTAACCCCGAATATCTCCGCTAATATAGTTTCTAATGCGCTAAAATTTTGTTTATAATCTAATGGGAACATATATAACCAGCCTACGAATTTTTATCGAAATCGAAAGGGGTCGGCCGAAAAGTGATTGATTTGACATGGAATGACCCTATTGTTGGAGTTTTAATTCCATATTAGCTTGAATTATTTGCAACTTACTAATAAACGTATAAATATCCGGGTGGGCTGTTTTAATTAATTTTTTCAGCCCATTATGAAAACCCTCCACGTTATTATTAGTTCTTGGGCCTTCTACGTTGTAGCGACTCCAAAACGTGGAGTTAAAGTTATTCGTACATATGTACGTCTTTGAAAAATATAACATAAATTGCCTCAGAGCTTCGATATTTAAAGCCTCTGACTCAATAAATGTCTGGGTATACACAGTGGATAACTGCGAAGGATTGCAAAATGGTAGTGCAAATATCCTCCGAAGTATACCCTGAACATCGGCTCTTTCCTTATAATCTCTGGTCAATGATAAGCTTTGGATTTTTCTCCACAAAGATTGACCATAGTGGAAGAAGCACCCTGGAATAAATAAATATTATAAAATATATATTGTTTTAATTTACCTCGGATCACAGCATAAGGAAAAACAACTAGAAGAGCTAGCTTCATGCTAATTTCAAAATCGATTTGAATCGATTCGGGCTCTAGCAGAAGTCCTCCATGTAGAGCGCACTTATCTTTAACCATTTCTAGGAATTTAATATAAGTTGATTTTCGCTTATCAGGTAATATAGCGAAAATCACACATATCATACTTTTCCCGATTAATACATGTATTGTATATAATTGGGTGAAATGAGTTGGAGCAGTAAAAAACGTGCCATCCATGTATAAATTTTTGGATGAGCACATAAGTTTTAAAAAATCAAGTGTCCCATATATTATGATATCTTTATTTGGCGTATGTGCCAATAAAAATGGTAAGCCCTGAAGAGTATTATTGTAATTTGTTAAATTGATTGAATATGTGTCCTGAGGGAGGAAAGGCACATAACCAGGTACCACTCTTTTCATCATTTTTATAACAGAATGCAAGGGTGGGATCGCCTCTGGATATTTATGTATATCTGGATAAGACATAACTTCAACCATCACATTACTGTAGATGGTGGAAATATTTAAAAATGGATTTGCTATCATCGCATTTTTAAGACTATTACGGGTTTTTATACCGTAATATTCAGATAAATCATCAATATGTGTATGTACATATTTTGATTTTACATGGAATTGATTATTTGTGAATATAGCACGCGAGGGGCAGTTTAGTTGGCGGCATCTGTTTATAAAAAATTAAAATAAAATTTAAATAAACACTCAAAATATAACTTCGTATAATATTTATTTATAAAAGTTTGTTTAATTACATATAATATTTGGTCTCTTTGTATGTTCGATTGCAAACATATAGATACTTTTGATGAAATATTAATAAATTGTATCTTTTTGATTTAATATATTCAAAATTATCTGCAAATATTTAATGTAAAAATTAATCATCATAATATTTTACTAGGATCTTGATGAATTAAATTTGATTCATCTAATGAATCAGTTGTTAGTATGACAGAAATAAGATCTATAATATAGAATTAGAAATTGATTTAAAGTATTATTGAATACTGAGATTAGTTTGATTTGAAACAAAACCATCGATCGCTAATCGAATTCCATCATTTAAACTTCTCACTATTGACAGAATAGAATAAAATAATTAAAAAAGTATTAAATAACAAAATCAGTTTGATTAGATATAGAATTTGATGAAGTTCCACCATCAAATCTCGTGCTTTGAATAGAGGTTTGATCTAAAATGTTTAAATAGGAAAAGATTTGAAATATTATAAACATAAATATTAATTATATAAATATTATTTAAATAAATTTTAAATACCTAAACCTAGATATCAATAAAATATATTTTAAATACCAGGCTCAGCTTGTGAAACAAAATTAGATGAAGTGGACACACCAGTGGATTGAGCATCTTCATTTATGCTTACAATTACAACTATATATGTTAAAAAAAAAATTAAAATATTAATGCCAATATAAGTTTGATTTGAAATATTATACCTTGATTACTTTGAGGAATCTGATTGTTTATTATGTCATCACCACAGTTAGAAGCATGCACTTTGGTAATTTTAAAAATACCTTTACAAAAAACTCCTCTGCCATTACATACACAACATCTAAAATATATATTGTCCCCTCTTTTTTTATCCTTCCTATAATTTTTCCTTAGATGACATAATATCATTTTTTTATGACTAGAACGCTTGAATGAAATCAAGCCTTTAAATATGAAATTAAGTAAATATAAAATTTGCATTATTATATACCCCCTGTTTCTCTTAAATTTCTCAGATTTGCAGAAACAGTCATAATTGGAAGTTCTTCCATATTTGAAATATGTTGATCTTAAAATAATACATAAAAATGTTATAAATTTGGAAAATTATGTTGATCTTAAAGTTATAAAAAAAATATTATGGATAATTAAAGTATATATTTATTAAACTTGAATTGAGCATTTTATTATAAATATCTTGTAATATCCTATTTGAAAGCTAAAATAAAAATGTTATAAGTTTGAAAAATTATGTTGATCTTAAAGTTATAAAAAAAATATTATGGATAATTAAAGTATATATTTATTAAACTTGAATTGAGCATTTTATTATAAATATCTTGTAATATCCTATTTGAAAACAGTCATAATTGGAAGTTCTTCCATATTTGAAATATGTTGATCTTAAAATAATACATAAAAATGTTATAAATTTGGAAAATTATGTTGATCTTAAAGTTATAAAAAAAATATTATGGATAATTAAAGTATATATTTATTAAACTTGAATTGAGCATTTTATTATAAATATCTTGTAATATCCTATTTGAAAACAGTCATAATTGGAAGTTCTTCCATATTTGAAATATGTTGATCTTAAAATAATACATAAAAATGTTATAAATTTGGAAAATTATGTTGATCTTAAAGTTATAAAAAAAATATTATGGATAATTAAAGTATATATTTATTAAACTTGAATTGAGCATTTTATTATAAATATCTTGTAATATCCTATTTGAAAACAGTCATAATTGGAAGTTCTTCCATATTTGAAATATGTTGATCTTAAAATAATACATAAAAATGTTATAAATTTGGAAAATTATGTTGATCTTAAAGTTATAAAAAAAATATTATGGATAATTAAAGTATATATTTATTAAACTTGAATTGAGCATTTTATTATAAATATCTTGTAATATCCTATTTGAAAGCTAAAATTTAAATAAACGTTTAATTTTTAATATCCAATGGGCATAAAGTCGCAATTATCAAAACCAATCATAAAAATGTCGCAATTATTTCTCAGTCGCAATTTTTTATATGAAAGGTTTTTATATGAAAGTTAGGGAAACGATTGTTACTTGCAACTATTGTTGCATTTAAAAAATTATAAAAAAAGTAAAATTTTCATTTTTTAAAGAACGCATGTTTTTTTTTTTACCATTAACAATATTTATTTATTTCAAAATAATTTTTTTTTTATTTATAAATAAATATTTTTTTTTTCATAAATAAAAATTATTTTATTAAAAATTAGCTCTCCATTTTTTTTTATAATTAATTAAAGTCAAATATGATCGAATTAAACCCTACTGGAAATTGTGAAATAGATACTGTTGCAGGTAAAAAATATATTTTTTTAAGCCAAATATTTTTTATGGTATTAGTCCCTCCTATGATCGAATCAAGCCCTACTGGAAATTATGAGATAGATACAACTCTTGCAGATAAAAAATATTATTTATTATTATTACACACCTTTTGTAGTAAATGTTAGATATTCGTCATTCTTCATTTTAAAAGAATGGCTAAATAAATACGAAATTTCTAATCCGACAAATTATTCAATACACCGTTCTAAAAAATAGAAGGACCCAATACTTAAGTCTACAATAATGTACGAACGACTTTATTACCAATGTTATGAGGGCAAGGTCAGACCATCCAAATCAAAAGGTTTTAATTTTTATTAACCCTTCAATACTCCAGTGAAAAAAATGACGTTAGTACTCCGGTGGGGTTTAATAGACCCCAATTTCAAATGTATATATCTCCAGTTATATTCATTATTTTGATTTAATATTTGAATATAAGATAGAACTAACCTTAAACTTGTTATGATTTCAGGTTTTTGTTGGTTATTATTATCAATATTTTTATTATGATGGAATGTTGATAGCATTATGACATTTTTTCTTTTTTTTACATCATGATAATAATGCTATGTTTTCCTGAAATCCATTTTAGCTAATTTTAATTTGCCTAAATAATACTTAACGGAGTATAAAAGGGTTAAAGTATATATTAAAATTTTTTAAAGGAAAAAGACAAAGATTGTCTGTCAAGAAAAATTGTTTATCCAGAATTTCTTTTGCCAAAGATGGACCATATCTAAAATGTATCAGTATACATGATATACATAATCCAGGATATCACGAATCAAGAAAATCTACAATTATCCAAAGAGAATCTAGAACTACCCAAAGAAAATCTACAATTATCCAAAGAGAATATAGAACTACCCATACAGGATCAATTACAATTACCTAAAACCTTGTCATTTCACAAATTGCATTCAAAATTATTATAATTGTATCTATTTTTATTATAATATATTTAAATAGTGTAATCATATTTAAAATACAAATGTTATGAAAAAGAAATAAATATTTGCTTAAAAAGAGTCTCAATTTATCCAGTTTATTGTAATGCTTATAGTATAAAAAGAATTAAGATATAATCTATTTATCTAAGTTTTGAGTTGTTTTTTTGGTCATTTTCATGGAATTCTTCTGCTATTATCTATTTTTAGTGTAGACTAAATATATATTGTGAAAATTAGATTAAACATGAAAAATTTAAATAATTAGGAAAAAAACATATTTATAATTTATAGCTTAATAAAAATATTTGCTTATGAAGAGTCTCAATTTATCCAGTTTATTGTAATGCCTATAGTATAAAAAGAATTAAGATATAATCTATTTTGTTTTTTTGGTCATTTTAATGGAATTATTCTGCTGTTATCTATTTTTAGTGTAGACTAAATATATATATTGTGAAAATTAGATTAAACATGAAAAATTTAATTAATTAGAAAAAAAACATATTTATAATTTATAGTTTAATAAAAATATTCTTATGAAGAGTCTCAATTTATCCAGTTTATTGTAATGCCTATAGTATAAAAAGAATTAAGATATAATCTATTTATCTAAGTTTTGAGTTGTTTATTTGGACATTTTCATGGAATTCTTCTTCTATTATCTATTTTTAGTGTAGACTAAATATATATTGTGAAAATTAGATTAAACATGAAAATTTTAATTAATTAGGAAAAAAACATATTTATAGCTTAATAAAAATAGTTGCTTATGAAGAGTCTCAATTTATCCAGTTTATTGTAATGCCTATAGTAAAAAAAGAATTAAGATAAGTTTTGAGTTGTTTTTTTGGTCATTTTCATGGAATTCTTCTGCTGTTATCTATTATTCTAAATTATAGCTTAAAAAAGAAAATTTAATAAAAAAAATATTGACTTTAATTAATTATAAAAAAAAATGGAGAGCTAATTTTTAATAAAATAATTTTTATTTATGAAAAAAAATATATTTATTTATAAATAAAAAAAAAATTATTTTGAAATAAATAAATATTGTTAATGGTAAAAAAAAAAACATGCGTTCTTTAAAAAATGAAAATTTTACTTTTTTTATAATTTTTTAAATGCAACAATAGTTGCAAGTAACAATAGCCTATAAAGTCGCAATTATTTATATGAAAGGTTTTTATATGAAAGTTATGGTTCCCACACGAAATCGTCAAGTTCAAAATAGCCAAATATATTTGTACGTAATTTAAAACACCACAAGTAACATTCCTATATAATAAAATACAAATATATAATATAGTGTAATATAATATAAAATATATAATAATAATATAATATAATATAATACTAATAATATAAAATAATAATATAAATTAATAATATAAACTAATAATGTAATACACTATAATACTAAAATAATGTAATATTATAAAGTGTAATATAATATATAATATAAAATATACAATAATAATATAAAACCAATATAATATAATACCATTATAATATAATACGAATATTATATAATACGAATATTATATAATACATATAATATAATACCAATATAATATAATACCAATATAATATAATACCAATATAATATAATACCAATATAATATAATACCAATATAATATAATACCAATATAATATAATACCAATATAATATAATACCAATATAATATAATACCAATATAATATAATACCAATATAATATAATACCAATATAATATAATACCAATATAATATAATACCAATATAATATAATACCAATATAATAAAATACCAATATAATATAATACCAATATAATATAATACCAATATAATATAATACCAATATAATATAATACCAATATAATATAATACCAATATAATATAATACCAATATAATATAATACCAATATAATATAATACCAGTATAATATAATACCAATATAATATAATACCAATATAATATAATACCAATATAATATAATACCAATATAATATAATACCAATATAATATAATACCAATATAATATAATACCAATATAATATAATACCAATATAATATAATACCAATATAATATAATACCAATATAATATAATACCAATATAATATAATACCAATATAATATAATACCAATATAATATAATACCAATATAATATAATACCAATATAATATAATACCAATATAATATAATACCAATATAATATAATACCAATATAATATAATACCAATATAATATAATACCAATATAATATAATACCAATATAATATAATACCAATATAATATAATACCAATATAATATAATACCAATATAATATAATACCAATATAATATAATACCAATATAATATAATACCAATATAATATAATACCAATATAATATAATACCAATATAATATAATACCAATATAATATAATACCAATATAATATAATACCAATATAATATGATACCAATATAATATAATACCAATATAATATAATACCAATATAATATAATACCAATATAATATAATACCAATATAATATAATACCAATATAATATAATACCAATATAATATAATACCAATATAATATAATACCAATATAATATAATACCAATATAATATAATACCAATATAATATAATACCAATATAATATAATACCAATATAATATAATACCAATATAATATAATACCAATATAATATAATACCAATATAATATAATACCAATATAATATAATACCAATATAATATAATACCAATATAATATAATACCAATATAATATAATACCAATATAATATAATACCAATATAATATAATACCAATATAATATAATACCAATATAATATAATACCAATATAATATAATACCAATATAATATAATACCAATATAATATAATACCAATATAATATAATACCAATATAATATAATACCAATATAATATAATACCAATATAATATAATACCAATATAATATAATACCAATATAATATAATACCAATATAATATAATACCAATATAATATAATACCAATATAATATAATACCAATATAATATAATACCAATATAATATAATACCAATATAATATAATACCAATATAATATAATACCAATATAATATAATACCAATATAATATAATACCAATATAATATAATACCAATATAATATAATACCAATATAATATAATACCAATATAATATAATACCAATATAATATAATACCAATATAATATAATATAATACCAATATAATATAATACCAATATAATATAATACCAATATAATATAATACCAATATAATATAATACCAATATAATATAATAACAATATAATATAATACCAATATAATATAATACCAATATAATATAATACCAATATAATATAATACCAATATAATATAATACCAATATAATATAATACCAATATAATATAATACCAATATAATATAATACCAATATAATATAATACCAATATAATATAATACCAATATAATATAATACCAATATAATATAATACCAATATAATATAATACCAATATAATATAATACCAATATAATATAATACCAATATAATATAATACCAATATAATATAATACCAATATAATATAATACCAATATAATATAATACCAATATAATATAATACCAATATTATTATGTGTAATTTAATAAAAGATATATAATAATAATATAATAAAAATATAATATAATACCAATATTATAATGTGTATTATAATATAATACCAATATAATATATTACATATAATATAATACATATAATATAATACATATAATATAATATAATACATATAATATAATATAATACATATAATATAATATAATACATATAATATAATATAATACATATAATATAATATAATACATATAATATAATATAATACATATAATATAATACATATAATATAATACATATAATATAATACATATAATATAATACATATAATATAATACATATAATATAATACATATAATATAATACATATAATATAATACATATAATATAATACATATAATATAATACATATAATATAATACATATAATATAATACATATAATATAATACATATAATATAATACATATAATATAATACCAATATAATATAATACCAATATAATATAATACCAATATAATATAATACCAATATAATATAATACCAATATAATAAAATACCAATATAATATAATACCAATATAATATAATACCAATATAATATAATACCAATATAATATAATACCAATATAATATAATACCAATATAATATAATACCAATATAATATAATACCAATATAATATAATACCAATATAATATAATACCAATATAATATAATACCAATATAATATAATACCAATATAATATAATACCAATATAATATAATACCAATATAATATAATACCAATATAATATAATACCAATATAATATAATACCAATATAATATAATACCAATATAATATAATACCAATATAATATAATACCAATATAATATAATACCAATATAATATAATACCAATATAATATAATACCAATATAATATAATACCAATATAATATAATACCAATATAATATAATACCAATATAATATAATACCAATATAATATAATACCAATATAATATAATACCAATATAATATAATACCAATATAATATAATACCAATATAATATAATACCAATATAATATAATACCAATATAATATAATACCAATATAATATAATACCAATATAATATAATACCAATATAATATAATACCAATATAATATAATACCAATATAATATAATACCAATATAATATAATACCAATATAATATAATACCAATATAATATAATACCAATATAATATAATACCAATATAATATAATACCAATATAATATAATACCAATATAATATAATACCAATATAATATAATACCAATATAATATAATACCAATATAATATAATACCAATATAATATAATACCAATATAATATAATACCAATATAATATAATACCAATATAATATAATACCAATATAATATAATACCAATATAATATAATACCAATATAATATAATACCAATATAATATAATACCAATATAATATAATACCAATATAATATAATACCAATATAATATAATACCAATATAATATAATACCAATATAATATAATACCAATATAATATAATACCAATATAATATAATACCAATATAATATAATACCAATATAATATAATACCAATATAATATAATACCAATATAATATAATACCAATATAATATAATACCAATATAATATAATACCAATATAATATAATACCAATATAATATAATACCAATATAATATAATACCAATATAATATAATACCAATATAATATAATACCAATATAATATAATACCAATATAATATAATACCAATATAATATAATACCAATATAATATAATACCAATATAATATAATACCAATATAATATAATACCAATATAATATAATACCAATATAATATAATACCAATATAATATAATACCAATATAATATAATACCAATATAATATAATACCAATATAATATAATACCAATATAATATAATACCAATATAATATAATACCAATATAATATAATACCAATATAATATAATACCAATATAATATAATACCAATATAATATAATACCAATATAATATAATACCAATATTATTATGTGTAATTTAATAAAAGATATATAATAATAATATAATAAAAATATAATATAATACCAATATTATAATGTGTATTATAATATAATACCAATATAATATATTACATATAATATAATACATATAATATAATACATATAATATAATATAATACATATAATATAATATAATACATATAATATAATATAATACATATAATATAATATAATACATATAATATAATATAATACATATAATATAATACATATAATATAATACATATAATATAATACATATAATATAATACATATAATATAATACATATAATATAATACATATAATATAATACATATAATATAATACATATAATATAATACATATAATATAATACATATAATATAATACATATAATATAATACATATAATATAATACATATAATATAATACATATAATATAATACATATAATATAATACATATAATATAATACATATAATATAATACATATAATATAATACATATAATATAATACATATAATATAATACATATAATATAATACATATAATATAATACATATAATATAATACATATAATATAATACATATAATATAATACATATAATATAATACATATAATATAATACATATAATATAATACATATAATATAATACATATAATATAATACATATAATATAATACATATAATATAATACATATAATATAATACATATAATATAATACATATAATATAATACATATAATATAATACATATAATATAATACATATAATATAATACATATAATATAATACAAATATAATATAATACTAATATAATATAATATAAAACTAATAATATAATACTAATAATATAATACTAAAAAGATACTACATTCTAATAATATAATTAATCTTCTAAATATACATAATATAAAATATAAAATAAAAAAAAAATCCTAATATAAGTATAATATAATAAAATATATATAACTAATAATGTACACTATAATATTATAATATTGTAATATTATAATAAAATAAAATCCTAATATAAGTGTAATATAATATAAGATATATATAATTATAAAATATATAATAATAATATAAATGTTTTAATCAGGCGTCTTCAATAATATTTGAAATGTAGTGGATGGTGGTCATATTGATTCGGAAGTATATGAAGCTCACTTGTCTTACTAGAAACTATAGGAATAAATTTTTTTAAAGGTTTATATTGATTAATAAGTATATGTAACTCACTTGTCTTACTAGAAACTATAGGAATAATTTTTTTTTGATTCATAAGTATATGTAACTCACTTGCCTTACTAGAAACTATAGGAATAATTTTTTTATTGATTCGTAAGTATATGTAACTTACTTGTCTTACTAGAAACTATAGGAATAATTTTTTTTTTGATTCATAAGTAAATGTAACTCACTTGTCTTGATACTATAGGAATAATTTTTTTATTGTTTCATAAGTATATGTGTAACTCACTTGTCTTACTAGATACTATAGGAATAATTTTTTGTTAATTCATAAGTAATGTAACTCACTTGTCTTACTAGAAACTATAGGACTTAATTTTTTTTAAGGTTTATATTGATTCATAAGTATATGTAACTCACTTGTCTTACTAGAAACTATAGGAATAAATTTTTTTTAAGGTTTATATTGATTAATAAGTATATGTAACTCACTTGTATTACTATAAACTATAGGAATAAATTTTTTTATTCTTTCATAAGTATATGTAACTCACTTGTCTTACTAGATACTATAGGAATATAAATATAATAAAAAACATAAGTACATTTCATATATACGTATATCTTTTGTAAAAATAAAAAGTATTAATAAAGTACAATTTCAATATATACGTATATCTTTGTAAAAATATAAAAAAGTATTAATATTTATTATATTTTCGGATTATAAATATAATAAAAAATAAAAGTAATAATGTACAATTTAATATATATATAGTTTAATCAGAATAACTTGAATATATATTAGATGATTGAAAATTAACTAAAAATGATATTTTATCTAAAAAAGAAAACAAATTTAAAATTTCTCTATCATACATAGACGTTAAATTGTCTATTTTATGATTCAATCTTTCATAAGTGCGATTTGCCCGCCGAACAATCGATCCATTATGAATTTGTATCAATTTAATATCGTTCGAATTCTGATTTTCGATCAATATTTTTATTAGGACGTACACATTCGGATGTGCCCTGCTTGTTTTTCTTTTTAGGGCTCGAGATGGTTATTTGTGCGGGGCCCATCTACATGATACCTAATAAATATTAAAAATATTAGAATGATTGATTACAATTATTTTAAGTTTTTATACCTTCTCCATATAGTATGGGGGAATAAGGCAGTTTCACCAAGCCACGTATGATCCATATACTCCATAAAACGAAGTAGGGATGGATTGTTAGTTGCCATTGAGTAGCAAGATAAAAGAACCTCAGCCAAATGCTCCTCCTTGCAAAATGGTAAAGTTGTCATCCGCCTAACAACTATATGGACATGAGAGTCGTTCAGGTAGTCCCTAACTAAACCCAAAGCTTGACATTTCCGCCATAAAGCTTGAGAATAATGGAAGAAACATCCTAAATATTTTAAATTATAATTTACATATATTATAATTTAACCTTTGATCACTAAATTCGGAAATACAAACCGAAGAGCAGATATAGCCGCTGCCTCAAAATCTGTTTGACCATTTGGAGGATTGAAATTGATGCCTTCCAGGGTACAAAAATTTCTGACTATACGAAAAAGTTGAATATATGTCTCCCTTGATTTATCTGGAAGGAGAGCATATATAACTGGTATTATGATGTTTTCATACATCACGTGTATGGTATAGAGCTGACAATATAATCTCGGAACTATGTAGAAAGTTCCGTCCATATATATTGTCGTAGCAGTTCCCAACAATTTTAACATATCCGTAGTCCCAAAGACCAATATCCTATTCGATTCAGTAAGGATGTGAAATCTTTGAGATCTGGTAGAGGTTGCATATATAGGCGTTAATATTATATCCTCAATTGAATGAGGCATGGAAGGCCTATATTTATTTAGAAGTCTGTCAATATGACCCCTAATTGATATGAAATGGGGGATTGCCTCTGGATAATTTTCGATGTGAGTAGTCTCTAAACATCTAATATCGATAGTTTTTTGATAAATCCTCATCCTTGTTTCGGTAGGATCTTGGGCAATCGTTCTTTCAAGAACCTCTTTTGTTTTGAGAAGCTCAAAATCCCCGACATCAGGTTGGTGTTCATGTACACCTGATGAAATGTAAATATGGTCATATTTACATTTTACAGGATAGCCTGGTTTCCTGCAACGGTAATACATCCCTCCTTTCATAGTGAAAACGATAGAGATATTCTCGGTAAAAGAGGAATGGTTTTCCCTTTTGACCATTAACAAATTGGCCTTTAATAACATATATATATATTATATCATTATATTATATTTTTACCATGAGTCTTGATACTGTTGCATCTTTAAAAATAAATGATATAAAATAAAATATTGTAATAATATACCTCCTGTTGCCCTAATTTGAGGAAATTGGAGGACTCTATTGGCTAAAAAAAATATATTAAGTTTAATAAAAATTTTAAAATACATAGCAAAGTAATAGGGAGCCTTGATACTGTTGCATCTTTAAAAATAAATGATATAAAATAAAATATTGTAATAATATACCACCTGTTGTCCTAATTTGAGGTATTTGGGGGATAAGATTATTATTTGCTAAAAAAATATTAAGTTTAATAAAAATTTTAAAATACATTGCAAAGGAATAGGGAGCCTTGATACTGTTGCATCTTTAAAAATAAATAATATAATAATTTGTTACAATAAATGAAGAAGATATATTCTTACATTTACAAGTGTCAATATGTTGTTTTGTAACAACAACATCTACTAATGAAAGCTTAGCTCGACCCCCACATTTGCCACGGCATATTAGGTAAATGTAATTTTGACCATTGCCCTTGATTAAATATTCATAGCCCAAATAGACAATTACATCATTGTTTTTTTGGCTTTTCTAATAAAAATATATAATGTAATAACAATGGTAATTTACTTTAAATTGAATATTTTGTATCCTGGAATAATCTTGTAAATTCACATTGAGGCAAAAAGGTTTCTGTTAAATATTATAAATAAAATAATCCTTTCTAAACAACTTTGGTTATTTTTTAAATTTTAGCGGCCATTTTTTGAAGCACTTTTTGGGGATGTTTTGAGGATGTTATTGGACGATTTGGCGATTTTGAACATGGCGATTTAGTGGTTATACGGAAAGTTATACCAACCTATTTACACGGCAAGCAGAGTTGGGCAGGTCCTCCGGAAAAAGAATCTAGATACAGATTCTTTATAAAAAAATGAATCTTAGATACAGATACTAGTATCTTTTTCAAAATATCAAAAAGATACAAGATAAAAGATACTTGTATCTTTTACTAAATTAGAGTATCTTAAATACAAGATACTTTTAAATTATCATTACCAATTAAATTAGAATAGTTTATAGAATACAGTTTTTATTATTTATTTGTGAAGAACATAGCATACACATATAAGAATGAATATTTGCAATAATTAATAAAATATTTATTGATGAATTAATTATAATAACCAGGGATTTTAATATTAATTTTTACCCATTAATAGCTTAAACAGGGAAGGGAGAGTAGTATATTTAATGGTAATTAAAAATGTGCAAATAAGAAAAAAAATTAAATCAAATGATTTATTAGAATTTGCAGGTTATTTTCTGTGTTGAAATATAGCTTATATTCGGAGTATATGGCTAAATGGCATCTCTTAAAAAAAATACCAGTTTTATTTTTTTCATGATCCTTAATAAGTATTTATCATTACTTGTTTGTGATATTTATGTATTTTTTAAATTTATTTTCTAATATAACTTATTAATTCTTGCGTTTGTAATATCATATATATAAATATCATTTAAATCTCTTTTCAATTTTTTTTTTATTTCTTGCAAAAAATTATGTACAACATTATATTATAATTATTAAATACATAACAATTTTCTTTAATGCATTTTAAATTGACTAAATAAATACTGTATATATCAGTAATAAATAAAAATAACTAATAAAGTTAAATTCTACCTTATTATAATAATTTTATTAAGAGCCTTTTAAATGTCTAATATTATATATCAATTGTAGCTTAAATATTTAAGAACTTGCTAAAATAATTGAATATAAAATATATTAGGGATGTGCCAATTTTTTTTATCGAATCGGATCGGGCCAATAATTTACCCATTTTAAAATATCAATTATCGGTCAATATTATAAAATTTGATCCGAGGCTTCTTTAACAAAAATAAAATGTTATAAAATTTAAAAAAATAGTTTTATCTAAAATCATTTATTTTTATAAATAAAATCGAAATCCATTTTTATGTATATTTTTTTAATAATAATAATTAATTAATAAACATTTTACCATATTGTTATTTTTTTGCGCATTCTGTTTATAAAAGTGTGCGATAATCACTTTAGAATCTGTTTTTAGTGAAGCTGGTGATATTGACAGTTGCTATCGCTGCAAGCTGACCTCTGATAAATTGGAAATATTGGTATTTCTAAAAAGAAATCTTCGCTATATTAATGTTAAATATTATTTTAAATATTTATTTCAAATTTCATAATATAAATGTTTATTGCTTAATAAGTATATAGATTAATGTTATTACTTATTATATAAAAGTAATTTAACAATAAAAATATTTTTTATACTTTTAGAATTGCAATTGAGATGAATATAAACTATAACTATCATTATAATATATTTAAATGACATAATTTATGGTATAGTTAAATTATAGATGTTGTACTAATAAATAGTATATTAAAAATTAAAACCATTGTTATCTTTACAGAATACTAAATTAGATATGATATCGGATCGGTAATCGGCCGATAGCAATTTAATATCGGGAATATCGGATCGGATCGACCTCTAAAAAGTGGTATCAGTACACCCCTAAAATATATATATCCAAAATGATTTTAATTTGATAATCAACTATCTTCTATAAAAATTTTAATAACAAATATCTAAGAGGGACTTAAGTATAGGTATTATTATGTTAATAATTATAAAATAAAAATGTATATATTATACTTTAATATGTTTACAAAGTTTGTAGAGGAGTTTGTTCAATCTTTAATAACTTTTTTACTTGTGCAATTTTGACATTCAGCTTGTTGTCCTTTTCACATGAATTACTTTAAAAAATTTTCCATCTAGAATTTTAAGATTCGGGTTTGATTCAGGAGAACCTATCTCCATAATTTCATCTTCACTAATATAAATGTTAAACATTCTACAAATTAAAAAATATTACATATAAAATATAACCTTTACTTATTTAGTTTTGGTGTTGTTATTTTTAATCTATCTATCTTTGTGATTTGTAAAATTTCCAACTAATTTTGGTTATCAATATATTTAAAATATAGGAGGAAAAAATAAAGAAAATAATACTAGATTTCACGATGAAAATAAAGTTACATTGTGTGATATGTAAATGTTTTAAACATGAAAATTAAAAAGAATCTGTATCTGTATCTTTTTAAAGAAAATGAAAAAGATACAAGATACTTTTCAAAATAAAGGATCTTAGATACAGATACTAGTATCTTATTAAAAATGTCAATAAGATACTGAGTACAAGATACAAAAGGATCTTGTATCTTAGATACAAGTATTCGCGGTACTGCCCAACTCTGACGACAAGGATGCCATATTAGAAATGAAACATTTTGGAACTATAAAATAAGGACCAGAATGATTTGATGAAACAATTAAGATTGTATATATTGTCTCATTACCTCTAGTTGGTATATTATATCTTAAAATAATAGTAGTTTGTAAAAATATCAAAAATATAGTATTAATAATTTAACTCAAAACTGTTTTTTGAAAAAGAAAAAAATACCTTTCCTAACGTAAAAAAGAAAAGAAGTCAAATTTAATACATCTATTGTAGGATGAATAATAAAATGTAAATTTTAAAATTATTTATAACTCAATAGATGGCGTTAAATACTTGAAAGAAAATTGTTACTATATTTATTATCAAAAGCATTTATTAGTTAAATTCAATAGTCAATTAAGATTCAACTGTTATTACTAAATTAATATTTAGTGAGTGATATTGATATTCTATTTTTAACACAAAATTTGATTGCTAGCTGACATAGTGAAAATATAATTAATATGTATTAATTTAATCTAATATTTAAAATAGTATTCATTTAATAAGTATTTAAATAGTCTTATTAATTTTTAAATAATAAAATTAAATCTATGTTTTACTTATAGAATTATAAAAGAAATCTCTCAGGGGGCAATCAGAAAAATTTATTTTTAGTTCAAGAGGTTAAGATTCCATTTAAAAATTTTTTATTTTGCTACAGGGGGCTATTCAAATTTTCCAGGGGGCTCGAGCGCCTGCCCCCCCCCCAGAGATGCCACTGACATAATATAATTATAGTTTTCCTGCCATGGAATAAATACACAATGGATTAAATACATTATTATATAATATATGTTATATTTTTTATTAATTAAAATATCAGTTTTATTTTTTTATAAATACAATTAATATAGTATATTCTCAAATTATTATTTACACAAATTTTTTATAGTATCAATTTGTAATATACCAAATATCTGTTTAGAATATAAAAAATTTTTTTTAGTGTTGTTAAACGGCTCGTTTTGAGTCGATTTTTAAAACGGCTAACTCAGTTTTTTATCCATAAAAATATTATGCAAGCCTGAAAATTCTAGACATATAGTATCAAAATTTCGAGGCTTAGTCAATATTTTTCTGGCGAAAATATTGAGTTAGCCGTTTTTAAAAATCGGCTCAAACCGAACCGTTTAAGATTAGCTAATATGCTTGCCTATTAAATGATAATACTCGCGAAAAATATGATGAAATACCAAATAAGTGAATTATTGTATATACCAGGTCGAATATAATTTTAAAAAATTCCGAGCTGGTGCAACGTACTATTTTTACTCCGTATAAAAATTACTCATTTTTTTTATTATATTGACATTTACGATTGACGTGCATAAATTTAATAATATTTTTTTAGTGATATTGACATTTTTGACTGATTTGTAAGAATTAAATATAATAAATTTAGTGATATTGACCATTTTGACTGACTTGTAAAAATTAAATATAATAAATTTAGTGATATTGACATTTTTGACTGACATGTTTTACTCCCTCACTTATTTAATGATATTGACAGTTTTGACTTTCATGTTTTACTCCTTATAAAATTACTCACTTATTTAATGATACTGACATTTTTGACTGACATATTTTACTCCTTACAAAAATTACTCACTTATTTAATGATATTGACATTTTATACTGATATGTTTTAATCCTTATAAAAATTACTCACTTAGTTAAGGAAATTGATATTTTTGACTACGTGTAAAGATTAAATATAATAAATATGGTGATATTGACACTATTATAAAAATTATTCACTTATTTGACATTTAAGACTTTTATCAAATCTTGTATTACACCTTTGACAAGTTCACAAGAATTAATAGATTTGACTACATCATCTATCATATTTGGCCACCAGAAGCTAAAATATAATATTAATTATGACAATGAAGACATTTTACTTATCAGCCAATTTTTTATGGGTCTTGTTAATACCAAAATGGCCAGCAAGTGAAATTGTTTCAATATTATTATCACAACCATTGTGAACTGATTTAAAAAGTTCTTTTCTTCTAGTAGTGTTCATAATACTTCTCCATTGTGTGTATGGTGATATTATTTATCATTGCCCATAGTAAATTTGGGGATTTTTTGTATAATTATAATATGAAGTTTTTAATTTCTTCATAATCTAAAAAAGTTATATAAAATTCAAATATTTAATTTACTATCTTCATTATCAATTGTCATTTCTGAAATAAATGTTGATTCTAATTTGAATATTTTAATTTTATAGAAAATTTATGTTTTTTGATTGACAAGTTAGAAAAAATATGAAATTAAATTATAAAATATTTTTTTAGATATATCATTATTAAAAATACACTGGTAAAAACTTACTCAGGTATGTAATTACATTATAATAGAAGAATAAGTATTAAATTTACTCATTAAAATAAGCCAAAAAGAGTGATTTTAATACATGAGTGATTCTAGCACGTTACACGTGTAAAGATTAAATATAATATTTTAATAAGACTGACATTTATGACTGACGTGTAAAGATTAAAAAAAATATTTTTAGTATTACTGACATTTATGACTGACGTAAAGATTAAATATAATATTTTTAGTAATACTGACATTTATGACTGCTGTGTAAAGATTAAATATAATATTTTTAGTAATACTGGCATTTATGACTGACGTGTAAAGATTAAGTATTATATTTTCTACTCTTATATTGATATTTAAGGAAATTTTGCTTAATTTGTATTTAATATTAACTCTTAAAATTTTATATATTAATTTAAGGTTAAGTTCGAAAATGTCAAAGCTTAATATAGAGATGTGAGATAAAACAGGATTAAAAATAATATATAAGTTAATTACATTTTATAAATATTTTAAATACTTAATTTATATTGTATATAAATATTATGCACATATAAAGATTAGAAAAGATATAAATAAGACATGCATTATAACGATATGCGGCATAAATAAGATATACGATATAAATAAGACATGAGTTCAGTGGCGTAGCTAGGAATTTTCCTTAGAGGGGGTCCATACATATATAAGACTGGGAGGCTTCGCCCCCCAGACCCCCTTTTACGGGCCTTCGGCTCTTTTGCCCGGCCTTCGGCCGGGTTTATCTTAAAAATCATAACAATATCTTCGATATTATATAATAAATATAGTTAATGCATCAATAATATATTATTATAATTTAGTAGATTATCTCAATATATTATTATAATTTAGTAGATTATCTCAATATATTATTATAATTTAGTAGATTTTCTCAATATATTATTATAATTTAGTAGATTATCTCAATATATTATCCTTCCACGAACATAAAAATATAAATATTCATGGTATTTATTTGATATAAAGTAACTTTTAAATCTTTAAACGTATAATCTAAAAAAAAATTTGCTCTGGGAGGGGTCCAAACCCGAAAACCACCCCCGTAGCTACGCCACTGCATGAGTTATAAAGATATGCGATATAAATAAGACATGCGTGATAAAGATATGCGATATAAATAAGATATGCGTTATAAAGATATGCGATATAAATAAGATATACGATATAAATAAGATTAATTTGCGATTAAATAAGATTAATTAAAATTTATTATGCGGTCAAAATGTTCGCGATAATTTCTTAAATAAATAGATATTCAAATTAAATTTTTTGATGTAACTTAATTTTTTAACTGGTGTGTAATATGCCCATTTATAAATAGTATGGATAATTATATTTGTTTGGAGCATAGTTGCCAATGCAACTATCTCCACCTCTGTTCCATAAGTTGCATTTTGAGCCATGCCTGTTCTCTCCAAATACTTGTCAACGGGTTCTCCCAAAAATCCCTCCATCTGCTCAACAATATCCTTGCTTCTCATAAAGAGAATGCATTGCTGTAGAAAATCGTAGTGGCATTCGTCATCACAAACTTCTTTGCTTATACATCTATAATAATGATTAACAATAATTTATTTTAAATATATATAACTGAAGAGACAATTTCCATCACCAATAATCCGCTCGGTAGAAAAATCATCTCCCATCACACCATTATCATATTTTGGATATCTTTTCTTGATCGCAAAATGAAAGCGTTCAGAATGATAAATTTTTTAATTTCTGTTGGTGGGAAGAAAAAGATTTGCATCATCTTTCTTGGAAATTACAGTCTCTACTGTTAATTCATTATCTAAAAAATATGCATAATTAAATAATAATACATATTCATACCTTTCTCAATAAACAGGCCCACTTTGTCAATTACAGCTGGTATATTAGGATTAAGAGGCATAACCAATAATTTAAAAAACAAATTAATATCAATTTATAAAAATATTATTATTTTCTCGATGGCTAGAAAGCTCTACTATCTTCGTTTTATCATTTAACATCTTTATCCTCTTAAAATCTGCATCATCTAAAAAATACATATAATAATAAATATTATATTTTTGGTCTTCACAATTCTTATTCTCTTCTCCAATAATTGTATTGAGTAATTTTGAAGCTAAATATTTAAAAATTAATGTGAGTTTTAAAAATAATACCGTTCAAGTGATTTTCTTGGGCATTTAACTCCTCATTATAACTCACTACCTCAGAGTTTTTATCATCCAAAAAATATGTATATTACTAAGTAATTAAGACAATTGTATACCTTTTCTTGCAAAGTAATGTTTTATATTACATATATTTGCTTTGCTTTTTAAAATGCACCGCTAGCATTCATGAGCTCAACATTGCCTAAATATTAAAAATAATTTAATAATAATGATAAATTTTACTTTTAAGAATCCTAATTATTGTATAAGGACCCATCCAAGGTCTGGAAAATTCAATAAAATTTAAATGGTTCAATATATGAAACCAACATAACTAATAAAAACAAGTGCCACATACATATAAGCTTTAATAGACAGATCATTAATAAGGCTACAAATGAAAAATATAAAATGCACAGAGTTGTTAAAAAATACTTGATACATAGTCTAAAAATTTATCTAGATACAGATACAGCTTCTAAAAAGTTATCTCGATACAGATACAATTCAAAATGTATCTATGTACAGATACATTTTTATTATACTCTTTGATAAGGTTTGAATAAACCTAAATTAGGATTCTATTGTGAAAATTCATGAAATGATCTAAAAAATTTATTGACTCGATATCACATTTATCAAAATAACTAAAATAATGATTTTTAGATATTAATATAATATATGATTAAAATAAATAATTATTATATATCATTAATAAAATAATATAATATATGATTAAATGATTATAAATAATTATTAGATTTCAGTAACAACCACTTCTGTCGGCAAATTATATTTTTTTGTGGAGCTAATGTTTTGATCATTTTTATAAATGAAGGATTTTCAACAATTGAAAATGGCCGAATGCTATCTATAATAAAATCAGTTATTAAACCATCTAAAGTGGTTTGGGTTAAAGTCTGAGGTCTCTTGGAAAAAAAATCAATGGACGATGAGCCTAGTCCAATATTTTCTTTAATAGATTTTTTCTCCTTCCCCTTTTTTATTTGGATTAAGAGTGTTTGATGTTTTCTCTTAAAATTTAAAATGTAAACATTTATTTAGTATCTATACCCTTAAATGTTTTACAATGTTGCAAGTTGAAGTAATGCTAACTAAAATTTGCATAGCAAACATTTTACTAACAGAGATTTGTTTTCTTTATTTTGAGATATTATATTAAAATATGGTCTATAAATACCATGGAAGAATGTCATCATTTTCATCATCAATATTAATCTTAAAAATTAATATAATAATTAATATAATAGAATAAAATAAATACCAATTCCATTGCAATTAAAAATGGCAAATTCCTTGAGATGGATTGTAATATCAGAATTTGCTTGTTATTGATAACTCGGACAGAATATTTAATTAATATTTATATATGCTTTTTTATATATAAGTTTTAATAATTTACATATATATATATATAATTTTTTAATATATATATTAATATAGTTATATGCTCAAATAAAATAAATTTTACATTCAAGTATTTTTATTTATAATATAAAAAAGCGTTAAATAGAAGTATATCAAAATGTATATTTAAAAGTATCTAAAAACAGATACAGATACCTCTAAAATAATATCTAGATATAGATACTTTATTCAAAAATCTATCTAGATACAGATACCGCATTTTTATATCTAGATACTTTAACAACTCTGAAAATACATAAACAAAAATTAGATACAATTATAATGCAAACTATAAAAATTTTCAAATTAAGGATTTGTTATGTAATCAACTTTACTACCTTTGTTGGAATAGGAATTGAATGCAACTCATTACTAGTTTTGTTAAATCTTGTGTTGCTACGCTGGCAAATGTCACAACATTTTACAAAATTAACAACATCCAATTTCATATTTGGCCACCAGAAGCTAAAAATATAATACATGATATAATAAATAGATATATTATGCAAAAATATTTTACCTACCAGTCAAATTGCTGTGAGTCTTGGTGATACCAAAATGGTCAGTTAAAGATTTTGCCTCATTAGTATCACATCCACTCCACTATAACATTTTAAAGGAGTTAAACTCTTCTGTTACAATCTAAAATTGTTTCACTATTATAAAAATGGTGAAACAATTTATTATTGTGTATTATATCTAAAAATATATTATTGATCATATAATATTTTTTTTTTATATATTTTACCTATCAGCCAATTTGCTGTAAGTCTTGGTGATACCAAAATGGGCAGCAAGAGATATTGCTGACACATTAGTATCACATCCACTGTGAACCATTTGAAGAAGTTGAATTTTTCGGTCAATGTCCAAAATGACTTCACCATTATAAGAATGGTGATGCATTTTACCATTACAAATTTTATATCTCGAAGCCTGAACTCGCAGATTGCGTCTTAAGCTTTTATTGTAAGACATAGATGATGGATATTTTTGGTAAAAGATATAATCCTGTATCTCATCGAATTCTATTAAAATGAATAGAAATATACTAAACAAAATTTATATACTTGATTTTTATTGTCTTTCGTCATTTGATTGGGGAAACGAAGGCTAATTTTGGTATCAAAAACAACTATTGAAATGAATAAAAAAATAATATATATAATAAATGGCCTAAGTCCATATCCAAAAATTTAATTTATAGTATTCAATTAAAATAAAGAATATTTTAGTGAATTTAGGCAATCATTTTGTTTGCAATACTGAAATTTATCATATAGAAAAAATTTGCAATATTTTTTTAAGTTAGCAAAGATTTAAATAAACTTAATTACAATAAATAATATATTATACAATGTAAATAAAGAATATTTCAGTGTATTTAGGCAATCATTTTGTTTGCAATACTGAAATTTATCATATAGAAAAAATTTGCAATATTTTTTTAAGTTAGCAAAGATTTAAATAAACTTAATTACAATAAATAATATATTATTCAATGTAAATAAAGAATATTTCAGTGTATTTAGGCAATCATTTTGTTTGCAATACTGAAATTTATCATATAGAAAAATTTGCAATATTTTTTTAAAATTTTTTAAGTTAGCAAAGATTTAAATAAACTTAATTACAATAAATAATATATTATTCAATGTAAATAAAGAATATTTCAGTGTATTTAGGCAATTATTTTGTTTGCAATAGGCACAAGTTTTTATGCCAGTTTATAAATTAATCGTTGCTATAATGCTATCAAATATATATAAATTTTTCATATAGGCACAAGTTTTTATGCCAGTTTATAAATTAATCGTTGTTATAATGCTATCAAATATATATAAATTTTTCAATAATAATATACAATTACTGTGTAGGCCAGCAATTGGCTATGTTTTAATATACTTTATCTAAAATTGATTAAATTAAGATATTAGAAAGATATATTATTTACAATTGATCTTGATACACTCTTCATTATAATTGCAAAATTTAGGTTCGGGGCCGAAATATTCCCACAGCTGATTTAGCGTCAAAAAAAAAGAAAGATGGTGAATACAAACAAGACATTTTTAACATTTAAATTTATTAATTTTAAAATATTTATATTATAATTTATGAAATATATATTTATGAATATTTAATTAAATATAAAATTTTTAAATATATCTAAAGTAATATTTAAATATATATATATAAAGTAATATTAAATTATATAAAAAGTAATATTTAAATATATATAATATTTAATTAAATAAAATATAGAAAGAATATATTTAAATATATAATCATCGATAAAATAATTTATGATAATAAATTAATTAATATATATTATTTTTGTTAATAACAGAATGTAGACAATCTGGCTTATGTTAATTGTCAGATGTAAAAGATTAATTTGTAATTTCTGAACCCATCTGATTCTAAGCTATAATAAATTTACATTGATAGTGGAATGTGTATATATTTAGGAAGATCTTTAAGTGGATAGTTAAAAATTGAATAGTTAATATAATACAGTATATCATATTAAAATATTATTTTTTATTAATATGTTAAAACAAAAGTGTGTAATTATTTCTAGTGCTGTAAACGTTACTACAAAAAAGAAACGCGTTACAATTACGCGACATCTGAAAAAAACGCGTTAAGGTTACCTTAAAAAAGGAACGCGCGTTGAACAACTTGTCTTTATCTGAAAACCTCTGTAATTCAGATTTATCATAAGAATCGTCATATGCAATTATCCTTAATAAGACTATCTATTAATTTCTAGGAGTTATAGAAAGATTTATTTCCCATGCTTCCCTTAAAAATGGCTGCAGAGTTTGAAGATTTCCCTTATTTTATTCCACAATAGCTTATACTTAGAAAATGTAATTTTTGAAATGGTTTTAAAGTGTACATCGTTATTTGGCTTTTCATTGTCAACACTAATAAAAAATTAATAATTTTATAGTACAATTAAATTTTATTTTTTAAATATTTTTAACAATATTTGGAGTCTAAAGCGGACACATAGTATATAATGAGAAAAGGGAGAGAAAAACGAAATAGTTAAGGTATTATAAGATGCCTCCTCAAATTTAATCAATCGATAAAAAAAAATATTTTGAAGTAACTTTTCCCTTCCAAGCTCTTATAGAAAATTCGAGCCGTGTTGCGTCTAAATTTTAAAAATGATTCACAAGTGTTGTTAATTTGCTTGGTCGTCAAATTTACGAATCAAATTTGTGCTCAAGCCTGCTCTGAGTACAAATTAGAGGTTCAGACATGGGGTCCAGACCAGGAGTTGTTTATAACTGTTAAATAGCATAGCCCTGCAAGCAAGTCAACTTCGGGATAAAAATTTTTTTAATCGGATCTAATTATGGTTTAATTAAATTTAACTTTATATAAAAATTAAAATGCTTTTTATCTCAGAGCTAAAGTAAGGAGAAAGGTGCTAGTAGTGCCTAAAGATCAATAGGTATAAACTGAGATAGGGTTTCAAAATAAATTGCAATCAGGCAAAATAAAATTGAATTTGCACAGCTCTACTCTACCTTGGGTAAACTAAGAAAAAATAAATCTCATTTACTAATCTTTTAAATCTTATTTTACAATTAAATTTAATTATAAATTAGTAGGCTTTATTATTTTTTCTACATTAATCCTATTTTCTAAATAACAATTCAAATATTTGTTCAAATTGCGATGATTTTGGCAGAGTTTGTTTGATTTAACTATTTTTTCTCTTCCAGACTATGTTAAATTCTCTTATATAATTATTAGTTTATATATAGTTACTTAACCATCTTCAAAACTTTTTTTATTCACAGTTAATAATCCCCGGTAATCTAACTAACTTAATTACAAGTTGTAATTAAGTTAAATTTTTTTATAAATTACAAGTGTTTTATTTTAATTATTTTAGCAAAGAAAATAATTTTATATGAATGGTATATGTTTCATTAAATCATCACAACTAAGGGGATGCCACGGTGTCTGTTTGTGTATAGAAAATAAAATGTTTTTTTTTATTCTGTAAAAATACCCCTCACCCTCCCCATAGTGGGGCCGCTATAGTAAGAGGAAAATAATTACCCGGAAAAAAAAAGAAAACATGATAAATTTTATAGAATAGATTTTAATTCAACGTTATGATTTCTGGGGAAAATCGAATAAATAATGTATGTGAAGGGTGGAACAATTTTCAGCATATTATAAGCCACAAAAACCTAAGATATGGAAACTAATTGAAAAGATGAGGATGGAAATAGCCGTCGACATGGGCAAAATCGGCCAATGGAGTATTGGGACATACACTCAAAAAAATCGTAGTTACCATACAAAAAAAAATATTTTGAAAAATTTATGTATTGATTTTTTAGAAGAGAGAAGAGGAAGAGACTTACCTAATTTTCTCTCTTCAATTGGAGAACATAAACTTTCTAAAATTGTTTTATTTGAATAATATAACTTATTTTTCTATATATCATTTAATAAAATTATAATTATTTCTTATCTGTAAATTTTAAAAAAAATTCATAAGCAAAATAATAATTGTAAGATTTGAAATATATAATATTCACTGCTAATAATCACCTCTGAAATAGATGTTTTTTGAATAAAATTCAAGGTAACGACATTAGTAACTACATTACTTCTTTTACATTACTTTACAGCACAAATTAATATATAAAAATTTATATTTATAATTGGGGGACGCCATTTTGGTAACCTATAAAGTAATTATTCTCATGTAAAAAGCTGCTATATATTTTCTAATTTTTTGGAATTAAAAAAACAAATATATATTATCCTAATTTTATGATTAAGATTGATGTTATTTGTAAATATGTTATTTTAAAAAGATTTTTCAATATTTGAAGATATTTGCCACTCATATTTTCCAAGTATATTAATAATTTATGATTGATATTTGATAATGGTTTGTTTTTCATTTATGTAAGAATTAGATGAGTTTTTGTTGTGCAATATCTTGCAATTCAAAATCTAGTAATAATAGAAAATCTTTTCATAGGTAGATTTATTATTTATATGTATAAAGAATATTTGAATATTAAATTTATCTCCAGATTCCCTCTAAAGAATCATATCTTATTATCAAAATGGTTAAAGGCAATCAATAGAAAAAACTTCAACCCCACTAAATATTCCAAAATATGTGGTGATCATTTCACCATTGATAGTTTTATTCCATCTGTTACGGGGCTACGAAGTTTAAAGGAAGGATCTATACCTACCATTTTCAAAATACCCATTCCTCTTCAGGATGTATGATTATAATATAAATATTTTATTTTCCTAACCCATCATGAGACATAGTCATTAGGAGGTAAAACATATAGGATTAAGTACTCGAAAACTTTGATCTCCTTATAAGAGTGTTTTAAGTTTTAAATAAAAAATATCACTTTTTACACTAATGTTAATATTTTTTTAAATGAGTTCCCTTTATGTCGAAAAACATAATATCTTATTTCCAAAGATGATAAAATATTCATATATATATTTATTATGAAATATTCTTCAAAGATAACAAATAATCTGAATAATACTATTACAATATCAAACTCTATAAAAAAAATTGATCATAACTATGCTGCAAATAACTATACCTTTACCAGAAAGGTTAAATAATATTACTTCAAAAAATAATAACCTTTTTATTTAAAAAAAATATTTTTTTAGAGAAAATATTTTCCAAAAACAAGTGACACTTTAAATATTCTTGAAGATGTAGATTTGGAGAAACCTGCTAGTCACGTAAGCCCTATTTATTAAAATTCTTGTGAGATTTATTATTTGTCTATATTTTAATATTTATTACAATATTTATATTATAAAACATATTTATATAAGAATGTTTCAAAAACAATTGACACTATTAATATTCTTGAAGATGTAGATTTGGAGAAACCTGCTAGTCATGTAAGCCCTATTTATTAAAATTCTTGTGAGATTTATTATTTGTCTATATTTTAATATTTATTACAATATTTATATTATAAAACATATTTTTATAAGAATGATTCAAAAACAATTGACACTATTAATATTCTTGAAGATGTAGATTTGGAGAAACCTGCTAGTCATGTAAGCCCTATTTATTAAAATCCTTGTGAGATTTTTTATTTGTCTATATTTTAATTAAGAGAAAATATGCTTCACAAACAATAGCCAATGATCATATATATACAGCCAATTTATCATTCTTATCAAGAAAGATCAAATATCAAGATAAATATATTTTAAAATTAAGAAAAAAAATGAGCGCCTCTTATAAGAGGGAAACTATAAGAAATAAGAAGATTATCGATTTAAAATCAATTATTAAACAATTGAAGAATAAAAATTTAATATATGGTGAAGGGGAGGATCAATTGGAAAAATTTTTTACAGGCATCCCTTTAGCTTTTATCAAAACCCAATTACACAGTGGAGGCATAAAAAATCCATGGAGAATAAAATTTTCCCAAGAAATGAAACAGTTTGCCTCCACTGTTCATTTTTATTCTCCAAAAGCATATAAATACTTAAGGGATCAATTTTGCCTACCATCAGAATCTACATTGAGAACCTGGAGCCAACAAATTAAAATAAGGCCAGGTTTATATTTTATTAATTAAAATATTAATAATTTGATTTTAGGTTTTCTCGATGCTTCTTTTGATAGAATTAAAAGATTTCAATCTGATTCAAAAGTAAAATTACTCACCACATTAAGCCTTAATGAAATGTCCATTCGTCATATTGTACAATGGGACAAAAAGGAGTACCATGGATATGTTGATTTGGGCAATGAAATCAAACCATCTGATTCTCTTCCTAAAGCCAAACAGGCTCTTTTTCTTATGGCAACATGTCTTAATGGTACATGGAAAATTCCATAGGATACTTCTTAGTATCAAATACTACTGGAGATTTGCTTGCTAATATAGTCACTAATGCTATTCATTTATTACATGATACAGGCACTTCCTGTAAAGTTATAGTATGTGATGGTTTGGCGGCTAATATAAAAATGTACCAACTACTTGGTGCATCTATAGATCCTGATCTATGTATACCCTATTTTACTCACCCATTAAATTTTGATGAAAAAGTCTACATTATGTTGGACGTATGCCACATGATTAAGTTGTTGAGAAATCTTCTCGGTGATAAAAAAATTTTAATTTATAATAATGGATCAGTAATTAAATTACTATTAAAATATATATTTTTATAAATTAATAGATAATAAATTAGAAATATATAGCTAATCTTCACAATTTACAAGATAAAGAAGGACTTCGTGCTGCTAATAAAATTAATAAATCTCATATTGACTATCACAAACAAAAAATGAAAGTATTTACTTATATTTTTTAAAGGTTAAACTTGCTGTACAAGTTTAGCTCAGTGGCAAAAGGTATTCTTTTGGCACAAGAGCTAAAGATTGATGGGTTTGAAAATTGTGAGAGCACAGTTGACTTTATTAAAATGATTGATCAGTATTAAAATATATTAATATTTTAAATAATATTTTTATAGAATGTTTGACTTTTTAAATACACGGAACATAGTTGCTAAAGGGTTTAAAAAACCACTAACTACAAATTCACTTTCTTATTATGAAAATTTTTTTGAGATGTGCATTACAACTTTAAAATTCTTAAAGTTTGAAAGTGGAAAATACGCTTATAGATCAAAAAAAAAGTCTGCATTATAGGCTTAATCTTGTCAATGAAAAGCATTTTGGGAATTGGGAGGGAATTATTATTAGGACCTAACCCCAAACTCAAGTATTTTATTTAGCATTATATATATTTTGTATATTTATTGCTTTTCATATTTTAGATATCTTTTAACCTACAAAACATCTCAAGATCAACTAGAGCTCTTCTTTAGCTGTTTACGTAGCAGAGGAGGTTTTAATAATAACCCTTCTGCCTATCAATTACGATCAGTTATAAGAGGCGTTATGATAGCAAAGATGGGAGCCTTATGCACAGGTAATTGTATTCCACTCGATAATACAAATCTTTTTTGTGGAGATTATCAAGATAATGATAATATGACAATATACAAGCTATAGATTTTTCTTTTATAGATGTTCCAGATATCCAAAAATTATCGCCATTCGTTGATAACATCGCAACTTATATATCAGGATATATAACACGTAAACTTATATCCGAAAATAAGGTAAAGTGTTATATATGTATTTCTGCAATGATTGTTAAAAATTGTAAAGATCAAGAGAGCTATAATTTAATTAAAATTAAAAACAATCAGGGATTAATAATTCCTTCCAGAGATGTATCTAGATTATGCCAATATGCTGGAAGTGGTTTCCGTACATTTGAACATAATAATCAAATTAATAGGCCTTGTATATTTAAACGAATAGTATCTTTTGTGATTTCAAAAGTGATAGAAACAAATATTTTTGATAATCTGGTTGATCACATGCTAGATCAAGAAGAAACATCTAGCCATTATCAAAAATTAATTAGATTAATAGTTGAACGTTACATAAACATAAGATTTTATCATTTTGCAGATAAACAAAATAAAAATGAAAATACCAACATTCGTCAGAAGCTGACCAAAACCATTCTATTTAAAGGACAATAAATATATCTATATAATCTTTTTTAATTTAAATGATATTAGATATATATTGTAACTATATATATTTAAATATAAATAATATCTATAAATCCTTTTTGTAATTCATGAATATTATTTCTATTTATTAATTTATAATAAACAATTATTGATTTTCATCATAAGATTAATAATCTCATAATATTAAGTTATGAAATTCTTCAAAAAATAAATAGGTAAGATTAAGCTAAATTTATCTGAAGTCTTAGAAATGTTTTAATTTATTTAATCTATATTTTTTTTATTGATAAAATAAACTGGATAATATAATATAAGGAAAAATAATTTTTTATTTGCAATACATAATTTATCCTAATCTATTAAATCAATATGATCCAATTAGCACAACTGATTAAAATATTAAATTCATATTGTATTTCTTTAATAATATAACATATTTTTTATAATATATATATTATTGAGAATCTGAAGATTAAACATTAACTTTATATTTAAAAAAAAAGAAATACCTCTATTTTTAAGATTCAGGATCACAACTTTAAAATTGAGAGAACTTTACATTTATTATTTAAGAAAAATATTGGAGAGGATGCCTAATATTCTGGATTTCTAAGTTATATATTACTTTTTTATTAATATCATAATGTAAATTTTTAGCTAGAATTCTTTAAAAATTAACTTATGTTTAGATGTTTAAGCCAAACAATATGAATATTTATAATAAAAATCCTGATGATTCAGTTTATTACCTTGTATGATTCGAAATATTAAAAGGGCAAGTAAAGTCTCATATTAAGATAAACATAAATTTAAGCAATGATTTAAATATATCTACCTTATTAGATATTTTAAGAATAGAATAGAAACTAAAAACAATTATATTGTGTCTTAAGAAAAACAAATGATAAGTAAGGGAACTTTATTAGATACTTTATATTCTATGTATAAAAAAATGTTTAAAATATAAATTTTAATAATTTAGTCATATAATTTTAAATTATTTGAATTTGGTCTGCTAAATATATATCTTCTTGGAAGAATAGCTTTGGAATATTTGTGGGATAGGATCCTTGATGGTACCATTAATGCAGATGGATGTGGATTTAAATTCTTTGTTAAGTATCATAGGAAAAATTTCAGATATAGTAATAAATTAGGCTCTCGTTTAAAATTTTAATAATGATATCTGTTACCAAAATGGCGGGTCCAGCTGATTTGCTTTTAACGACGCTTAAAAATGCATTTTAATGAATGAATCGTCAGTCTAGGTATTATTATATGTCATTGGTTACTATAACATATTTATTTAAATTGTAAGCTCTATATTTTTTGAAAGAGGCAGATTTTATCATTTTTATTCGGATCATACTTAGGATTGAACATCTGTCGGTTGCCGGCTTAATTTATTAACCTATTTAATTAAAACCTATGATTGACCAAGACATATAAAAGTCTAATAATTAATTAATCGATTGTTTTAAGTTAAAAAATTGAAATTGATTATTTGAATAAAATAATGATTATTTTTAGATTCTACATTTCTTTTATCAATTTTCTCCTTCCATATATTTATTTAGATAGACATGATACAAAAAATATGAATAATAAAGTTTTATTTTAAAATATAATTTTCAAAAATTTGGAATTTAAATGACAATAAAATTTAATAAGCTACAAATATCCTTTAATGAAATATAATATTTAATTAGTAATAATATGGCCAGATTCTATTCTAACATTATAATTTGAAAAAAACTATATTTTAACATATACTATGCAGACAAATTTATGATGAATATATAGACATTTATTTGAATATAATTAATTACGTTTTTTTCGGGGAAAGAATAAAATTATATGGCTGTTCTACATTTAAATATGAGAATTGGATTTGCCTAACTTTGATCGTAAAGTCATTTGATCGTAAATTTTGTCCATTTTTCTCTGATTGGTCTATTTAATCGCGGTAAATTAAAATCATTTAAAAACATTATGCTTAATACTGTAGCTGATAATTTAAGACTATTTTTTAAAAGAAGAAATGAATCATTACAAAGTATGATATATTTAATTTGATTTTTAAAAAAATATTTTTTTAGAGTGACACAAAATCATCTAACAGCTGAAGGTATATTTAATACTAAACTTATCTAGATTACATACATTAATTTAGATAAAGATTCTCAGTGTAATATAGATCAGAATATTAGCCAACCCAGTAGCTCATCTAGTAATCAATAAGTAACAAATAAAATAATTATTTTTGAATAAACAAGCTAATACAATTCAACAAATACAACCACAACATATACAGCCCCAAATATTACAACCAATTACTAGAGATAACTTTTACCCTCCAATTTCAAGTAATAAAAATAATTGTATAAATTAATAAACATTTTTTTAGATATATTAACAAATGTGGCCCAAATACAAAGTTTTGCATTTAACCACACTAATAATCAAACTACTTTTACAAGTAGATTACAAATATTTTTTTTAAATTATATTTTAATATAATTAGACCTGGAAGACATTAACAATGCAGGAATTTTATTAGACTTACATAATTCCAACAAAGAAAATTTAAGTAAATAAATTATATTATTACATTTACATAATCTGATTATTACATTTACATAATCTGATTATTACATTTACATAATCTGATTATTATATTTACATAATCTGATTATAAATAATTTATATTTTGACACTGTAATTTTTAGATATACAATATATTCCAACTTCAAAAGGGAATTTGTGCTTGTATCATGATGGATAATATATAACAAAAGAAAAGAATATTCAAAATCTAATTACTCAATATAATTTAATAATTATAAATAAATATTTATTTGTTTAAAACTTATGTATAATTATAATATAGATGTATAATAAAATATAATATTCTGACCAAATTATCAATTAATTTTATTTATAAGTTATAATTATCTAATAAATAATAAATTGTAATCATATTTATCAGTTGCTTCTATTTCCATTATTTAAAGGAGTTCAAAATCAGTAGCTCTTCTTTCTTTATTATCTAATAAATAATAAATTTTAATCATTTTTATCAGTTTATTAATAGGTAAACGTTGTAACAATGATATATATAACTATAGATTGGCGATTCATTCATTCAATGCATTATAAAAGGGCTATTGTTACTTGCAACTATTGTTGCATTTAAAAATTTATAAAAAAAGTAAAATTTTCATTTTTTAAAGAACGCATGTTGTTTTTTTTTACCATTAACAATATTTATTTATTTCAAAATAATTTTTTTTTTATTTATAAATAAATATATTTTTTTTCATAAATAAAAATTATTTTATTAAAAATGGAAATTGTGAAATAGATACTATTGCAGGTAAAAAATATATTTTTTTATGCCAAATATTTATTTATGGTATTAAATTATATAAAAGTAAAATTTTCATTTTTTAAAATAATTTTTTTTTTATTTTGAATAATAGATAACAGCAGAAGAATTCCATGAAAATGACCAAAAAAACAACTCAAAACTTATCTTAATTCTTTTTATACTATAGGCATTACAATAAACTGGATAAATTAAGACTCTTCATAAGCAAATATTTTTATTAAGCTATAAATTATAAATATGTTTTTTTCCTAATTAATTAAATTTTTCATGTTTAATCTAATTTTCACAATATATATATTTAGTCTACACTAAAAATAGATAACTGCAGAATAATTCCATGAAAATGACCAAAAAAACAAAATAGATTATATCTTAATTCTTTTTATACTATAGGCATTACAATAATCTGGATAAATTGAGACTCTTCATAAGCAAATATTTTTATTATACTATAAATTATAAATATGTTTTTTTCCTAATTAATTAAATTTTTCATGTTTAATCTAATTTTCACAATATATATTTAGTCTACACTAAAAATAGATAATAGCAGAAGAATTCCATGATGACCAAAAAAACAACTCAAAACTTAGATAAATAGATTATATCTTAATTCTTTTTACAATAAACTGAATATTTATTTCTTTTTCATAACATTTGTATTTTAAATATGATTACACTATTTAAATATATTATAATAAAAATAGATACAATTATAATAATTTTGAATGCAATTTGTGAAATGACAAGGTTTTAGGTAATTGTAATTGATCCTGTATGGGTAGTTCTATATTCTTTTTGGATAATTGTAGATTTTCTTTGGGTAGTTCTAGATTCTCTTTGGATAATTGTAGATTTTCTTGATTCGTGATATCCTGCATTATAGAAAGATCGATTTCATTATCTATTTCTTTATTTAAAACTTTTTTTTTGTTAAAAATAGTGTACTGCATTTTTTTCTATTTATTTTTTCAGGCATTTTTAAATTTTTAACTAATTCTAAGGAATTCGAAGATGATGGTAAACTATTAATATTCTCTTTGTTTTCCAATGTATTTATTCTTTTTTTGCTTTTAAGATATTCTAGGTTACATACCTTTTCACATGTTTCTTTTAATTCCTGAAAGCATATAATCATCAGGTCATTTGGTAGCTCCTTAATAAAGTTGCCAATATTATTTTGAAAATATTCTTGTGTCATTTTATATATTTCTATATCTGTTGATTCACATTTATTTTTAGTATTTTTTGAAATAATTTCTATATCAATATTATCATCCCTTTCTTCATAATTTATACTATTTTCACTTAAATATGGGTATAAATTGTATTCCTTCCACCACCTTAAAGCACATAAGGAATCATCATAGAGGGAGATATTGTTATCTTCCCTGTATCTGAAAATATGTTTACAAGGTAAAAGATACCTTTGCTGGAAACCACAATTACATAAATTTTCACTAACATTGAAATCTTCATAAGTTATATTAAAAGAATATTTTATTTCAAGGTTGACTCTTTTATAAGCTTTTAGAGTCAATAATTTGGAGAATAAAAATTGTGGGGAAGATGGTGGCAGACTTGTATAATTAAGTCTACTATTTGTAAGGATTATATCTTTATTCTTGTCCTCCAAACAATTTAAATATTCATTTAAATTTTTATAAAAAATATGTAAGGAAGAATTCCTTTTAATAATTCGTTTTAGGGCACGATTTGTCCCTTCAATTCTATTATTTGTAAAATTATCAAAATTTACTGATTTATTTCTCCATGCCAAGCAGAATTCCTCACGAATTCCATGCCAATTTGTATCAAAGTATAAAAATACCTTTTGATATTTTGAATTTTTTAAATAATAATAATATTTCCAATATATGCCAGGGGTTTCTGCATAAATTAAACGTCTAAATAGGACATGCATTTTTTTGACTTGAATTATTGTTAAATTATATTTTATTGTTGTTAACTGTCTTTTGAATATTTGTAGAACATGAAAAATACAAATTTCCAATTTAGCATTGGGAAATTCATCTTGATAGATTGCTCTTTCTGTAAAATTTTTATCAGATATAATTGTAAGAGTTTTTAGGAAAACATTATTATAATTTTTAAAAATCTGGCACATATTTTTAACTGTGGTGGAGCTATCTGATAAAACTAACCAGATTGCAACTATTCTGGTATTCTCTTCACCATCTATTACACCCAAAGTGAAAACTGGCAAGTGGTAGGAATTTAAATTATATGTTGCATCAATTAACACCACCTCTGGATATCGCAAATAATGATCTTGCATTTTTTTAGTTTGATAATATAAGGCTTTAAATATGCCATTTTCTTCAAATAATTCCACAATATTGGTTATGTCTAATTTTATAGTTTTAATCAGATCTTCCAGATCATTAACACTACATGGATTTTTCATATATTGATGTTTTAGATTATATAAATCCCTTTTGGTTATATTTAAATTCTTTCTTTTCATTTCTTGATGTATCAATGTAAGATTTCCATCATATTTAAGAGCTTGGTGAATTATTGACTTTTGATCACCATCCAATTGTCTTTGCCGGCAAGATGCCATGAACAAAGATAGATCTATAAATAAATTATGTTATATACATTTAAAAATAATAAAACCTCTATCATGATTATGTATATCATGTATACTGATACATTTTAGATATGGTCCATCTTTGGCAAAAGAAATTCTGGATAAACAATTTTTCTTGACAGACAATCTTTGTCTTTTTCCTTTAAAAAATTTTAATATATACTTTAACCCTTTTATACTCCGTTAAGTATTATTTAGGCAAATTAAAATTAGCTAAAATGCATTTCAGGAAAACATAACATTATTATCATGTTCCAAAAAAAAGAAAAAATGTCATAATGCTATCAACATTCCATCATAATAAAAATATTGATAATAATAACCAACAAAAACCTGAAATCATAACAAGTTTAAGGTTAGTTCTATCTTATATTCAAATATTAAATCAAAATAATGAATATAACTGGAGATATATACATTTGAAATTGGGGTCTATTAAACCCCACCGGAGTACTAATAACGTCATTTTTTTCACTGGTGTATGTATTGAAGGGTTAATAAAAATTAAAACCTTTTGATTTGGATGGTCTGATCTTGCCCTCATAACATTGGTAATAAAGTCGTTCGTACATTATTGTAGACTTAAGTATTGGGTCCTTCGATTTTTTAGAACGGTGTATTGAATAATTTGTCGCATTAGAAATTTCGTATTTATTTAGCCATTCTTTTAAAGTGAAGAATGACGAATATCTAACATTTACTTCAAAAGGTATGTAATAATAATAAATAATATTTTTTACCTGCAAGAGTTGTATCTATCTCATAATTTCCAGTAGGGCTTGATTCGATCATAGGAGGGACTAATACCATAAATAAATATTTGGCTTAAAAAAATATATTTTTTACCTGCAATAGTATCTATTTCACAATTTCCAGTAGGGTTTAATTCGATCATATTTGACTTTAATTAATTATAAAAAAAAATGGAGAGCTAATTTTTAATAAAATAATTTTTATTTATGAAAAAAAAAATATTTATTTATAAATAAAAAAAAATTATTTTGAAATAAATAAATATTGTTAATGGTAAAAAAAACAACATGCGTTCTTTAAAAAATGAAAATTTAATTAATTAGGAAAAAAAACATATTTATAATTTATAGTTTAATAAAAATATTTGCTTATGAAGAGTCTCAATTTATCCAGAATTGTAATGCCTATAGTATAAAAAGAATTAAGATATAATCTATTTTGTTTTTTTGGTCATTTTCATGGAATTATTCTGCTGTTATCTATTTTTAGTGTAGACTAAATATATATATTGTGAAAATTAGATTAAACATGAAAATTTTAATTAATTAGGAAAAAAAGATATTTCTAATTTATAGCTTAATAAAAATATTTGCTTATGAAGAGTCTCAATTTATCCAGTTTATTGTAATGCCTATAGTATAAAAAGAATTAAGATAAGTTTTGAGTTGTTTTTTTGGTCATTTTCATGGAATTCTTCTGCTATTATCTATGTAGACATATATATTGTGAAAATTAGATTAAACATGAAAATTTTAATTAATTAGGAAAAAAACATATTTATAATTTATAGTTTAATAAAAATATTTGCTTATGAAGAGTCTCAATTTATCCAGTTTATTGTAATGCCTATAGTATAAAAAGAATTAAGATAAGTTTTGAGTTGTTTATTTGGTCATTTTCATGGAATTCTTCTGCTATTATCTATGTAGACATATATATTGTGAAAATTAGATTAAACATGAAAAATTTAATTAATTAGGAAAAAAACATATTTATAATTTATAGCTTAATAAAAATATTTGCTTATGAAGAGTCTTAATTTATCCAGTTTATTGTAATGCCTATAGTATAAAAAGAATTAAGATATAATCTATTTATCTAAGTTTTGAGTTGTTTATTTGGTCATTTTCATGGAATTCTTCTGCTATTATCTATGTAGACATATATATTGTGAAAATTAGATTAAACATGAAAATTTTAATTAATTAGGAAAAAAACATATTTATAATTTATAATAAAAATATTTGCTTATGAAGAGTCTCAATTTATCCAGTTTATTGTAATGCCTATAGTATAAAAAGAATTAAGATATAATCTATTTATCTAAGTTTTGAGTTGTTTATTTGGTCATTTTCATGGAATTCTTCTGCTATTATCTATGTAGACATATATATTGTGAAAATTAGATTAAACATGAAAATTTTAATTAATTAGGAAAAAAACATATTTATAATTTTTATAAAAATATTTGCTTATGAAGAGTCTCAATTTATCCAGTTTATTGTAATGCCTATAGTATAAAAAGAATTAAGATAAGTTTTGAGTTGTTTTTTTGGTCATTTTCATGGAATTCTTCTGCTATTATCTATTTTTAGTGTAGACATATATATTGTGAAAATTAGATTAAACATGAAAATTTTAATTAATTAGGAAAAAAAGATATTTATAATTTATAGCTTAATAAAAATATTTGCTTATGAAGAGTCTCAATTTATCCAGTTTATTGTAATGCCTATAGTATAAAAAGAATTAAGATAAGTTTTGAGTTGTTTTTTTGGTCATTTTCATGGAATTCTTCTGCTGTTATCTATTATTCAAAATAAAAAAAAAATTATTTTAAAAAATGAAAATTTTACTTTTTTTATAATTTAATACCATAAATAAATATTTGGCATAAAAAAATATATTTTTTACCTGCAATAGTATCTATTTCACAATTTCCATTTTTAATAAAATAATTTTTATTTATGAAAAAATATATATTTATTTATAAAAAAAAAAAAATTATTTTGAAATAAATAAATATTGTTAATGGTAAAAAAAACAACATGCGTTCTTTAAAAAATGAAAGTTTTACTTTTTTTATAAATTTTTAAATGCAACAATAGTTGCAAGTAACAATAGCCTTATAAAAGTGTCCACATATTGTAATCAGCTGTAGCGCCATTTTGTAGTTTGATTATCCATTATTTGTCAGCAAGAAATATTAATATATAGAAAACAAGTCTACTACGATAATTTAGTTTTAAAGGTTTCGATTTATGATATAATATTTTATAGTATCTTTTATTCTTAAATTTCATAAGACTTTTTTTATGAAGGTGGTCTAGGTGATTATATTTAAAAAATAAATCTAAGACTAACCCACCTTTTAATTTTTAAAAATATAGTTTAACCTAATCCTGCATGGACTTATAAATCTTATGTTAATGCATCTTAGGATACATGCAAAACAGATCTTTTAATATCACTTTTATTATTTTATTTAGATAATGGGAGTGTGCTGTGTTCATAATTGTAATAAAACAAATAAAATAGAATCTAATACACATATTTCTTATCATTAGTATATATATTATTTTTTATATGCAACATATTTATTACATAAAGCATTAATAAGCTACAAACATTGAAAAAAAATCCTTATTTAGTTAAAATATAAAGTTTTCTCATTTTTATTGCTAGGACAAATAATGCTTCTTCCTCTTGAGTTGATAAGATTTCTATTTTGAACTTTGCCTAAATATTTTTCTGGATAAAATATTAAGTTAGCCATTTTTAAAATACATATTTACTATGATACAGTTTCATTTTAAATATTTGTAAGAAATATGTAAACCATATATATATTAATAGAGGCTCTGCCAATCAACAAATTTTCACTGATTCAATACTATATTACTAATAACTGATCTGATATTTATATTGATTTTTATATACTATCTATCTTTGTATCAATGTCATAAATATATCTTATATTTTACTCATTATTATTCACCTATTTTTAAATATAGATTTCCATTAAAATCCAAATAATTATTGTAAAAATGGTTACAGGCTATAAATAGGAAAAATTTTATGCCTAATAAATATAGTATTATTTGTGGAAGGCATTTTAAAAATACTTGTGTAATAAATTAATAAATGATTAATTATGTATATTGTATATTGAAAAATAGAATCGAACATTCGAAAAATAGAATAAAAAGTTTGATGTTAAAAATTAATTTAAATATAAATTAGTAGTCGTATTGTTTATAATTTAGTTGGTATTACTACAAATGGCGACGATAAATGGAGAAAATAATTCCTTAAATGGAGATAATAATTCCTTAAATGGAGAAAATAATTCCTTAAATGGAGATTCAAAAAAAATAGCGGATTTATCTACGATTAAATTTGATAAATTCGAGTTGGATACTTCTATCCACAGATATTTTTCTCAATGGGAAGCCAGTTTTCGGTTAAAAAACGTAAGCCCATCTGAATGTCAATATAAAGATATATTTTTAACATTTTTTGGCAATAAGAATATTGAGTTGGTAGACCGTTTTTGTTATCCTGATTCGATCGAAACTTTATCTTTTAAGGAAATTAAGTCAATATGTTTTAAACTATTTAAACCGACGTCAACAGCTTTTGCTTCTAGATTTGATTTCGTTAGATTACGGAGAACAACTGAAACCATAACTGAATTTGCAGATAAAATTAGAACAATTGGCAAGCGTTGTCATTATCTTAATGATATTGACGAGCGTTTACGTGATCAGTTTATGGTCGGCATGGAAATACCGGGATTGGAAAGAGATCTTAGAGCTCTATATCCCGACGGTCTTGATAGAGATAATAATGTACTGACTTTTCAATTTATTCTTGATCTGGCATTAGCTTCTGAGCGAGCAGATAAAGAAATGGCAAATAAAAATATGCCAGTTGTTAATAAGATAAATGTTAATAACAAAAGAAATGATAATGATGATAATTATAAACATCCAATAAAAACGACGACTACAATTGATAAAGGCTATAATAAAGTCAAGTATAATAATACATTTGATAAAGAGAATAATAACTACAAATATAATAATGATAAAGATTATAATAAACTTAAATGTTATAAATGTGGTTTTATTCATAACCGAGAAGTGAGATGTCCAGCTACAAATGCGGCATGTAATAAATGTAAAAAAATTGGTCATTTTGCAGTTTGCTGTAAATCAAAGAATTTAAATTATATAAGAGTGTCATCAAGTGATTCTATTCATAATATTTGGAAGATTCAACAAAATCGAGAGAATCGAGCAAAACTAACTGCAGAGATAAATGGGTTAGATGTTGAATTTGATTTTGACACTGGTGCACAAGCGTCATTGATAGGAATTGATATATGGACAAGTATTGGGCGACCAAAAATTAGGCCAACCAGTCCATTGACTGCATATGGTGATCATCCGTTAGACGTCAAGGGCGAGACCCAAGTCAATGTTATGATTGGATCACAGACAAGGACTCTACCAGTGGTAATAATGAATACAACTGGGGTGCCTCTTTTCGGATTACCATGGATTATAGCATTCAATTTAGAAATGCCTCGTCAGGTTATGATTAAACAAGTACGCAATTTGGTCAACAATATTAAAAAAGAAAAATGTTGCATAACACTAGATTCTAGAATTCGAGATTTGATTAATAAACACCAAGAAATTTCGGAAGAGAATCAAGATTCTAAACATGCTTTGGATATTCGAAGTATTAATTTGGATGATATGCAATTGTCAGAAAATATTCTGCGAAAAGAGATTTAATATTAAAAAATGTAGAAATACATATTCAGCAAAGTTGGCGAAACTTTGATCGTCATAAAGATAAAGAAATAGTTAATTTTTATAATCGACGGGAAGAGCTTTCTGTCAATCGTAATATTATAGAATGGAATGGGAGATTGGTTATTCCTAATAAATTAAGAAATGCAGTGTTAGGAATGATTCACTGGGGACATCCTGGGGAAAATGTAATGAAATCTATTTTTAGATTGTATTGTTGGTGGCCCAGATGTGATGTTGATATAGAAAATTTTATCAAAATATGTTCTGGATGCCAGAAAAATAGACCATGGTTAGAAGTTGATCTAATGCAGAATACCTCTGCTGATGCTATGATAAAACGACTAAATAAATGGTTTTCTAGGTTTGGAATACCCAAGTACAGTGTGTCAGACAAAGGAACACATTTCTTATCAGGGGAATTCCGTAGGTATTGTGATTTAAATAACATACGTCATATACGTTCGGCACCCTATCATCCAAAAACTAATGGATTAGCTGAACGTACAGTACGAACTTTGAAAGGTCGGTATTATGCAACGAGAGATTCAATTAGCGATCCCGAAGAAGCTATGACACAGGTTTTAACAACCTACCGATTGGGAGAGCATAGTTCCACAGGGAGATCTCCTGCTAAAATTATGTTTGGGAGGCAATTGAAAACAATTCTGGATTGGATCCGACCAAATGCCGAACACGAAATAGTAAGGGCTAATGATAAACAAAGCCTTCATCATGATTTACATTCAAAGGAAAGAGAATTTGAAATCTCACAACCTATATGGTTAAATAATGAAAATACCAATGGTTGGAGAGAGGGAGTAATTAAAGAAAGAATAGGACTTTATTCTTATATTGTTGAATCTTCCGGGAAAACATTACGGAAGCATGCAGATCAGTTAAGAAATCGTTTAGTTATCCCAAATCATGAAAGTTCTTTGGAAGTTACAGAAATGGTTGTGCCAGTGAATGAAGCAAATACAAACACAAATACAAATACCACATTACGTTGCTCATCAAGAAACCGTAAACCTACAAAGAGGTTTATTGAAGAAATCTAACTTTAAATTGTTTGAAGGAAATGTAATAAATTAATAAATGATTAATTATGTATATTGTATATTGAAAAATAGAATCGAACATTCGAAAAATAGAATAAAAAGTTTGATGTTAGAAATTAATTTAAATATAAATTAGTAGTCGTATTGTTTATAATTTAGTAGTTGGTATTACTACAAATTGTTTCATTCATACTTTATCCGGAAAGATTTTATTGAAGGAAGATTCAATTCCATCGATATTTAGTATATCTAAGCCACTTCATGATGTATGTTAACAATATCATTACATAGTTAAAACAATATTTTAAAATGTATACTTTTTAGAAAACGAATGTTTATTCAAATAACATACATGAAAATGATCCAATTATACATATAATAAATGATCATAATTATTCCGCGACATATGAAACATTAAAAAGAAAAATTATTTACCAAGAGGCTATTATTAAACGCTTAAAAAAAGGGCACATGCTTATTATAGGAGCTCAAAAAGAGGAAAAAATAAAAGAATCAATTTACAAACAATAATCACTTCACTAAAAGATGAAAATTTGTTATCAGATGATGTCGAAAATATTATAGACAGGCAATTTACAGGGACATCTTCTATATTCCTTAAAACACATACACAGTGGAGGCATCTCAAACCCACAAAAAATATATACAAATGAATTCCGTCAATTTGCATTGACTATGCATTTTTATTCACCTAAGGCTTACAGATATCTCAAATCACACTTTTGTATGCCTCCGGAATCCACATTAAGGGCATGGAGTCGCAAGATTGAAATCATGCCAGGTTTATTATAATAATTTTAAAAAAATAAATTAAATTAAATAAAGGTTTCCTTTCTATTTCATTTACTTAAATTAAAAGCTACCAAAAAAAATCAGAAAAGCAGTTGTATTGTGTACTTAGCCTTGATGAAATGCATATTAAAACTCAAATAGATTATGACCCCCACAAAGCAGAATATCATGGTTATGTTGATTTAGGTGATGGGACAAAATCAACAAAAGAAGATAAATCTTGTCCAGAAGCAACAAAGGCACTCTTTCTTATGGCTACATGTCTTAATACCAGCTGGTAAATGCCAATAGCCTATTTTATAGTTTCACAAATGAATTCAGTAGCTATTTAGTGAGAGTTGCATTGTTCAATCTAAATAAAACAGGAATTATCTGTAAGGCCATAGTATGTGATGGTTGTGCTGTTAATAAAAAAATGAGCAAACTGCTTGGTGTTAGTATGGATCAGTGGCGTAGCTACGGGGGTGGTTTTCAGGTTTGGACCCCTCCCAGAGCAAAATTTTTTTTTTAGATTTTACGTTCTAAAGACTTAAAAGTGACTAATACCATTAATATTTATATTTTTCTGGTTTTGATGTTTGTGGAAGGATATTATATTACTATTGAAATTATTCTGGATAGTATTATTATAAAGTCATTGAGAATAATCGACTAAATTATAATAACATATTATTGATGCATTTAAAAAATATATTTGTTATATATTATCGAAGATATGGTTATGATTTTGCATTTTATATGTATGGACCCCCTCTAAGAAAAATTCCTAGCTATGCCACTGGTATGGATCCTGATAATATCATTCCATATATTGAGCTGGAATTTTATGAATCGAAAAAATATATATGTTACTAGATGTTTGTCATATGCTCAAAATTACTTAGAAATTTATTAGCGGAGTAGGAAATTTTAATAAATGAATCAAATGGAGAGGTAGCTAGCTATATTAAATTTGATTAAATATTTATTTTTTATTTATAGATAATAGATTGGAAGCATATACAAAATTTACATAAATTGCAGGAGTGCGAAGGTTTACGTGCTGCAAATAAATTGCGCAAAGCACATATTGCTTTCCACAAACAAAAAATGAAAGTTTGATAATAAATATATAATTATTAAATATTTTTTAAAGGTATTCGATCTGCTGTTCGCATTTCATTAATGGCGAAATTGGATACTACAATTACAGGAAATTGCATTTCCTTAGACAATACTCAATTAATATGTTCAAATTTTCAAAATAATCATGATGATTTTAATTCTATCAAAACTATTTTCCAATAATACCCCAGGCATTATCTTATTATTTTAGCCAAACAAATCCTCATATCCCGAAATTATCATTATATTTAGATAATTTAACAACTTATATTTTGGGATATATAGTACAACAACTTATTAAAGAAAAAAGGTACGATGTGATGTTTGCATTAATGCAATGGTCAGTGATTCATATATTGATAATAATATAAATAATATGCTCATAAATTTTAAAAATAATGGGGGGTTAGTGATTCCTTCTTCTAGTATGTCATGCAGAATTTGTGAAAGTTCATTTAGAACTTATCAAAATGATATTAAACGTAAAAATATTATTAAAAAAATGGAAGTGTTGGTTTTTTCCACAATAATTGGTATATTTTTATTGATCTTACTGAACATATTAATGATGAGATTGGTTACAGCCATTTTCAAATTCTTGTAAAATTAATTGTTCAAAGGTAATCATTTATTAGTTTTAATATTATTTTTTTTAAAGATATTTAAATATTAGATTTTTTCATTTTGCTGACTTGAGAAACCAGGAATTGAGAACTGGTATGAGGCAAAATCTTACAAAAGCAATACAATTTAATAATCATTAAGTCATGTAAATTAATATTTATATCTTCTTTTATTTTTTAAAAATTATATTGTATAAAGAACAGGCCTGATATAAGACATATTATAAAAATTATGATATTATATATAATCTATGCTAATGTAAATATATTTTATTTTTTATAGGTGATGATAGAATCAAAAAAGATGAATGTTTATAATCAAAGATAATATGAATGTGAATCATCACATTATTAAAAATACATTTTGTTTTTTAAAGTGTACACATTTATATTTTTATATATTTTGTATAAACCTTATTTAAATGATTTATATAATAATTTATACTCATGCAAAAAATGTTATTATTACACTATGTTTTTATTGAAAAAAAAATAAAAGATGTTTTCATTTGTCATTTATAATTAAGATGAAATAATTAAAACAAAAAAAATTATAAATGATTATTACAATAAAAATTAAGTGAGATGAGCTCTCAACCCATCTTTTAAGATGGTTTAACTTATTTCATCTAGAACACATAATCCAAAAAAATTTTTAATCGACAGGATATTTTTTTATAAAATCTTATTTTCTTAACGTAATTAATTGATCTTCATCTACTTTTAGAGTATATCTTTGGTTCATCCTTTATAATAAAATTAATAAATACAAAATAAAAATAAGTTAAAAAAGTAAGAAAAAAATTAACATTGATTTCTCAGGTCCGTGAAGTTGTAAGAACGATGTAAGGATCAATTAACAAAACCTATGCCATTATTTAGAGTCTTAATTGATCCTAATTGATCTTCAAACCAGACATCAGCAGAATTAAAGGTTTTTGAGTTATAAGCAAAATAATGAAAGTGCGAAGATTTGCAGCTGTAAGAATGATTTGAGGATCAATTACCGAAACTTATATCATTGTATAGCCCGTTAATTGATCCTAATTGATCTTCTATCCGGAAAGCAGCAGAATGAACCGTTACTGAGTTATGAGCAAAATAAGAAAGTGTTGGCACTTTGCCAAAACCGAAAATATAAAAGATCACGATCTGAAACTTGGCAATTATTTAAGCTTTAATTATGTGCGTTAATAATATCCAAACCGGATATCGATATCACTAACCGCAATTGAGTTATGACCTGTTTTTATAGCGTGAAGTTGTAAGAATTTTTTTAAAAAATGAGGATCAATTACCAAAATAGAGGCCAAAGTGTGGTGCGTTAATTGATCCTCCAGAATCTTTAAACCGCATATCAACAGAATGAACCGCTCGTGAGTTATAAGCAAAATAGAAAGGTTATGGCACCTTGCCAAAATTAAAAATTTAAGCAATCATTTTTTTAGTTATAGCCAATATTTAGTACCTTAATTGATCCTCCATATTCTTTAAACGGAATGTCAAAAAAATTAAAGGCTATTGAGTTATAAGCAAAATAATGAAAGTGCGAAGATTTGCAGCTGTAAGAATGATTTGAGGATCAATTACCGAAACTTATATCATTGTATAGCCCGTTAATTGATCCTAATTGATCTTCTATCCGGAAAGCAGCAGAATGAACCGTTACTGAGTTATGAGCAAATTAAGAAAGTGCTGGCACTTAGCCAAAACCGAAAATATAAAAGATCACGATCTGAAATTTGGCAATTATTTAGGCTTTAATTTGTGCGTAAATAATTTCCAAACCGGATATCGATATCACTAACCGCAACCGAGTTATGACCTGTTTTTAAAGCGTGAAGTTGTAAGAATTTTTTTAAAAAGTGAGGATCAATTACCAAAATATATGCCAAAGTGTGGTGCGTTAATTGATCCTCCAGAATCTTTAAACCGCATATCAACAGAATAAACCGTTCGTGAGTTATAAGCAAAACAAAAAAGTATTGGCACTTTGCCAAAACTGCCAAAACCGAAAATAAAAAAGATCATGTTTTGAAACTTGGCAATTATGTAGTATTCAATACGTACATTAACAATCACCAAACCGGATATCGATATCACTAACCAATACCGAGTTATAACCGTTTTAAAAACGTTAAGTTGGCGGAAATATTTAAGCTGTAAGAACGATTTGAGGATCAATTACCGAAACTTATACCATTGTATAGCCCGTTAATTGATCCTAATTGATCTTCTATCCGTAAAGCAGCAGAATAAACCGTTACTGAGTTATGAGCAAATTAAGAAAGTGCTGGCACTTAGCCAAAACCGAAAATATAAAAGATCACGATCTGAAATTTGGCAATTATTTAGGCTTTAATTTGTGCGTAAATAATTTCCAAACCGGATATCGATATCACTAACCGCAACCGAGTTATGACCTGTTTTTAAAGCGTGAAGTTGTAAGAATTTTTTTAAAAAGTGAGGATCAATTACCAAAATATATGCCAAAGTGTGGTGCGTTAATTGATCCTCCAGAATCTTTAAACCGCATATCAACAGAATAAACCGTTCGTGAGTTATAAGCAAAACAAAAAAGTATTGGCACTTTGCCAAAACTGCCAAAACCGAAAATAAAAAAGATCATGTTTTGAAACTTGGCAATTATGTAGTATTCAATACGTACATTAACAATCACCAAACCGGATATCAATATCACTAACCAATACCGAGTTATAACCGTTTTAAAAACGTTAAGTTGGCGGAAATATTTAAGCTGTAAGAACGATTTGAGGATCAATTACCGAAACTTATACCATTGTATAGCCCGTTAATTGATCCTAATTGATCTTCTATCCGGAAAGCAGCAGAATAAACCGATACTGAGTGATGAGCAAATTAAGAAAGTGCTGGCACTTAGCCAAAACCGAAAATATAAAAGATCACGATCTGAAATTTGGCAATTATTTAGGCTTTAATTTGTGCGTAAATAATTTCCAAACCGGATATCGATATCACTAACCGCAACCGAGTTATGACCTGTTTTTAAAGCGTGAAGTTGTAAGAATTTTTTCAAAAAGTGAGGATCAATTACCAAAAACTATACCAAATTGTGGTGCGTTAATTGATCCTCCAGAATCTTTAAACCGCATATCAACAGAATGAACCGTTCGTGATTTATAAGCAAAACAAAAAAGTATTAGCACTTTGCCAAAACTGCCAAAACCGAAAATAAAAAAGATCATGTTTTGAAACTTGGCAATTATGTAGTATTCAATACGTACATTAACAATCACCAAACCGGATATCGATATCACTAACCAATACCGAGTTATAACCGTTTTAAAAACGTTAAGTTGGCGGAAATAATTAAGCTGTAAGAACGATTTGAGGATCAATTACCGAAACTTATACCATTGTATAGCCCGTTAATTGATCCTAATTGATCTTCTATCCGAAAAGCAGCAGAATAAACCGTTACTGAGTGATGAGCAAATTAAGAAAGTGCTGGCACTTAGCCAAAACCGAAAATATAAAAGATCACGATCTGAAATTTGGCAATTATTTAGGCTTTAATTTGTGCGTAAATAATTTCCAAACCGGATATCGATATCACTAACCGCAACCGAGTTATGACCTGTTTTTAAAGCGTGAAGTTGTAAGAATTTTTTCAAAAAGTGAGGATCAATTACCAAAAACTATACCAAATTGTGGTGCGTTAATTGATCCTCCAGAATCTTTAAACCGCATATCAACAGAATGAACCGTTCGTGAGTTATAAGCAAAACAAAAACGTATTGGCACTTTGCCAAAACTGCCAAAACCGAAAATAAAAAAGATCATGTTTTGAAACTTGGCAATTATGTAGTATTCAATACGTACATTAACAATCACCAAACCGAATATCGATATCACTAACCAATACCGAGTTATAACCGTTTTAAAAACGTTAAGTTGGCGGAAATAATTAAGCTGTAAGAACGATTTGAGGATCAATTACCGAAACTTATACCATTGTATAGCCCGTTAATTGATCCTAATTGATCTTCTATCCGGAAAGCAGCAAAATGAACCGTTACTGAGTTATGAGCAAATTAAGAAGTGCTGGCACTTAGCCAAAACCGAAAATATAAAAGATCACGATCTGAAATTTGGCAATTATTTAGGCTTTAATTTGTGCGTAAATAATTTCCAAACCGGATATCGATATCACTAACCGCAACCGAGTTATGACCTGTTTTTAAAGCGTGAAGTTGTAAGATTTTTTTTAAAAATGAGGATCAATTACCAAAAACTATACCAAATTGTGGTGCGTTAATTGATCCTCCAGAATCTTTAAACCGCATATCAACAGAATTAACCGTTCGTGAGTTATAAGCAAAACAAAAAAGTATTGGCACTTTGCCAAAACAAGATACTAGATACTTTTGAAAAATTTCAATAAGATATAAGATAAAAGCTTTATTTTCTTATCTATAATATAAATTTATAAAAAAAATTTAAAATAAATTGTAGAAAATAACAAATTTATTATAAAAGATAATGCGATATTCCATTTAATAATTATATAATTAGTAAATAATAATAAATCAGCATTATAAATCAGCATTATTTTTTAATATTATTAATTTTTCGTTCAATCTTTGACGATTTGATTAACCATATTAGCAAAGCTAAATAATCTTTCAACGGGGACTGAGGAGAGTAATATTGTGTTATATTTAATAAATATTTCATATTTATAACTATTTAACATATTTATACTCCGCCTGTCATCTTTCATATAATTTAGGACCTCTATTTCAAAATCATTTATTGAATTATTAGAATTGGATGTGGTACTTTTAAGGCAAAAGTAATCATCATCTTCATCAATTGAAGATTTTGTTGAAGTATTAATTTCAATATTATTTTTAAAAACAATTAAAACTTCATGTAATAACAAATCCTGAAGGTATTTTTTTTCTTTTTCACCATCAATCCAACGATTTTTAAAATAGGGATGAGAAATAGTTGCCAAAAATGCACTTTTAAAATTGTTATCAAAATCATATATATTTTTAAATCTTTTATTTAAATAATTTTCTATGGCAACAGCTAATGGTTTGCAAAATTGTAGATTGGTTTGAATTAAATTTGTAATTTTTTTAACGACATTTAAAATTGGAGCTGATTCTCCATAATAGCAGTTGATTTCACTCTGTATTTTGTCAATCGCTATAGCCAATGGGGCCATTATATTGCAATATTCTTCTAAATATTGAATTTCAATATCTCTTAATTTAGGAAATTCTAATTTTTGACATAATTTAGGAAGTTCGCTTTTAAATTTTAATAAACTATGAAGACTATCATACAAACTATTCCATCTAGTGCAACAAGGCGTAACTTATTGTTTTCCTAAAACTGCTTTGATAAGTTCTGCAGTTTTAGGCCTATTATTTGCATTCCAGCTTAGTACATTTAGCTATTGCAGGATGATGAATTTTAGAAATGTTAGTATAATAACTCTCTCGACATCTGTTGTGGCAATTAGACTTATCGTATGGCACAAACAACGAATGTGTTGAGGCAATGTTATTGAGGCTTCTTTAGACCCTTAAATAAACAAATAATAATTTTATTTGAATAAAAATTTTACTAAATTTACAATATATAATATATTTTAAAGAAGTATTAAATAATACTTTCAATGATTTCGAATTCTATACATTCATCATCATTGTTGTCAAGGTCATTCTCTACAGCTTCCATAGAATATCCACCTTGAAAGCTTTCTTAAAGTTAGAGCCGTTATCTGTAACAGTTGCTAAATCTTTTTCGCAATACCAAAGTCACGATGAATTTCTTTATTATGATCATCTTGAAGTACTTAAAAAAATTTGCCATTAAGTATGCTTAGTTTAAATTTATTGTTATAATTTTCGGTTGAAGAATCATCTGAAGACGAAGATAAACATATTATTCTATTTTCGCACAAATTAAAGCCTAAATAATTGCCAAATTTCAGATCGTGATCTTTTATATTTTCGATTTTAGCTAATTGCCAGCACTTTCTTAATTTGCTCATAACTCAGTAACGGTTCATTCTGCTGCTTTCCGGATAGAAGATCAATTAACGGGCTATACAATGGTATAAGTTTTGGTAATTGATCCTCACTTTTTAAAAAAATTCTTACAACTTCACGCTTTAAAAACAGGTCATAACTCGGTTGCGGTTAGTGATATCGATATCCGGTTTGGAAATTATTAACGCACAAATTAAAGCCTAAATAATTGCCAAATTTCAGATCGTGATCTTTTATATTTTCGGTTTTGGCTAAGTGCCAGCACTTTCTTAATTTGCTCATAACTCAGTAACGGTTCATTCTGCTGCTTTCCGGATAGAAGATCAATTAGGATCAATTAACGGGCTATACAATGGTATAAGTTTCGGTAATTGATCCTCAAATCGTTCTTACAGCTTAAATATTTCCGCCAACTTAACGTTTTTAAAACGGTTATAACTCGGTATTGGTTAGTGATATCGATATCCGGTTTGGTGATTGTTAATGTACGTATTGAATACTACATAATTGCCAAGTTTCAAAACATGATCTTTTTATTTTCGGTTTTGGCAGTTTTGGCAAAGTGCCAATACTTTTTTGTTTTGCTTATAACTCACGAACGGTTCATTCTGTTGATATGCGGTTAAAAGATTCTGGAGGATCAATTAACGCACCACAATTTGGTATAGTTTTTGGTAATTGATCCTCACTTTTTAAAAAAATTCTTACAACTTCACGCTTTAAAAACAGGTCATAACTCGGTTGCGGTTAGTGATATCGATATCCGGTTTGGAAATTATTTACGCACAAATTAAAGCCTAAATAATTGCCAAATTTCAGATCGTGATCTTTTATATTTTCGGTTTTGGCTAAGTGCCAGCACTTTCTTAATTTGCTCATAACTCAGTAACGGTTCATTTTGCTGCTTTCCGGATAGAAGATCAATTAGGATCAATTAACGGGCTATACAATGGTATAAGTTTCGGTAATTGATCCTCAAATCGTTCTTACAGCTTAAATATTTCCGCCAACTTAACGTTTTTAAAACGGTTATAACTCGGTATTGGTTAGTGATATCGATATCCGGTTTGGTGATTGTTAATGTACGTATTGAATACTACATAATTGCCAAGTTTCAAAACATGATCTTTTTTATTTTCGGTTTTGGCAGTTTTGGCAAAGTGCCAATACTTTTTTGTTTTGCTTATAACTCACGAATGGTTCATTCTGTTGATATGCGGTTTAAAGATTCTGGAGGATCAATTAACGCACCACAATTTGGTATAGTTTTTGGTAATTGATCCTTACTTTTTAAAAAAATTCTTACAACTTCACGCTTTAAAAACAGGTCATAACTTGGTTGCGGTTAGTGATATCGATATCCGGTTTGGAAATTATTTACGCACAAATTAAAGCCTAAATAATTGCCAAATTTCAGATCGTGATCTTTTATATTTTCGGTTTTGGCTAAGTGCCAGCACTTTCTTAATTTGCTCATCACTCAGTAACGGTTTATTCTGCTGCTTTCCGGATAGAAGATCAATTAGGATCAATTAACGGGTTATACAATGGTATAAGTTTCGGTAATTGATCCTCAAATCGTTCTTACAGCTTAAATATTTCCGCCAATTTAACGTTTTTAAAATGGTTATAACTCGGTATTGGTTAGTGATATCGATATCCGGTTTGGTGATTGTTAATGTACGTATTGAATACTACATAATTGCCAAGTTTCAAAACATGACCTTTTTTATTTTCGGTTTTGGCAGTTTTGGCAAAGTGCCAATACTTTTTTGTTTTGCTTATAACTCACGAACGGTTTATTCTGTTGATATGCGGTTTAAAGATTCTGGAGGATCAATTAACGCACCACACTTTGGCATATATTTTGGTAATTGATCCTCACTTTTTAAAAAAATTCTTACAACTTCACGCTTTAAAAACAGGTCATAACTCGGTTGCGGTTAGTGATATCGATATCCGGTTTGGAAATTATTTACGCACAAATTAAAGCCTAAATAATTGCCAAATTTCAGATCGTGATCTTTTATATTTTCGGTTTTGGCTAAGTGCCAGCACTTTCTTAATTTGCTCATAACTCAGTAACGGTTCATTCTGCTGCTTTCCGGATAGAAGATCAATTAGGATCAATTAACGGGCTATACAATGATATAAGTTTCGGTAATTGATCCTCAAATCATTCTTACAGCTGCAAATCTTCGCACTTTCATTATTTTGCTTATAACTCAATAGCCTTTAATTTTTTTGACATTCCGTTTAAAGAATATGGAGGATCAATTAAGGTACTAAATATTGGCTATAACTAAAAAAATGATTGCTTAAATTTTTAATTTTGGCAAGGTGCCATAACCTTTCTATTTTGCTTATAACTCACGAGCGGTTCATTCTGTTGATATGCGGTTTAAAGATTCTGGAGGATCAATTAACGCACCACACTTTGGCCTCTATTTTGGTAATTGATCCTCATTTTTTAAAAAAATTCTTACAACTTCACGCTATAAAAACAGGTCATAACTCAATTGCGGTTAGTGATATCGATATCCGGTTTGGATATTATTAACGCACAAATTAAAGCTTAAATAATTGCCAAGTTTCAGATCGTGATCTTTTATATTTTCGGTTTTGGCAAAGTGCCAACACTTTCTTATTTTGCTCATAACTCAGTAACGGTTCATTCTGCTGCTTTCCGGATAGAAGATCAATTAACGGGCTATACAATGATATAAGTTTTGGTAATTGATCCTCAAATCATTCTTACAGCTGCAAATCTTCGCACTTTCATTATTTTGCTTATATATCAAAAACCTTTAATTCTGCTGATGTCTGGTTTGAAGATCAATTAGGATCAATTAAGACTCTAAATAATGGCATAGGTTTTGTTAATTGATCCTTACATCGTTCTTACAACTTCACGGACCTTGATTTCTCTTATTAGTAAAACAAAATTTGTAGATTTTATTTAATTATATCTATACAGATCTTTTATATAAATTTTGATTATTATTTTAAGGTATAAATTACTTATCTAAAATTAAAAGTACCAGCAACTACAATAAATATCGGTGCATCATTTTTATTTATTAATAAGATATGAATCATAAAATATTATTATATTTAATAATAAGGATTCCATAATTGAACAATAAGTGGATAGTAAGATTTTTTTTGAAACATCAAGTGAATTAGATAAGCTATAAAAACTAATTTTATTAGAAAAATTAACAAATATATATAAAAAAATAAATGATTTTGATATTTGCAATTAATATGTATAAAATAAATTAGACTTTCTAATAAATGATTGGGGGTTAAATGGTTGAGGAATGTTTAAAAATAAATTTATTTTTATAATAATATTAACCAAGTAGATAAATTAACTTAAAACTATGATTGAAAGAAGTATTTTCTTGATTGAGTCAAAGGAATCTGTGTGATAAGTTTTTTTGGCAATTATATATAGGCAGTGGACCTTATTAGGTTGAATATTTGAGGGTGTATTAGATATAAGTATGGAATATTTTGTATGGGTATAATTTTGGTGATTTTTGCTTCAGTGATATTGTAGCAATCTATGTTTCTAAATAATTTCTGGGTGAAAGTAATTTAATGATATTATGTACTATTATTGTATTAAATGTTGAGTTTTTTTATTTTAGAGAATACCAATGTAATTTAATTGAAGATCAGTTGAGGTTAGGATTCATTTAATTATTTTACATAATTACATTATTAACAAATTATTAGATATAAAATTCATTCATTCATTCATTACCACGCCAGAAATTGCACGAAGTGCAATTTCATCACCCACCAGGAGTTGTAGCGTGCACCAAGTATATTCACTACTATATAGATCCTATACATGATGTATACCCGTTTTATTATAGTGGACGGTACCACTATGTAGTCAGCTAGCATAGTAAAGAAGAGAGGAGTAAGAAAGAGGAGATCTATTAGTTCCGTTACCGGCAAGATAGTGTTAAGAAGTTGTAACCAAATATAAAATACCTGACGCCTGGTCATATATTTTAGAGATGGAAAAAAAGTAATTCTTATGTTAGGTATGTATATCCTTGTAAGATAACGTTATGTCTATATAGCATGTCCTATTAGGAGGCATCCAACTTCCCTGTAATTGTATTCCCAATTCCTGAGACCCATTATCCTAAAAGAGCTTACTATCTTTGTCTGATATTTTCCTTCTTTTTACCTTCAATTATTCTCGTCATTCTAGAGTCAATAGTGTCTATAAATCCTTGTTTGTAGTAAGCAAGCAATGCCCAGGATCCTCATTATTTACCACATTATCATTATTATAGTGAGCCCGGAATCGTTATCATTATTATTCACGGACTTGAGATAATCATTACCATATCAATTTTTTTTTCTTAGTTTCTAGTTAAAATTAAATGTCAATTAGCTAATCCCAAATTATCAATTCATCAGTTATGGTATAACAAATGAAAATTCAAACCTAAAAGACAGACAGTGCTATATTATAATAGACAAATATTGTTGATTAATATTAAAGAAATGTATTTAACATGAATTAGTTATTACATTTATCATAAACTATATAATTAATAAATTTTTATAATTCTATCTTATGGGATTTATCAGATATATTTGATTCACAGTTCGATAAAATTTCTTTGATATTTTGTTTATCTGAATCATTTAAAAAAGGGTTGCAATAGTATCAAAATCTTTTAATATTGCTCAAATGTTCTAAATGACCAAGAACATCAATTGGAAAATTATTTGTACTTTGATTCTTTGAGAGTTGACTATATTTTAAAATTTTAATTATAAATTCTAAGTATTCTAAGGATTTTCCAATTTTATCTGAATAATTGGTTGGATTGATATTTGAGATATATTTAAAGAGCAAAATTTGATCATTTATATTTTTAATCTGTAATTTAGATAAGAATGACATATCTTTAAGAAATTGATATAAATTTTTAGGTGCATTCTGAGTTGTTAGAAGAGAATGGTGGTAATATTAATCATTTCTACATTAGCAAGTGTTGGTTCTCCACTATTTGCTACTTCAAAAAGATTTTTGATAATTTTGCAATATTGCTTAATAATTACATTGCTAGATTCAAAATCTAAAATCATCTTAAGATCTCCAATGCATTGACTTATTTTTGTCAATATCTGAAATTTGAAGTTTATTCATTAAACAATTCATACCTAGATAGGTCTCTTCTAAAATAGGATTTCGACAATATTTTAAGAATATTAGGATTAAGATGGATATAATCTTTATAATCAGGGTTAGACTTTTATTAATTAAATTTATAGTTCTATTACAATCAATTGCTTCTATATACTTATTAAGTTTTATTAGAGTTTGAGCCCTGTAATTATATAAAATTGCATCATTTGGTTATAGAATTTGTATGATATGCATTATTATAATCCCCTTTAGAGAACCAAGCATTTCCTTATTTTCTTATATTTAAGTGCATTCTTGCTTAAACTGGCTATTTTAAATTTTTGAACAAGTAACTATTATGGTTTAAAGTTATATGTGTAAAAAAGATGTATTTATCTATATTATAGTTAATAAATGCTATTTCCTTAAAAGGGATTTATAGATGCAAATCATTACAGTTCTAAAAAACCTGTCCTTTAATTAGGGTTCTACAGATACCATAACCTTTCTTTAGGTGTAACTAAGGGATTCACAAATGTAAGATCATTACAGATATATATATGTCCATAATTAGGATTCCACAAGTACCAAAACCTTTCTTTAGATGTAACTATCTATGTACTGACCATGATTCAAGTGTAGTATGATCTAGAAAATACATATATTTATATAATTAACAATTCTTGTTAGTTTTCCATAAATGTAGCACCGGATAAACCGCACCAAAAAAAAATTCAAATACCCATTTTTTTTAAATTTATATCTAGATATAAAATTGTTAAATTTTAAAAATTTATTATTATTATTGAGGCATTTGATCAACGTACAAGCTACAAAATGGCGCTACAGCTGATTTCAATAGGTGGACGTTTTTTTATGCATGATCGTCAATCTATAGTTATATATATCATTGCGTTGTAATCATATTTATAGTTGCTTCTATTTCCATCAATTAAAGGCATTCAAAATCAGTAGCTCTTCATTATCTAATAAATAATACATTGATATATGTTTATTAATAGGTATACATTACTACATTAATCTGATATAAAGAATTAGAAAAATTACGTGCATATAAATTCATATGAATTAAAAAATCGACCATTTTGACCTGAAATGGACAAAGGTACCATTTTACGATCAAAATAATACGATCAAAGGAGGCCCTCCCGAGAATTGAATGTTACTAACTGATATTGGTAAAGTTACAGAGCTATCAGCTGCAATGAAGATATCGATTACAACTTCTTCATCTATAACTTTTATCCAAAAATGGTAAAACAAGGAGATCATCCTCTCGATCTTCTTGTGCATGATATATCAAAGAAGGCACAATCTCTTCATTTCTTCCCAATGATAATTATGGAAAAATATATTTAAAAAATTTTGATTAACTATTTATAATATTATTTAAAAGAAAATATATTAATAAAATTTTGAATAAAATTTAAAAGATAATATATTAACAAAATTTTGAATAACTATTTTTAATAAAATTTAAAAGAAAATATATTAACAAAATTTTGATTAACTATTTATAATAAAATTTAAAAAAAAATATATTAACAAAATTTTGATTAACTATTTATAATAAAATTTAAAAGATAATATTTGTTATTATTTTGTAAAATACTTCTTCTTCTTGCAGTCAAATACTTGCAAATATCTAAAAAATAATAAATCACATCATTAAAACTAATTACCTTTGCCTTAAGGTTCAGAAAAATATTTGCTAATACTAATATAGAATCTTAATAATACTAAGTTGAAAATATTGCTAATATTGTACTTTATTTTACAATTATGTAAAATATTTTAATTAAAACCAATTACCTTTGCCTTTATGAATGGTTCAGAAAAATATTTGCTAATATTAATATAGAATCTTGCTTACTAAGTTGAGAATATTGCTAATATTTTTCTTTATTTTACAATTTTCTAGAAAAATATATATCTAAATATTAATTATGTAAAATATTTTAATCAAATTACCTTTGCCTTTAAGGTTCAGAAAAATATTTGCTAATACTAAGTTGAGAATATTGCTAATATTGTTCTTTATTTTACAATTTTCTTGAAAAATATATGTGTAAATAATTATGTAAAATATTTTAATGATAAATTTTAGAAAAAAAAAATTGCCATTTGACCCTAAATAGTTTGATGACAAAAGAAAGTTAAATGAATCTGACAGATCAGATACCGAGTTAAACCAACTCCCAATTCAGTCATTCAAAATCACTAAAAAAATAAAGTTAAATCTTAACATGTCAGTCATAAATTCCAATATCACTAAATTAGAATCTATTTAAATCGGGAGTTCATTTAAAACGTTACAAAAAATATATAGCGTGATTCATTAATTCCCCTTATCACATACCTCGGAGTTAAGAAATCACTATGATAGATTAACTCACCCTTTAATAAATAGTGTTAAGGAGGGAGTTGATTAATAACAAAGATCTTAATTACAATGTAAATTGTTAGGGAGAGTTATATGATCATGCAATTTTTTTTTTAATACTACCGAAATTCTTGTAAATTTAATTTTTGATATTAAATTTGATTCGAATTTAAATTTTAAATCGAATTTTAATTTTATTTATGAAAACATACATCCTAATTCAAAAAGTAACATATTTTATTATTTTAATATAAAAATAATTCAATAATGAATCTCGATGTTATCACTGATATTTATAATTACCTTAAATGCAAAACCTACCCAACCTCCTATATCGGCGATCATGGGTTATAAAGAAACCTTAGAGTCAAATGTGCCAAATGTTTCTTAGAGAATGACAAAAAATTATACCATCACCTACATAATGCTGAAGTTATCTCACTCTTTAGCCAATAACAAAAACTTTTAGTCTCATTCCATGGAGGATGAGAGACAAATCTCACAGAAATGTCATCATCAGGTCACTTTGGAATCAACAAGACATATTATAAAATAGTTGAAAGGTATATTTACACTATTTATAACATAATTTTATAAACTGGTTTAAGTATTGTTTCTAAATTTTTATGAATATTACTGATAAATTCCACAATTTTTAATACAGTACTCAATATAAAAAGCTCTTTCAATTAATAGAATATTGTCTTAAAATAAATAGTTTTAACCTGATATGACCCAAAAAGCTTGCATCACTTTTAAAAAGAATTTATAACTTTAAAAACTTATACATCAAGCAGTACCAATATACTCATCTCTTTCAATTGATAGGAAAAAATTTTTAAATTTAACCTTTAACAAATTTCTTTTAATACGCTTAAAACTTTAAAAAACAATATAGCATTTCAATTATGTCATTTAGATATTGGTGGCAAGGAATTCGGCAAGATGCCATTGACTTTGTAAAATCAAGCGACCTATGTCAAAGATAGAATTCCCGATTTGACAAAAAAAGTTTGGAAATGCAGTCTATTCCTATTCCATCTAAGGTATGGACACAAATAGGGGTAGACCTATGTTCATTGCCATAGAGTTGATGGGTAGAAATATATTGCTGTTGATTATTTTTCAAAATATATCGAAGCACAGCCTTTAAAGGATAAGACAGCCCATTCAGTGATCTTCTTTTTATATTCACTGTTATGCAGGCATGGTAGAGTCAAGGTTGATGAAATTTTATAATATAATGATATTTATAGGTCCAAATTAATGATCAGGGGCGCGAGTTTGTAAACCAAGTGAGCAATGAATATCATACATTCGTGGGAGCCCAGTTACAAGTGCCTACCATCCTCAGGCTAATGGGATGGTAGAGAGAGCCAATCCTACTCTTCAAAATTCACTTTTGAAGTGTACAAAAGGCAATCAGAAAGATTGGCCTAAAGTTCACCCTGGTATTGTTTTTGCCTACAATACATCAAGACACTAGTGTTGTTAAACGGCTCATTTTGAGCTGATTTTTAAAAACGGCTAATTCAATATTTTATTAGGAAAAATAATATGCAAGCCTGAAGATTTTGCTTATAGAAAGAACAAAGGTACAGACATATATTGTCGAAATCTCGAAGCTTAGGCAATATTTTCCTGGCTATGATGTTGAGTTAGCCGTTTTTTAAATCGGCTCAAAACGAGCCGTTTAACAACACTACAAGACACGAATCCTCAAAATTTATGCCATATGAGTAGACCGGGACCGGACCGATTGTCGGACAGATCTTTTTTGAGGACCGTGGTCCGGACCGGTCTTTTTATCTTTTACGGTCCAGATCGCGGTCCGGACCGGCCTTTTATTTTTATTTAAGTTTGCTTTACTATTCAATTAATATTATTTTTTTGTATATTTTATTTTATGATATTTTTCTAGATGAGTTATTTTAAATTTTGTTAATTTTTATTTACAATATGAAAACCATAAGTTTGTCCAAGAAACATTTTACTTATATTCACAATAAAAAACATAGAGTATGTGTTCACTGCAGTACCAAATTTAATGTATCGTCAGCAACAAGTAACAAAATAATTGTTTATAATTTTTTAAGCAATAAATTAATCAAAATAAGCAGTATTATTATTAAAATATTTTGGTTATTATTTATATAGTTCTATTTTTTCTTAAGAAACTGTCTGAATAATTCATTGTCAAAATAACTTAACCTTATTCTTAATAAAATAATTAGGTACCTTAAGCAGACATCTGATAAAACATAAAATATATACTTCTAATGATGAAAATGAAAATATCTCAAAAACACAATCTACTCTTAATTTTAATATGCCCTCCACAAGCACAAAATCACTTTCTTCAATACCATTGGATAAATTTTTTTGTTTATATAATACTTTTATATTTAATAAAATGATAAAACAAATTAAATTAGGTTAAAAAAAATATGTTTTTTAAACAAATAAAAAGACCGGTCCAGGACCGTTTTTTTATTTAGGACCACGGTCTGGATCGATCTTTTTATAAAGGTCCGTGGTCCTGTCCGGTCTAAGGATATCGGTCCAGTCCGGACCAAAGACCGGACCGTGACCTTCAATACATATGAAATGATGTATGGCAGGAAAGCTTTACTGCCCTGTGAGGTATGATATATATATCACTATTTGTATAAAATTATTATACATAATAAATATTTATTTTTATTATTTAAGGATGATAGAGAACCAGATACAGATCTTGATGATCTTTCTGACACAGACTATGAATGCAATTTCCAAAGAAGGGCAGACAATATGAAAGGCATATTCAAGACTGCAACAAAAAATATTGTAAAGACTCAACTTAAGCAGCAACGAGATTATAAAACTCGTAATGCTGCTAAGAATGCACTTTATCACATAAATGATAAAGTGCTTGTGTGGAATAATTGTCGGGCTGACAGGAAAGGAGGGAAAATGTTGCAGCCTTGGGTAGGTTCATATACAATTGTTAATAGTAAATTTATTATTTTTTAACAAAATATTTATACATATTTAGGCAATGTAGAATTATCGTCTTCAACAGGAAAAATTTTACATATTAAGGCTAATATAAGTAAATTAAAGCACTTTATAGAGGGGAACAAATAATACCATTTTCGGAATCTCCTTAAAAAACTATACACGATTCTATATTCATTTTTATAAAAATAATCTATCTTGACCGGGAACGCGTAGGGACGCGTATTTTAGTCAAAAAATGAAAAAAAAAGAAGTGTTTTTTCAAAATTTTACTAAGTTACCACTTTTTTTAAAAATAAAAAAAAAACATTTTCTGTATCCATTTAATGAGCTAAATATGAATCTGCTTTTATTTTTTTAAAAAAAATGTATCTTGACCGGGGACGCGTAGGAAGCGTAGTTTAGTCAAAAAAAAAATTATAAATACCATTTTCGTAATCTCCTTGAAAAACTATACACGATTCTATATTCATTATTATAAAAATAATCTATCTTGACCGGGGACGAGTAGGGACGCGTATTTTAGTCAAAAAAGGAAGAAAAAAAGTGTTTTTTCAAAATTTTACTAAGTTACCACTTTTTTTTAAAATCAAAAAAAACATTTTCTGTATCCATTTAATGAGCTAAATATGAATCTGCTTTTATTTAAAAAATAAAAATGTATCTTGACTGGGGACGCGTAATGTTTTTATGTAAAAAATTAGTATTTTAAAAATTTTATTAAGTTACCTCTTTTTTTTAAATAAAAAAAAACATTTTCTATATCCATTTAATGAGCTAAATATGAATCTGCTTTTATTTAAAAAAAAAAATGTTTCTTGACCGGGGACGCGTAGGCACGCGTAGTTTTTAATTTAACAAAATAATTTTTTAAAAATTTTACTAAGTTATAATTTTTTTTTAAATCATAAAAAACATTTTTTAACTCATCTTATAAAGCTAAATAAGATTTTTTATTAATATTATATAAATTAAACCCGTTTGACCGGGGACGAGTATTTTAGTCATGCCCAATTTAGATGACGAAATTATTGTGGATGTAATAATACCAAAATATTGGTGAAACTTTTCTGCCCACAACTAGGAATTGGAAGCTATACCACTCTAAACGGTTCAATTTCAAACTAATTGGACGTTATCCCAAGATAAAATGGGTTAATGATGCTTACTACCAAGTGAATGTATGGAAATATTTTAAATACCAATCTAATTTGCTAAATACCGACCAAAATTTATTAAAATGTAATAAGACCCTTATTATTTAATATATTAATACGGAATCACGTGGTCGAGTCCGGCCTTCTATATATCATCCCCCAAGGATGGAACCACCAAGTTAGAATATGAAAAAAAACATGATCATTTCCGGGATTCGAACCCGGGAGCATAGGATAAGTAAGCCAAGCTCTTGCCTACTAGGCCATAGATGCTTTCCAAAAATCACGATTTTTCAAATATATATTATAAATATATTTGGTAGTGCCTATCCAAATGAAAAATGAACAAAATTCAAATTTGATAGATGGTACCTTAAGGTACCAAGCATCATTAACCGATAAAATGTGGTATATTAAAAGAGATTTTCACAACCGATCATATTGTGGGTGATGGGAACTGTTTTTTTAGGTTAGTATCTTTATATAATATTTAATTATTTGCCATGTTTATAGGTGTCTAAGTCAATAGATATCAAATAGCTAGGATAATTATAATTACCTGAGGAGGAATGCGTTCTCTTTATGAGGAGCGAAGATTTCAAATTGGAAATGGGAAAATTTATAGGATATCCTGTAGAGGAATACCTAGTTAACAGAAATGTTAGGGGAAACGGTGTCTGGGCAACAGAGGTGGAAATATTATCTATGGCCACATTGTTGCAGACAAATATATTTATCAATACCCAATATAAGTGGGCTTATTATTCGCCCATGAAATTTTTTAATAATATTAAAATATTTAAAGAAAATATTTATTTTGCAATGTAAATAACAATCATTTTGTTAGAATTATATCAATGTGATTATCTATTCTAATATTTTTATTCCATTATATTTATTGCAATTTAGTTAAAAGATAATCGGTAAGTATCTTTTTGTTAAATGTTATTGCACTATATTTTTTATTAATAGTTTTTTTTATAAAAAGTACAATAGTTTGACATCCTTTGTATAAGCTGAATTCTATTGAATGCAAATTTAAATTATATTTATTGAATTTTATATATTTTTTTAATACTTCATCTTTTTCTTAAATGTTATTCAATCGCGAATTTATACAATATATTTATTGTATTTTATATTTTTTATTAATAGTTATTTTTATAAAAAGAACAACAATAGTTAGCCATCTTTTTGATGAGTTAAGTCCTATTCAATTGCGAATTTATATTATATAGCTTTTTATATTTTTTATTAATAGATATTTTTATAAAAAGTACGATATTGAATCATTGGCCATGACTAAACTGCGAATTGCTATAAACTACGAATTGCCAGGTAAATTGCGAATTGCCATTATAAACTACGAATTGCCGTATATAATGATAAATTTTGATAAAATGCTGTAAAATAGGATGACTAAACTACGAATTGCCGTATTTAATGTTAAAGTTAAGTGACTAAACTACGAATTGCCGTATTTTATGTTAAATTAAAATGACTAAACTGAGAATTGCCGTATTTAATGTTAAAATAAAGTGACTAAACTACGAATTGCCGTATCTAATCTTAAAATAAAGTGACTAAACTACGAATTGCCGTATCTAATGTTAAAATAAAGTGACTAAACTACGAATTGCCGTATCTAATCTTAAAATAAAGTGACTAAACTACGAATTGCCGTATCTAATCTTAAAATAAAGTGACTAAACAACGAATTGCCGTATTTAATATTATAATAAAGTGACTAAACTACGAATTGCCGTATCTAATGTTAAAATAAAGTGACTAAACTACGAATTGCCGTATCTAATCATAAATTAAAATGACTAAACTGCGAATTGCTGTATTTAATGTTAAAATATAGTGACTAAACTACCAATTGCCGTATTTTATGTTAAATTAAAATGACTAAACTGCGAATTGCCGTATTTAATGTCAAAATTAAGTGACTAAACTACGAATTGCCTTATTTAATATTATAATAAAGTGACTAAACTAAGAATTGCCGTATTAATCTTAAAATAAAGTGACTAACTACGAATTGCCGTATCTAATCATAAATTAAAATGACTAAACTGCGAATTGCTGTATTTAATGTTAAAATATAGTCACTAAACTACGAATTGCCGTATCTAATCTTAAAATAAAGTGACTAAACTACGAATTGCCGTATTTTATGTTAAATTAAAATGACTAAACTGCGAATTGCCGTATTTAATGTTAAAATTAAGTGACTAAACTATGAATTGCCATATTTAATGTTAAAATAAAGTGACTAAACTACGATTTGCCGTATCTAATCTTAAATAAAGTGACTAAACTATGAATTGCAGTATTTTATGTAAAATTAAAATGACTAAACTGCGAATTGCAGCATCAAATCTTAAATTAAAATGACTAAACTGCGAATTGCCGTATTTAATGTTAAAATAAAGTGACTAAACTACGAATCGCCGTATTTTATGTAAAATTAAAATAACTAAACTGCGAATTTCCGTATCTAATCTTAAATTAAAATGACTAAACTGCGAATTGCCCTATTTAATGTTAAAATAAAGTGACTAAACTACGAATTGCCGTTTTATTGTTAAAATAAAGTGACTAAACTACGAATTGCCGTATTTTATGTAAAATTAAAATGACTAAATTGCGAATTGCCGTATCTAATCTTAAATTAAAATGACTAAACTGCGAATTGCCCTATTTAATGTTAAAATAAAGTGACTAAACTACAATTGCCGTATTTTATGTAAAATTAAAATGACTAAACTGCGAATTGCCGTATCTAATCTTAAATTAAAATGACTAAACTGCGAATTGCCCTATTTAATGTTAAAATAAAGTGACTAAACTACGAATTGCCGTTTTATTTTAAAATAAACTACGAATTGCGGTAATTACTGTTAAATTAAAATGACTAAACTACGAATTGGTGTAATGAGTAAAATAATATGACTAAAAAGTGCGAATTGCACTATATAATGTTAAAATATATTGACTAAACTACGAAATTAGGTAATTAATGATTGAATTATAATGAGTAAACTACCAATTGCGATAATTAATGTTATAATATAATTACTAAACAGCGAATTGCCGTATCTAATCTTAAATTATAATGACTAAATTGCGAATTGCCGTATTTAATGTTAGATTTAAACTACGAATTTCGTATTTAATGTTAAAATAAAGTGACTAAACTACGAATTGCCGAATTTTTGTTGATTACCCAACTGCGAATTTTGATATTTAATGTTAAATAAAATTACTAAACTACGAATTGCGGTAATTAATAATAAATTGTCATGACTTAACTACGAATTGCCGTATTTTATGTTTGATTAAAATGACTAAACTACAAATTGCCATATTTATTGTTAAAATAAAATGACTAAATTATGAATTGCCTTATTTAATGTTAAATTAAAATGACTAAACTACAAATTGCCGTATCTAATCTTAAAATAAAGTGACTAAACTACGAATTGCCGTTTTAATGTTAAAATAAACTACAAATTGCCATATTTATTGTTAAAATAAAATGACTAAATTACGAATTGCCTTATTTAATGTTAAATTAAAATGACTAAACTACAAATTGCCGCATTTAATGTTAAAATAAAATGGCTAAACGAATTGCCGTTTTAATGTTAAAATAAAGTATGAATTGCGGTAATTACTGTTAAATTAAAATGACTAAACTACGAATTGCCGTAATGAGTAAAATAATATGACTAAAAAGTGCGAATTGCACTATATAATGTTAAAATATATTGACTAAACTACGAATTTAGGTAATTAATGATTGAATTATAATGAGTAAACTACCAATTGCGATAATTAATGTTATAATATAATTACTAAACAGCGAATTGCCGTATCTAATCTTAAATTATAATCACTAAATTGCGAATTGCCGTATTTAATGTTAAATTTAAACTACGAATGCCGTATTTAATGTTAAAATAAAGTGACTAAACTACGAATTGCCGAATTTATGTTAAATACCCAACTGCGAATTGTCATATTTAATGTTAAATAAAATTACTAAACTACGAATTGCGGTAATTAATAATAAATTGTCATGACTTAACTACGAATTGCCATATTTCTTATTAAAATAAAATGACTAAATTACGAATTGCCTTATTTTATGTTAAATTAAAATGACTAAACTACGAATTGCAGTGTTTAATGTTAAAATAAAATGACTAAACTACGAATTACAGTAACTAATGTTAAATTATAATGACTAAACTACAAATTGCCATTTTAATGTTTAATTAAAATGACTAAACTACGAATTGCCATATTTAATGTTAAATAAAATTGTCTAAATAGTATATGATGTTAAATTATAATGGATAAACTGCGAATTGCAATATATAACGTTAAATTATATGAAATGCGTTAATGTTAAATTATAATTACTAAAATACGAATTGCCTTAATTTTTGTCAAATTAAATTATCTAAACAATATATATTAAATTTAAATTACAAAACTGCGAATTACCGTATATTATGTTAAATTAAAATGACTAAACTACGAATTGCGGTAATTAATGTTAAATTAAAATGACTAAACTGCGAATTGCCTTAATTAACATTACATTTAGATTTTGATAGAAAATAATGATGATAGCTAATCGTTTTAATTGGTCAAAAATATAAGATTTTATCAACTATATTACCCTACATTCATACTATCTCTGCCTTAATACAAAATTTAAACATTTTCCTATTTTATTTATAAAATTTGTTGCAATTATTAGCGTTTATAGACATAATCCTCTCTATATATTGAAAAAAATCATAATATATTAAAGAGATATTTTATTTTACAATTTCATAATATATGAATCAAAAAAATGTAAATATATATTTAGAAAAAATTATAATTATTGACTAATTTTATTTAATTTCAATATATATATTTATTATAAATAATTTATTTAGTTCATAAATTTACAAAATATAGATGCATTAATAATTTTCATCCGATTTTTTGTTTTTTATGTTATGAATGCACATTATAAATTTACTTAAAATAAAAATGAGTTATATAAATAATTTAATTAATAAATTTACAAACATTATTGATATCTGTTTGGATTTCCTTGTGATTTTTGATAGGGGACTTCTTTGTCGCTAAATGTTAAATACAGCATATATAAATTAATATATTTTATAGCATATTTTATAAATAAAAAAGGAATATTATGATAGCAATTTTTTTTCTTGTTGCAAGCTCAGGATATCCATATTTCTACTAACATATTAAAAAATTATAATCATAAATGTAAAAATTTTATCTCAATTTTATTTTATAAATATTAAATTAGTAAATTTAAATAGTTTACTATAGAAATGAACGTTTTTTAAATAAAATCACCTTATTTATCCTTTATTATAAAATAATATCTATAAACCTGATAAATTATCTCAAATTATTAAAAAATATTATTTATGAAATATACTTTGCATTTGACATTTAATCACAGCTAAATATTTTTATAATTAATATAATTAAATATTAATTTTCAAGATGTGAGATTTAAAAAGTATTTAAGCTAATAAATTTTTTTTGCGATGTTCTTCTGAATTATAATTTTAATATAGCATAGATAGGACCCTGCCAGCTAAAATTCTTTTATATAAAAGTGTTTAATCTAAACCTTTATGACTTTTGGTTAAGAATGGTGGTTTTTCTTTTGAACAATATACAGCTGAAAACCATTACTAGGAATATATTATTAGCATTTTTAAACGCTAGTTGAAATGTTAAATGTACGAGCGCTGTAAGGATCATCTACTTATATTAAAAAATTATATTTATAAATATGAAAGAATCCATGTGATATAGCTTATAATTACCAAGACAACGAACTTACATCTAATCAGTAGCCAATTATAATACTCGTTGTTGTAACCCGTTTATGGCATTGTAATATTTTATTTTTGAAATTATGTTTATCATTCATTTAAATAAAATATATTACTATTCTCCTGTAGACTTCTATATATTATTAAAAAATAATATCAAGCAAGTTTTGGAGGTCTGTAAATAGCTGCTTAAAATAATTAAAAACATTCGGCTAACGGATAAGATAATAAATATTTTTAAAAAAATTATTTGAAGATATTCCATAATTTATAATTTTAACTATATATTTCAATTTAAGATATTCAGTTAAACCAATTTAACTAAATGGGTCTCGAGGATTTTTTTTAAAACTATTAGCAATACATATATTATACTTTTATTTACAATATCAAAATAATTCAAAACAAAAAGAAATATATTCGTAATTATATAAATATAATCAATCATTATTGGTGCACTATTTAATATTACTTTATTTTAGACTGTTGGAGTTTATTAGCTGATTATCTCCACTCTCCTTATTTATTTCATAATTTAACCATGATTTACTAGAAAACTCCACCAAATTTATCTTTATAAATCTCCTAATAACCGATTCAAATAGATGTCATTGTTTATTATAAAGTCTAAAATACGAATTGCTAAAAATTACGAATTGCCAGGTAAATTGCGAATTGCAATGACTAAACTACGAATTGCGCAAATTAATGATATTATGATAAAATGTTGCAAAATAGGATGATTTATATAAAGTTAAAATGAATAAACTACGAATTGCCGTATTTTATGTTAAATTAAAACGACTAAAGTGAATCATGCTGTTATACAATAAATATTTTTATATATCACTAGAAATCCAATCCAGTGGATAATAATATTATCTTTTTTCATTTTTGTAATCTAATATACGCTTATTGACTTTTTTATTCATCATTTTAATATCTAATAATAAAATAATATTTTATTTCTGCCATTCCATGTCAAATCGATCAAACATTTTCGGCCGATCCCTTTTAAAATTCTTAAAAATTTCATGAATTATTAAAATAGGTAAGTAAATGAATGATAAAGCCCTTTATTTTAGCTCGCTAGCACACCTGGTTCCCGAGATATATAAGCTCAAAGGGGAATCTGCAAAATTTTTATAATACTTATATCTCAAAAACTATTTATAGTAAAAAAGTATATTATATATCAAATTGTAGGTAAAAAAAATCTCTAAAGGGCTACTAAAAACAATAAAGATTGGCGCCAATTTGAGCCGTTAACTTTCGGTTTACTTATTTTGCTTTACCTGTGTTTTTAAACAAAAAAGGAAGTTTGTATTCGAAATTTTTTTTGCTTTTTATTTTGACACCTTTGCTAAATTATATACAATGTCAAAACTTTGGCGATGCTATCGAAACTTCCAAAATATACATTTTTATTTAAAACTTGAAAAAAATAGATGGCACAAATGACAAATATTATTCCTAAGGAAAATCAATATATTCATAATACATATATAAGAAATGTGATAAAAATTTCCAGTTCTGCCCCCACCCTTCACAATCCTTAATAGTTTTACATTTTTTATATCTCGACTTTACTACTATAGCGAATAACTTATCCACTCGATAATGTATAACAGCTTCATTAAAAAACAATATTGTATTAGACATTATCTATTATATTTTATGAGCATATTATTTAACAAAATAAACTGTTTAAAACGATCTCTCTTTCTATATATAATATTTTTTACTTGCCCGTTCAGATTTATTTTAAACAATCGTCTGTCTACCAAAACATTCAGGATTTGAAGAATGCAAAAACATATGTTCGGTGCAAATCTTTTTATTCTATATAATAGATGGACGTACCAAATGTTATAATATCCAAATGTTGCAACCCATTTAATCTAAAAAAACATGCTCATTATCGCAAGAATCTAAGAATGATTAAACCCAGGATCACCCAAAAAAATTTAGCAATCAATTTTTGTTTCTATATTAAGAAATAGTGAAAAGATTCAAGTTCAAAAATTATTAATTTTAATTAATTTACGATAGCTATATCTTTAATTTATAGATATTCATTAAAATTGGATTATCTAAATTTTGTAATCTTCGCCCAGAGAATTGTGTATCAGTTGGCAGCAACGGTACCTCAATATGAGTTAGCTCCATTCATCAAAACACAAAATTAATACTGATAAATTTGCCCAAAATTACTATCAGATGGAGCAGCAACAAAATATAAAAATCGCAAAAATTTAATCAGGTGATTTCGAGATAAAAGCTGACTGGAATTTCTGGGCCACATCTCAAAGCAAATATGCCTATAATTGGGTCGGAGGTACAGTCAAACGTTTAGTGGCCAGGACTAGCTTATAAGACCTGTTTCAGAACAAATCAGGCGCGTACTTAGCGGGGGGTGGGGAGTTGGACAAATCCCTACCAAAACCAAAAAAAGCAGATGCCGGATTATATTTTTCAAAAATATTAATGTTAATATTAATTTATATTTGTTAATATTTATTCCTATCTCGTATATATTTAATTACATTTATTTATCACATTCATCTACTAAGTTATTATCAATTAATTTCGATTTCAAGTTTTTCTTGGCGTAATTAACCCATTATTTTCAAATTTTAGTGGCGTATTATTTATCTAAATTTCTAGTCAAATAATAATTATCTCTGAAACTCCTTGTCCAACAGGGAGAAACATATTGCAAGCTTGTCCAACGAGATCGAGTGTCCACCATCAAGCAGTGTCCTTGAGTTAGAAGAGCCGATTATTAATGCTATTACTGAAATATCACAACGGCTTGAAAGAAATATTTTCTCAAAAGCAAGAAAATTATTGGATTCAATACTTATTTAAAATTTTTTTTCTCATTAGAATGTATTATTTAATTATACAACTATTTTATGTAATACTTTTAACATGACATTGACTAGAAGATGAGAATAGCGGAGAGCATTTTATTAAAACTCAAGCAAATTAGAGCTAATATTGATGAAGAATTTCATATTTTATAAGTGATTGTTGAGTCAAAAGCGAGCTATACATGTTTAATATTTGTCCCCCTCGACTTGCAACAAGCAACCTTCGTCAAAACATTAATATAGGATCAATAGAAGAGTATTATAAAACAAATGCCCTTTTTATTTCATCATGCAGCACTTACAAATCCGCAGACTTCCACAAAAGCCTTTCTAAACCTTTTTCAGATGGTAAAAAATAAATATTTGTTAGATTTTTATCATGAAGATGTTAAAATGTCTTATGATGCTTTATTAGCTGAATAACTCTGATTAAAAGATTAACTATGGCTGATAAAATCCCAAAAAATTATATGGATGCTTTGCATTATTTCAAACACATTTTAGATTATATTCCCAATGTATTAAAATGGTTATATATTATGAGCCCTGCAGAGGTACCATTTACAGGGTATGGCCAGGATTTTTTTTAAAAAATTTATAGGCCCGGCATAGTTTTTTTGAAAATTTTCAGGTCCAGCCCGAATTCTTTTAAAATAAATAATATTTATTATTAATTTTTATAGCTAATAATGGCTTCAAATATTTAATTTTAAAATATACAGCTCGGCCCGGATATTTTTTAAAAAAAAATTTTTAAGCCCAGACCGGGTGTTTTTAAAAAATAATTTCGGCCTCAGTCTGGGTATGTTTAAAAAAATTATAAAACGGTCCGGCCCGGGAGCCGGGCATGAAAGTCTCTGAAAAACATACATATGAAATACAACTTCTGAAAGTAGATTGAATGATTTGGATCTTTCGAATATTCATAGACATTTAACGCTAAGTAAGGATAAATATTTGAAAAAATGGCTCAAAACATACAAAATACTATTATTCCTAGGAAACTTTGTGTGTATTAATTTATATTTCCAACATTTAAATTTTTTATACTTTATATATTTTAAAGGTAAAAAATTCAAATTTCTATTTTGGGTCATTTATAAGTGATTCTTTACATATAATTTTTTTTATAATTTACATTAATTTAAAATTGTGTATTAGAAACAGTTATTTTTTTTTTTTTTTTCTCTTTAGCTTTCACCTTTTCTGGTGGTAAGCTCCTTCAACATCTCTCTCCACTTTATGTTATTCGTACAATCTCTTTTATCTATTTTATACTTCTTTATATTGGCTCTAACTTTATGGCCCCATTGAAGTTTTGGCCTTCCTCTTTTACGTTTGCCCATCACTTCCAATCTTTCAACTTTATTTCCTATGTAGTTCATAGGCCTTCTCATTGTGTGCCCATACCACCTAAGTCTGTTTACCATTAACTTAGTCTTAATGGGCACTACCTTTAAACTATTTAGTATTCTTGTACTGCGCACCTTATCCTTTCTTGTTACCCCAGCAATCATCCTCAGCATTCTCATCTCCATAGTTTGTAGACTTCTCTCGTCTGATTCTTTGGTTGGCCATGTTTCCGAACTATATAGAATAGTTGGTTGTACTATGGAACTGTAAATTTTTCCCTTTAATTTGTGTGGGATTCTTTTGTCAAATAGCACTCCAGATAAAGATCTCCACTTTAACCACCCTTGATTAATCTTATTCTTTATCTCTTTTTCTATTGTGCCGTTTGTTTGTATAGTGGAGCCCAAATATTTGCAGCTTTCAATTGCGGATATCTGCCAATCATTTATATCAATACTCTCCGTTTCATCTCCTCCTATCACCATATACTCCGTCTTTTCTCTATTTACTTTTAATCCGTGCGTTTCTAGGATATTTATCCAATTCACTAACCTTTCTTTCATTTCATCCTTGGATTCGGCAAGTATCACAATATCATCTGCAAATATCATATTCCACGGGACTGTTTGAGGTATAGACTGTGCTAATACTTCTATTACTGTAATGAAGAGAAGTGGGCTGAGAGCCGACCCTTGATGAACTCCTTCGGCTATTGTGAAGCCTGCTGAAGTACCTGTTGTGCTACGGACCATTGTTGTATGTCCCATATACATATCCTCTATTATTCTTATATATTTTTCGGGAACTTTTTTGTGGCGTAGCGCCCACCAGATAAGTTTTCTTGGGATTCTATCGAAGGCCTTTTCTAGATCGAGAAAGACCATGTGTAGCTTTTTGTTCTTTTCCCTGTATTTTTCACTCATTTGCCTAATTGCATGGATAGCATCGGTTGTTGATCTTCCAGGCATAAAGCCAAACTGTGTCTCTCCTATTTCGATTATATCTCTTAATCTTTTTTCTATTATTTTTTCGTATAGTTTTAGACAGTGTGACATTAGTTTTATGCCCCTGTAATTTTGACAATTGTGTGGATCCCCTTTATTTTTGAAGATAGGAACTAGATAGCTCTGCCTCCATTTTTGGGGAACCTCTCCAAGTATCTTATTGTATAGATTTGTGAGGAGATGTATTCCATCATCTCCTAGTACTTTAAGGCTTTCTATTGGAATATCGTCTGGACCCCTAGCTTTGTTGTTTTTCATATGCTTGAGGCATGTGATTATTTCTTGTTCTGTTATAGGTTGTACAAGGTTTTGACAAGGGGAGTGTTCGTCGAGATGCAATATGTGGGAATTAAAGTTGAGAAGCTCCTGAAAATATTCTTTCCATCTATTCATTATTTCTTTTTCCTTTATTATCAATTTCCCATCTTTATTTTTGATTACTTTCGGAGCTCCGTTTATATCCCTAGAGTTCTTTTCTCGCTGTTTGGCTAATCTGTATATTTTATTTTGCCCTTCTTTGGTATTGCCATAGATTTGGCCCTAGCCACCGCCTTTGTAGCTAATCTCTTGGATTTTTTGTATCTTGACTTGTCATCTGCATTTTTGGATTTTTCTCCTGTATAGTGGTTTGTACCTCTTGATTCCACCACCATAGTTCTTTGTGTGATTTGTTGCCTCCTCTTGTCAAGCCTAGCGTCGATTTTGCAGTGTCTATTAATCTGGATGAAAGGTCTGTCCATATTTTTTCACTGACTTGTGAGCAATTTATTGTTTCAATGTTTGCATTGATTGCAAAGGCATCTGTCATTGTTTTTAATTTGCCCCATTTGATGCATGGTTCCAGTTTTATCTTATTTTGAGTGGATTTATTTGAGATTTGTAAATCCATGATTAGTAGCTTGTGTTGCGCGGCGATATCTTCTCCTGGGATGACTTTGCAGTCTATTACATCTTTTAATCTTCTGCGAGAGATTAGCATGTAATCTATCTGTGTTTTCCTAGTACCACTTTCATATGTTATTAAATGACTATCTTTTTTCCTATAGTAGGTGTTGGTTAAGGCAAGGTCGAAGGCTTGCGCAAATTTCAGTACGTGCTCTCCTTCATCATTTCTTTCTCCGTATCCAAAACCACCATGATGCCTTTTGTAGCTATCTCTTGCTTTCCCCACATGCGCATTTAAGTCACCACCAATTATGACTAGGTCATCCTTAGGGATTTCCATTACGGCTTCATCAAGGATAGCTCTAAAGTCATCTTTCTCTTCTTCCTTGCAACCCGTTTGAGGAGCATATACTGATAGGATGTGTAGTATTGATTGACCAATGCAGAGTTTTATCTTCATTAGTCTATCAGAGATCCTGTTGACTTCTACAACTGAGGAGGTTAGATCTTGACTGAGGATGATGCCGACACCGTTCCTATTGCTAACAAGTCCATTATAGTACAATTTATACCCATCTCCAATCATCAAAGTCTTCTGTCCTTTCCATTTCGTCTCTTGTATGCACGCTATATCAACTTTTCTCCTGTTCAACATTGATGCCAATTCTCACGTCTTACCTTTAAGCGTCCCAATATTCAAACTTGCCAGTCTTGTCTTCTTTGCTTTGACCTTTACTTTATTTTTCACAGGATGGAGGTCTACACCATGCGCGTCGCATGGAGGGAACGCCCTAGCTTTTATATTCATATTTTCATTTGTGTCCTTCATTTTGTTTATTGGACAGGTATCCTTAGCACCCGGCTGTCCAGGCCTGTCGGTGACCGGGGTGTCATCTCTAAGCTCCGAAATTTATCATACCATATGTCTTTACACATCAGTCATCGAAGAAAAACTTGAAAGTTTTTATGGTTCTTACCAGGATTGAACCCGCGTTCTTGTTCATGCTCGTGTTTCCAAGCCTACATCTTACACATTAGGCCACCCCGGCGATATTAGAAACAGTTATTAGTCCTAATAAATTTATGCTTAATATTTTTTAAATAACAATAATATTTCTTAAAAAATTTTATTATCCCCCCCCCCCCCCCCAGACCAAATTCCTGAGTATGAGCCTCGAACAAATAACTTGTCCTAAAGACTTTTTTACCTATTGTAAGGAAAATATTAAAGGTATAAGATTTATTTATTAATATATATTATAATTTTTTTTAAAATAGATTTCACTTACATTATGAAAAACGAATATGAGAAAGAGCTAATAATTTTAGAAGAGAGATTTAAAGCGCGTGCAATACCTGAAACGCAAAGATTTCATACGTATCATCCAATTTCTCAGAATAAAATTGAGGCTAAATTTTATACAAATTCAACAGACTGCAAATTTTAAATTATGGATAGAATATGATTATCTAACTATATTTCTATAATATTAATAAAAAATTGAAATAAAGATAGTTAATATCGAAAATTTGATTTCAGTCTAATGGGCATGTACCCACACTGCCCCTCAGTTGGTATATTTAATAGAAATTGGAAATTTTTTAATATAAAAAGTAAAAATATACTGTTATTGGTAATAACAAAATTTTAACCTGAAATTTGTAATTTCCTATAGGGCCATCTATTTTTTCCAATTTTTGATAAATTGAAAGTCTCGAAAGCTTCACCAAGGTTATGACATAGTATATATATTTTTAACAAAGGTGTTAAAATAAAAAGATAAAAAAAATTTCGAAAACAAACTCCCTTCCCAATGTTTATTGTTTTATGATTACTTATAATTTTATATATTATGTACCTTTTTACTATAATTAGTTGTTGAGATATAAATATTTTATATTTTACAGATTCCAAAATGGCTCTTTTTTGCACCATTGAGCCTCTTATCCATGGAACCAGGTGTGCTAGCGAACTAAAATAAATGGCTTTCTAATTTATGTGACCTATCTAAATAATTCCATAAATTTAACAAATTTAAAAGGGGTCGGCCGGTAGCTGATCGATTGACGTGGAATGACCTTTAAATAATAAAATATTATTTTATATAAATAATATAATAAAAAATAATATTTTATATATATTAAATGTCAGCGACTGACAGCAAAACTTTATAATTCTCAAAATTATACACCTTTGGCTTTCACAAAACTTTCTTTTTCCTACTTTATCACTGACAGATAGTAAAATATCTACCAAATCTAGATAATTCTCCAAATACCAGATCATGCCCTATATATAAATTATATTATGATATAGTAGATTCAAATAAATTGATGATAAATGATGTTGCATAAGGATAATAATGATAAAGCTTATCGCCAATATGAATGGATAATTAAATTAACTGCAATAATTTATGCATTCGAATATAGGGATTATTGTATATTTCAGAAAATAAGTCTAAAGATTTTCAAATTGTTAGAATATTAGAATTTGGCACGTTATGACCAACATTTTTCATGATATAATTTAATTTTGAATTTTTTTTCTTACCATTATTTTCACGTAGACCTGACAAAATGTATTTGTCAAAAACATCTAATTAGAACTTAACCCATTTTAAAATAGATTTATATGTATTTCTTCATGGTAATAAGAATTTAATAATAATAATAATGTGATCCATTTTTGAATTTTATGAACATCGAATATAGAAAGATGTTTATTAAAGCGTAGCAACTATACATTACACCTACAAAATTTCGCCGATCAAATAAATTAAGATGCTAATTATAACCAATGAATATATGGATAATAAACGAACTGCAACATTCTCCTTTAAACTTTATCAGCTTTCGAACTCCTTTTATAAACCCCGCATGCCTCCAAATGTAATGTTTCGGAATATGGAAGAGATTAAAATAGATAATAAATGATGTGGAATCGAGATATATGATTAATGATTGCATTGTAAAATAATATGATAAAGAATATTAGACCTTTTTGATAGCTTCATTTATTTGTAAAAACTGTTATAAAATATCAGATTCACTACTCAGGTTAGGATCTTCACCTGATAAAAAAAACCGCTAATAATGAGCTAAGATTTATAAAAATCTATAATTTAGCACCTAACCCTACAGTTATAAATATTGATAAATGTAAGGAAGATAACCATAAATTTTTTAAAATATTATCAAAGATATAATATTTTAGAAAAATATATACCCCTTAAGGTTTTGGGTGACGGGAATTGCTTTTATAGAGCAATATCTCTCGCTAAATATTGGGATGCAGAATTATATATATATGTTAGAGTTAAAGATGCTATAGAAGTAATATTGAACTCCGAATATTACAGTTACGATAGCCCAACTTATATCTTACAAAATGATTTATTAAATTTTGAAAATTCATATGACAAAATATTAAACTCTATTTTAAACGTCGGTGTTTGGGCAGCATTGCCAGAAATTTACGCCACAAGTGCTGGTTTAATGGAGCCATCTAGGTCGGAAAGTATATTCCCAAATAACCCTTATAACAGGGATATACGTGGTAGGGTGTTTCAATTGACATGCCCAAATATAAATTATTTGTTAAAAACATCTTTAACTCATTTTCAAATAGATTTCAATGTATTTCTTCATGATAATATGAATATTATAATAATAATGTGATCCATTTTTGATTTTTGTGTACATCGAATTTTGAAAGTTTTTTATTAAAGCGAAGCAATTATACATTACACCTAGAATATATCAGCAATCAAATAAATTAAGATAATAAATATAGCTAACGATTTTATTGATGATAAACGATCTGCAACACTTTATCAGCCGAAGAACCCCAAATCCTTAATAATTCTCCAAATAACCGTGCGTGCCTCCAAATATAATAAATCGGAATATGGAAGATATTATAATTTGTATTAAATGATGTGAAATCGACAAAAACGAATAATAATTTATATTATGATAAAGATCGCCAATAGATCAATAGGTCGAAATAAAGAATATTATATGATATTTCTGATATTAAGTCTTGAGTTTTAAAGATGTTCAAATTCTAAAAATATGAGAATTTCACTAATCTTGCCATTATATATTTCATGATATTATTGACATTTGAATTTATTTTCTTTCCAATATCTTCACGTAGACCTGACAAAATATAAATTATTTGTCAAAAACATCTTATTAGAACTTAACTCATTTTCAAATAGATTTCAATGTATTTCTTCATGATAATAAGAATATTATAATAATATTGTGATCCATTTTTGATTTTTGTGTACATCGAATATTGAAAATTATTTATTAAAGCGATGATGATAAACGAACTGCAAAACTTTATCAGCTGATGAACCCCAAATCATTTAAAAAAATGAAAACCCCTACATTATTTTTATAAAAATATAACATAGCCAAAGGACTTAAATAGATGTATATAAAATCTTGAATAAAATATATAAAAATAAAATCAAAATAATGGTACACCCCTGTATGACGAAATATATATGTTATTAATTAGAAATGTAATATTTTGTCATTTCTTTCTTCCATTTAATAGTTAAATTGCATATCAACACCTCAAAAATTTAAAAATTGAAGACTCCTATATTATGCTCAAATTTTTATACAAAGGTATAGAAATAATCCTGTAATAAAAAATAATATTATAGGTCTTATAATCTAAAAATTTTCGGGCTAGACCTTATTTGATGTCTTAAAATCTCAAAATTTTTAAACCCGGTCTGGTTGGTATTTCGTTTTTTTTTAGGTTCAGGCCATATTTCTACCTGGCTCAGATGTTTTATTCTTTTAAAAATAGTAAAAAATAATTTAAAGCACTGATATATTATAATTGTAGAAAATATTATCCTTATATTATTATTTTAACAAAATTAGGCAAAAAAATATGATATATTCAAAAATTTAATTGTAAGACAATATTAACTAAGAAGTAAATTATAAATCTAGTTATGTCAATTTTTAGGATTAAGCTAATTTTTTCATTATTTCATCAATACTTGATATCAAATACCTATGAGTTTACTTGAGACATCAGTTGCATCCGATACGAGAGAGAATCGATATTTTTCCTTCAAATCCTCGAAGATGTGTTTCCAAGACCTAGGATATTTAACAGGGTTGCCAGAATCATCCAAACAAAAGCGGGATAATATAACAAATCAATATTTTATGAATTAATAAAATTTTTCGTTAAATATTTCTTAAAATCTAGTAGGAGATATCGGGGCAATTTCGGACATGGGGTAAATTCAGAGAGCCTTCTTATTTAAAATCTATTTTACTTTGAGACTTGCAATTTATAACTAAAATATAATAAGTTTGTTAAAAAAAACAGCTCACAACATTATTGAGAAATAATGCAAAACAACCTTTAAACTAAAAGGATAAAAAAAGTGTGCTAGGTTATTTTGGTTAAAATTAATATATTGCTATACATGACACTGTGAACAATTTTGAACCATTAACAAGTATATAATATAATTTCAAATATAAAGAAAAATTATCATAATTTACCCTCAAAAGTTATCCTTTTATTAAATGTTTCAATTTAACCAAAAATAAATATAATATAGTTTTTAATTATGCAATATTCTTATATAAAAGATTAACCCTAATTCTATTTAACTACTATTTACTTGAATAAAGTGCAATTAATATTTAGTTACTTTTTTGCATATTAAAACACATGAAAAGCTAGCCTTTTATTTATATCCATATAGGATATAATAATAAAATATTTTCCCCATATTTATGTGGGTAAAAAATTTATATATACTTGATTTTCCCTTTTCGACTTAAAAATAATATATGTACTACCAGAGGGACCATTTGATACATTTTTGTAGGTAAAAAACGTTAGAAATAGGTTCATATTCATATCTACCGCAAATATGCTACATCTCGGAATATAATTAATTTTAAAAAGGTTGATAAATAAATATCGTCAATACAGCGATCCGCCAAATGCATTATTGCGTATGTTGGATCCCGCAAAAAAATATTATAGCGAATGCATCACCGCGAAAAAAGTATCGGCATCAACGAGAAAATATTAACGCGAATGCATTATGGCGAATGAATTGGCGCTAAAGCATTAGAGCGGAATTATTAACGCGATTATTCCTGTCGAATACATTTTTTTATCTTAACTTTATAAAATTTTATAAATTAATTACATTTCCATTAGTATTTAGAATATGTTTAATTAAACCTAGATTATATATGTTTCAGAAGACTTTAATCCGTTTATAGTTATCTTGAAATTTAATATGTTTCAAAAAAGACATACCCTATATAACTAAATAAGTTTATAAAATTAATTACATTACCATCAGTATTAAAATACGTTAAATTAAACCTAGATTAGATATGTTTAAAGATTTTAATCAGTTAGAAATAAACATACGCTATGTACAAAACTACAAAGTAGTTATGAGAAAACTTTCAAATACACTCAGGGCCGTAGCCACGGGGGGAAATATGTTAAAAATATTAAAATACATTAAAAATAAAGTATATTTAAGTTTTTTAGTGTATCCTAGGCCAACTAAATAAAATATTAAAGGCCAACTAAATAAAATATATAATAAGTTAAAATATTAATATGTTAAAACATTAAAGAGAATAAATGCAATTAAAATAATACTTATCTTTAAAATTCTTGCATTTATGAGAACTTGTGTTAGTTTTATTAGCATTTTGACAAAAACTCATCTTGTTGATCATTTGCATTGGTTAGGAGCAGGGCCGTAGCCAGGAATTTTCACTTAGGGGGGCCAAGTGCTTACTTGGGGGGGGGGCACTATTTTTTTAAAATCAAACAAATAATTACGCATTCATAGAAATTTTTTCCTATTTTTATTAAAAATTTAATAACAAAATAATACTATAATATGAATATACAAAAAAAAATAATACTATAATATGCATATACAAAACAAAATATTACTATAATAGAATACGGCGATTTTTATTTTTAAATTTTAATATAAATGAACTAAAAGATAAATTCTGCGTTATTCTTTTTTCATACGCCATTAATACTAAATTTTGTTTACGTTTATCCTTCATAGACTCTCTACTGCTCGATAAAACTCTCTTTAATGTAGAGAACGAGGCCTCACAAGAAGCCGTTGATATCCCAATGATTATCGCTGCTGAGTAGCATTTATATAATTCTTTAAATGCATGATTATATTTTTTTTTATACATAATATGTAAGATGTTTTCAAAATTATGATTTTCTTTAGCTTCCGAAGCTAGCAATCCTTTTGCTATCTTCATTTCATGATGCAGTGTTTCCATATTTAAGTTTAACAGGGATTTTAATGTGGCCATTTTATCTGATAAAAAATAATCAGGGTCAAGGGGGAACAATGTATTAAAAGATGAAAAAAGATTAAAATCATCTTCTGTAAATCGGTCTAAAAAACGATCCACAAAGTTATCTATAATTTCATAATATATCCTTTTTAAAGAACTCCAATTGGAGTCTTTTTCACAATCGAATTCTAGTTTGCTATCAACTAAAAAATCTTGGAAATTTTTAGGCGTTTTACGTACCCGTGATGATTTTTGGGGAGTGAGATTAAATTTTGATAAAAGTTTTTCACCCTTAATCATAATCAAAGCAAAAGAATTATCACTTCTTTTATTTTTTAATATATTGATAGTAAAATCAATACAATTTTTAGCATCCACTAAATTAGTACCTACTGATTGTAGATACTTATTTAGTGGATCTATTGTAATTAATATCTCATAAATTATGATGGCTAATATAATGTAATTTATATTAATACATTGAGATAAAAGACCAGAGGCTTCGACTGAATCATGAATTGAAACCTCGGAATTAAAAGTTCTATTAGAAAAGTAAAATAATACTTCACCAATAGCCTCAAAATTCTCATAAATAATGCGAGATGTTTCTAAATGACCAGTCCATCTCTGGTCTAAAAGTCTCTTAAGGGTGTGGCCTGTATATTTACAGGATACGTTAAAACGCCTGAAAAAATTATACAATGCATTTGATAAATTAAAAATTAGAAATAATAACAATATTATTATACCAATTTTGAACCACAAGATGCAACTTGTGGTTGTAGCAATGTATAAAAGGAACATTTTTATTAATTTTTTTTTGAAGAAGTGTTTGCACTCCTCCATTTCGGCCAGACATAACGTTTGCACCATCATATGACTGGCTTATTATATTAGCTGAATTAATATTTAGATCATTAAGTTGCTTTAAAATGCAATCTGTAATGCTTTCAGCAGAAAGACACTCTAAATTAATGATTCCTATTAAATTTTCTTGGATTTCTCCAGAAAAAATATAGCGAATTATTATGCTCAGATTTTCACAACCTAAAGCATCTTTTGTCTCATCGGCCTTAAGACAAAAAAAAGGCATCTCGCTTTTATTATATTTGTCTGAAATATGTTCAAGCACCATATCTGCCATAATGGATATTACTTCGTTTTGAATCTGTGGTGATGTATACTGGGCATTTTGGGGTATAAATTTCATAATTTTATTTAATTCAGGGTCTTTTTGGATGGTGTAGGAAAACATTGCTATAAATAGTCCAGAAGAATAAATTATGTTTTCATCTTTTGCAGCATCCGTAATATTTGTTGAACCAGTCCCACGGAAAGGTAGCTCTTGTATGCTAAGAAACAGCATCAAATCAAATATTGATTTAATATAATATTGATTACGATTAATTTGATCACCTCCCAACATTTTAGTTATTTCTGTACCATTGTTTATATTTTGATTTTTATCATGCCATATTGTAATTGAATTTAAATGAGCTTTTGAGCTCTCGTGTTTAAGCAGTCCCTTCTTGGCAGCTAACGCATTTTTCCAATTTCTGAATCCCGTTTGTCCAAATTCATCACTTAGATTACACAAGTATTTCCTACATGGAAAACAAAAGGCAGCGTCAGCTTCTACACTATACTCCAACCAGTCTCGGCCTCTATACCATGATTTTTGAAATGATCTTTGCCTTCCATGGATATCTTTTTTCGCGTAATTGTTTAATTTGATTTGATTTGGTTTATTCTGGCCAAGGTCACCAGGGATTTGAATTGAACCATTAGAGGACTTTTTTGACACTAAAAATATTATAATTAATAAATTGTAATGAGGGAAAGGGTCATAAATAATAATGGTCATCAGGATGGGCGAAGGAAGGGCATGCTGAAAATGAACAAACACAAAATTTATCTTGTATTTAAGATACAAGTTACTGTAGTGCCCAACCCTGATGAAGATTATCAGTAAAGTTGATCAGTAAAATTTCAGTATTAAAAACTAGAAAAAAGTCATAAACATTATATCTTTAAAGATTAACAAAAAAATATAATATTTTTATATTTATAAATCAATTACTAGTTGCTTCTTGACAATGAGAGACTGAGCTGCTAGATGAAGATGATTGAGTCTCTTCTTCGTCTTTATTTGTTTTAAAATCAAAATGTAATAATGAAACACCATAATCTCCTACTCCTATTCATATTGTCAAAATATATAAATAGAAAAATTTGGGTTAAATTTTAAACTATTTACCATCTTCCTCCTCTTGATTTTCTAGATTAGCTTCATTCATATCTTGAAATATGAGTAAATATATTTATTTTAATAATTAAAATTATTATACAAAAATGATAATATTAATAATAAATGTCTTTCTCTTATCTTATATAAAATATATATATTATATTAAATAATAATATACAAATATTGGGGCGGACTGGCCATAAGACCCGGTGGGCATTTTGCCCAAGAGGCCGCGAGAAAATGTCGATTTTGAGGCCGATCGGAGGAAAATATAAAAAAAGGGGCCGATTAGAAAAAAAATAATATTATTATGTCCATAATATTTTCTCTTATCATTTATTTATTTTTAATATCGCATTCCTTGAGAATTATCATGTAATTTACTATATTTGAATGCATAAAATATTAATAACGTAGCTTGACGCTAGACATCATTATCACGTGCTTTTCCTTGTTTTTTTTTCGAATGAAGTGAATCGTTTCCTTTTGAGCTTGACTACGAGTAGAGGGTAAATTAAGTTTTAATTAATTTATTATATTATATTTTTATACATTCATTTATTGTAGAAATAATATAGCAAACTTTTGTTATTGTATTGTTCTTAATTCAAGAAAAGAAATCAAATAAAACCCAGGTATAATAATAATTTTAATAAATAAATTTTTGATCAATTTGATTTTCTAAAGTTTCTTTTAATATTAATTTATTGTTATTTTATTATATTATTACTAACTAAGCTTAACTCAACGAACACAGATTGTTAAAATCTCACCTAATATTTGGATTGCAACAATTTACTAATCATTTGCAAACAAATCTAATTTAATATTTATATAGCTATTTTTTGAAATGTATGTAAAATTGTGTTGTCCTGATTACGTGGGTCTGGTGGTAGATTTTTAATCAATAAAGATTTGTTTTGAATTATTGTGAAAAATCGTGATTTTATTATTGTGAAACAAGGAAAACCTCCCATTCACATCTACCTGAAACAACTACATTATCAGCAACATCTTCTTTTATTATTGCATCAGTTCAATCATTGCCACACCCACCTATAACTATATTACCAACCATTACAGCAGATAAATCATTCACACACCCTGAAAATACATAATCTACAATTACAGCAATTCCATCTTTATTATCCTCACACTTGTCAGAAGCAACTACAATACTGCCTTTAGATATTTCACAAAGTGGATTATCAGAATTGGATATGCATAAACATGAAAATTTTAAGCTGCAATTAACAGCTACTATACCACAAAAACTTGCATTCTTAATGCAACATCCTATACAACCAATAAATAGTGAATATGATAAATTATATTATCTAATGATAATGAATGAAAAAATACCTAGAAAATGGATTACAATAGAACTAATGTGCAATAAAGCCAAAGCTGTGTACTGCTCAATCTGCCTGGCATTTGCAGTATGTGAAAACACTTTTACAACAGGCTCAACAAATTTTCGTCATATGCATTCAGTAATTAAAATACATGAAACAAAAGTACATATTAGTGCTGTCGAGGCCTACCTCAGATCATCAAAAAATAAGTCATTTGATAATTCAATTAGTATTAAAATATTAAATGAAAAAAATCGACAAATTTATAGCAATGTCCACATAATAAAACAAATATTTGAAATAATAAAGTTTTTAGGCAAACAAAACTTACCCTATAGAGGATCAAATGTTACTGAAACACTTAGCCACTTTGTAAATGAAAATTTGAATCATGGGAATTTCCTGGAAATGATTCGTATTATATCAAAAAATGATCAAATATTAAGAGATCATTTAGAGAAGGCTATTTTAAAGAGCAAACGTAGAAAAAAAAAGCTTAAACTCTCTGAAAAATCAAAGGGAAGAGGTTCTCTCATAACCTTGTTGTCGAAAACAACTGTTAACAAAGTTATAGATGTTGTTCTTGATCAGATCAGGAATTTAATAAAAAAGGAGATTGGTAACAAACGTTTTAGTTTGCAAATGGATAGTACTCAAGACATTAGTGTTTATGATCAAGCAACTATTTGCCTACGATACATATATAATGGCAAAATAACAGAAAGGCTTTTTGCACTTACAAAAGTTACAAACTCTTCTGGAAAAGGATTTTTTGATATCTTGAGTGAATGCTTTTTAAAACATGGAATTCAAATGAGAAATATAATTGGAGAATTATTTAATGGTGCGGCAAATATGAGGGGTGAATTAGTTGGGTTGCTAGCTCTTATTAGACAACAGCAGGGATTCGAACCGAACCCAAACCCGGAGAAGTGAACCCGGGTTTTTAGAAAAAAACTCTGAACCCGAACCGAACCTGAACCCCATTTATAAAATTTTCAAAACCCCGAACCGAACCCAAGAATTTTATTTGAACCCGGGTTCAACCGGGTTCAGTGTATTATTTAAAATCATATATTAATATATGTAAATACAAATATTATATTTTCAAATTTCCAATTAAATGAAGTGTTAATAAATTTTAAACAACTTAATTCATTTATGCCATTTTTAAATTTATTCTCGATTCCTATTGGAGTGTTAAAAAATTTTAAACAATTGAATTAATTTACGCCATTTATTTTTAAATTTTTATCTTATTATTCTTAAAGATTATTAATTAGAAAATGGTTAACAAATCAAAGTAAAAATTATTATATTGTTAATTTAAAAAATTCTAAACATCTAACTTAAAAATTGTTAAATGTAGGGCAGTTTTTGTGAACTTATTAAAATGATTTTAAAATTTATATATGCTAATCATTTATTTTTGGTTCAGATTAATTTTTACAAGATATTAATGAAGTGCATATTATAAATGAAATTAAATTTATAAATATCTCTTTTTTAATTCTGAAATCATAAAATTGTTCTCTTTTTATAGATTTAAGATTAAAGATATAGTCATATTTGATAAGCATTTTACCCTTAATACAATAGAAAAAAAATCAATATGTTCATATTGCAAAGTAAAAATGTCTGGTAATCACTTGTCAAATTTAGAAAGACACCTGGAAAGAAATCACAACAATGAATATTTAAATTATTTAAATGAAAAAACCAAATATCAGGAATTGTTTTTGGCAAAAAAACCTAAAATTAATATAGAAACCTTTTTTCCAAAAAAGCATATAAGTATAAATATATCATCTAATGATTTGATGAGTTCTATACTAAAACTTGTTACTGTAAATGGCGGGCCTTTATCAATTATTGAAGATTCGGGATTTCAAAGAATTATAAATCCACTCCGATCTGGGCTCAATTTAGTTATAAACAAAGAAAATTTATTCAGAACTATTAATAAAACAGCCCAATCAATTCGAGACAAAATATCGAGAGAGGTAGAAGGAAAATTAATAAGCTTAAAAGTTGATGCAGTTCAACGACTAGATAGGTCAATTCTTGGTGTAAATATTCAATTTATATCAAAGTCCATTATAAATTTGAGGACTCTTGGAATTGTAGAGCTGAAAGAGAGATGTACAGGAGAATATATAAAAGAGAATATATTAAAAATTTTACTAAAATTTAAAATTAATATTGAACAAATATACACAATTACTTCTGATAATGGTTGTAATTTTTTAAGAGCTATAAAGCTCCTGCAACCTGAAACTGATTATGATATAAGAAGTGAATCAGCAGATGAGGAAAATATGGATGTAAATGTATATAAATATGATATTGATGATATACAAAATACTTTTTTATCAACTATTATATCCTATCCGATTTATAGTGTACGGTGTGCAGCTCACACACTTCAGCTGGCACTTCAAGATGCTATAGAATTATCACCTATTGTGGAAACCATTGCAAAAGCTAGGAGCCTAAATTTAAAATTAAGACATCCCACTTACCAAAAGTTATTAAAAAATATGTAACTCCCTAAGCCTGTGTTAGATTGCCACAGATGGCATTCAACCCATGATATGTTAGAAAGGCTGATTTTACTAAAACCCAATATCGAAGATTTTTTTTCAGAGCAATCTGATTATTTATTGACTGAAGATTGGAAAGAGATAATAACGATTGTTAAAATTTTAAAACCGCTAAAAATCGCAACCAAACAATTCCAATCTGAACAGTTAACACTGACAGATTTTTATGCAGCATGGTTAAGATGCTGCATCGAACTGGAAAAAAATCCAAACCATTTTGCTCAATTACTATATTCTTGTCTTAAGAACAGAGAAGAAAGGTTTATAAAGAACGAAATTCTCTTAGCTGCCATATACCTGGACCCAAGATACAAGGTTAATTAAAAGCTTAGTAAATTAATTATTTTAGATTTATATTAAAATTGTTATTTTATGGAATATTTAAATATAAACAATAAAAATCCTTAAATATTACAGGTATTACTAAGTGATGATGATAAGATTTGTGCGAAAAGGCATCTTGTCAATTTATGGAGACGAATTAAAAGCTTAACAACGCCGATTTTATCTGATGATATAAGTTCCGATGAAGTTATTGAACAAGAAGATGATTTAGAGAAATTGATACAACTTAAAGAAAGGCAGGAGAAAATACTTAAAAGAGGGCCAACGATTGCTGAGAAAAGTATTGAACAATAATTACTGGATTTAGCGATTATAAAAGATTAGATAAGAAGGAAAATATTTTGCATTTTGGGAGTCTGCTAAGCTGGAACACCCTGAATTATATATTTTATCTAAAATCTTATTTGCTGTTCCTGCAACCCAAAGTTAATTTTTCATATTTTCACATTAAATACATTTAACATAGGTTAGCGTTGAAAGATCTTTTTCACATTTGAAATTCATTCTTTCACCACATAGATCGAGGATGAGTGAACAACTCTTGGAAGATATTATGCTAATACGTCTAAATAAAATTTTTAAAATTGATACATGACTATATGCTTTGTATTTTTAACTATATTTGCCTATAAATAAAAAATTTTTTTATTTTTTATATCAAATTTATGTCTAGTTTATTATGATTTAAATATAGAATTTTTTTTATCAACTCAAAAATTCTTGAACCCGAACCGAACCCGAACCAAACCCGGGTTCAAAAATATTTCCCTGAACCGAACCCGAACCGAACCCACCTTTTTTTATACCTTGAACCTAAGCCGAACCGAACCCGGGCAAAAATTTTGTCGGGTTCGCATCCCTGGACAACAGGCTCCAAGTAGTTTGTATATTTGGTGTTATAGTCACATATTAAATCTATGTATATGTGATTCATGCCATAATGTTGAAGGCAAAAATTTATTTGGATTGTTGAACAGACTAGCAACTTTCTTTGGTGAATCATATAAAAGGATGGATGCTTGGGTGAAACAGAATAACTCATCTGGCCAAAATAAGTTGAGAAGACTTCAAAAAATAGGAGAGACAAGGTGGTGGCCACATGAAAAATCCCTTAGATGGATATATGGCAAAGAGAGCCTACTTCCAATAACGATAAGTGCCTTACAATTTATAATTGAAATAAATCATTTGAGGCAAAACCCTCACCAGAAGCACAGTCTTTGATTGATAATTTATGTAAATTTAAGACTCTAAATACTTCTATAATATATTTAGAAATTTTTGAAATAATGAGGCCATTGTCATTATATCTTCAAACTAAGAATTTAGATATTTTATCAGCGTGGAAAATGATAGAAGATGCCAAGTTTTCTGTGCCATCTATAACTATTACTTCAATTGAAAATAAAACAACAAAAATGGCTTCTAATTTAAATGGAACACTTTCATATTTAAAGCTCCCAGAGAGTATCTGGGTACAAACTGCTCTGCCAAAAAATCGAATAGGACAAGTGAAGAGAATATATAGTGACGAAGGCCAAGATGAACGTCCTCAAGAATCGATTGACCTTCATAGGGTCGAAGTATTTCGTCCTATAATTGATCAAATTATAAACAGCTTGTCGGAACGGTTTTCTGCGAATAAAGAGCTTATTTTGAATGTGCAATATTTGCATCCAATGCATTTTGAGGGTATAAATAGTAAAGGTATTTCTGAAAAGGCCTTAGAAAAACTGGCACAATTGGCAAATATATCGAGTGTTAAATTACGTAACGAATTGTGTTCATTTGCCAGTGTATTCAAAGATTTAGTGGAAGAATTAAATGAAACGGACAATGATATTGTATGTACAAGTGAGGATTCATATGAAGAAGATGGAATATTACAAAATGATATTAACTCAAAATGTGATAATAGATGTAACAAGTGTTTAATATGTGTGTACGAAATTATTAAAAGATACAATATGCATACACTTACACTGATTTATTTTTAGCATATGAATACATTTTAACTTTATCATTTACGCAAGTCAATTGTGAGAGAACAAAAAAATGGGCTGAGACCAAATATAGGACAAGAAAAATTAGAAGCATTTTTAATGATGTCAGTTGAACGGGAACTTTTAGCGCAGATTGAACTAAAAGATATTCTTGTTTATTTGTGCAAAGGTTCAAAGTTAATGAGAGATTTATTAACTTAAAATTTATATTAATTCTTTTATTTAAATCTTATTTATATCTATTTACAATATGATCGGCGGTAGCAATTTTATTTTCTGTGCAATATTGTATAATTGCAATAATTTTTTATGTGAAATTAATTGATTTTATATATTGAGTATTATGTATTATTTTATAATTAACATGTGATGTATGATTTAATTTTATAGTGCATTATTGTTTTATATCTAATATAAAATATATGTGCAATAAATATGATCTTAGATGTGCAATTTTATGAAATAAAATATATATGAGTATCATGTCATTATTCTTTTTTTTTAAAATGTACATCGTTTGTAACTATTTTCAAAAATAAGAAGTTATAAAAATCATATAATTCAGAAGCCATTTAAGGGACCCCGGCCAAAGGCCGGGCAAAACAAAATTAGGGGTATGGGGGCGAAGCCCCCATAAAAATGAGGTCGCTATAAAAAAAATGCCCACGAGGCCGTAGGGTCGCCAGTCCGCCCCTGAATATTGCCCTATATCAATATCATATAAGTCATGAAATAATAATATAAATTTATACTAACTATGAGAAGAATCAGTTTCTGAAATTTCTGATGTAGTATTACTAGTAGTTTGTAGAGGTGATGTTGCTTGACATTTGTTTAACTTTAACTTAAAATAAGAGTTTATAATTGATTGTTTCTTCATAATTTTAAAATAAACGCTCTAAAATAAAATAACTGGTTATATATTATAATATTAATGTGATACCTATAGAGAATGTGATACACAACAAAAACAGATGAAAAAAAATGAATGAATGATAATTTAATATTGGGTAAAAATAAAAATAAAACAGGATAAAAAAAAATTTTACAAACTAGATATGTTTGTAGAATAAATATTCAAAATTTATTTTAAAAATATAAAAATAATCAATTCTAAATAGACATGTTTTTTGAATATTTTTGAATAAATATTTAAAATTTATATTAAAAATATAAAAATAATCAATTCTAAAAAAAAAATTCAAATTTGGGGGGGGGGGGCAGAAAAATTTTTGGGGGCCACTTTTGGGGGGCCGAAGATTTTTTCTGGGGGCCAGGTTTGGGGGCCAAAAATTTTTTTTTTTTGGGGGGGGGCGGGCCCCCCGGGGTCCCCCCGTGGCTACGGCCCTGGTTAGGAGTCTCGTCTTGTTAATCATTTGCATTTTTCCGACACTTGTTGAGAAAATATCAATAAATCAATTTTGCGTGGTGAAAATTAATATTTCATTATCAATATTCGCAGACATTTTTAATGGCTTCGTATCATATAATGAATAAAGAAATATATCATATCCCTCTGATTTTAAATCTGTATTAAAGGATTAATTAAATTTATCATAGGGAAATATTTCATCAATTTTTTATAGAAGAAGATTCATTAGCAAAGGTTAAGTTTAAATAAATGAATAAATTTAAAAGGAAAAAAAAATTAACTCGTTGGTTAAATGAATGTCAATCATAAAATAATAGATCTTTAATTTTATAAAAAAAATAAAATATTATTACAAAATCTTTTAAATATTTTTTTCTTATTTTATTTATTTTTTGTTAGTTTTTTTTAAATCTAAGATTTAATTTTCGTGCGTATTTTGATATTTTTATTTATAATTATGTTATATAAAACACTTGTTATATTTTTTTTATTCAAAATGATTTCAAAGAAAACTCCCAAAGAAGGTCAATTATTTTATGGTTGACATCTCATATATAAAATGAGATTTGTAAAAAAAATGTAGCCTAATGTTTTTTATTTTTTTAAATCACATTTAAATAAATTAAAACAGTTTTTTAACAACAAAAAATGTGATGCATATAAATAATCGCTAAGATAAAAAAAAAATGGCATCCAAGATAGAGATATTCACGGTATTATATAGGGTAGTATAAAATTACAGCTAGTTTTTTTAAAAACTGATAAAAACCTTCTTAAAAGATGGAGGAATCATTTGTTGAACATCAAAAGTATATTGGTCTTAATGGGTCAAGATAAAGAACCGGTATTAATAAACTAATATCATTGTTCCTAAATAGAATAATAAAACTAAAAAAATAAATTCCCCATTCGAATCATCGAAAATGATTTTATTTTCCTGAACATAGTTGGGCAATTACAATATTTTGAGCTATTTAAGCCAATTTTTAGCCGAAGGTTTATCACTTTGACCTCAGGGGTTTTCTTATAAATATAACAGTTCAAATTTGAAAGAAACTACTATAAATTTAAACTTATTAATGTTCACATATTTTCTCCGGCAAGTAGCCGACATTTAACCATTACCCAACTTTAGCCCTGAACATTAAAGAGTTTATCGTAAGATATGCTGCCTTAATCTAGCTCTCTGAGAAAAGATGTTAACAGTGCTTTTGATATATTGTTTTTGTTTATTCAATTAAATTATAAATAAATAAGAATTATAATTTACCAAGATTTTATAGCCATTAGACAGGGTCAAGCGACACATATCGAAACTATGTAATCTTTGTCTCCTCATAGTTTTTATCCCCAATAAAAGCATTAAAATTTATTTAGACCTCAATTTCATGAGTGTCCCAACTATCACATATGTGTGTCCCAACGTAAACAGAATCTGTGATGGTTGGGACAAAATAAAAAAAATTTTTAAATCGAATTTTCTTAAAAAATATAATCGTTATAAAATATATAATCCTGTTAGGTATAGTATTATTTAGCGTTATCCTTATACTATTAAGTTGTCCATGGATTTAGTCTAATTAATAAATGAAGCTTAAAACTTGGGTGAATAAACATCCAGATAATAATTTTTAAAATATATGATAAAATTAGATGTTAATATATTTATTGTAATTTTTAATTTATAATATAATTCTTATATATCTTATGGCCAGAGACTGGGTCAGACAATCAACTATCACATAAACTCATCTAGTTTTGTTTCATATTTTATTTTAAAGATTAACGATTGGATTACACATTCATGTTATAATTTAAATATTTCCTCGTTGAAGCTACTAGTTACGATAAAACCTACCTGCACATCTTACAATGAAATTTATACCTTATGTTTTTTTTATCGAGACTAAAATTTATGCTATATCAGGAATGAAATTACATATCATTGTACAGGGAAATAACTTTGTATATGTCGTAATTTTTAAAGGGATCAGAACTATCCGGGATCATCACGGGTTTTAAAGGGATAACTAAAAAATTAGGGTTTTAAGTTAAGGAATGATAATACCGTATTATCACGTTTTACCGTGATAAAGAGGAATCTTATTTTAAAAAGCGTTTTACGCGTGTTTCGTTTTATTTCTTTTTAATTTTATTGTGATTATTAATTTCCAATGTTCTTTTATTGGTCTTATGAAATAAGTTATGTCTAACATAGGGTATCAATCGATAGCGAATCAATAGATCTATTCAACTAGAGGTCAATCTCTCCCGAGGATACAAAACTTCATAAATAGCAAATGACGTGTTTTAGAGTTACAAAAATTTAAAAACGCTACGTTAAATAAATATAGAAACGTCAATTATGCTGGTTTCTCGTTTTTTGAAAAAGGTCTCAACTTGCTAAATGAGTTACAATATAACTAGTGAGTTTAAAGAATTTCTTTAGAAAAATAGAGATCGGGAAAAATATTATCAGCTAGGAATTACAATAAGGTGACAAATTTATTGTTCCCAATATATTTAAAATATAAAAACATAATAAAGATGAAATATTTATTAAGAAGTAAGTGGATAAGTATGCATTAGCGATAATGCATTCGCGATATATGTTTTCGCGGTAATCGACATTCGCGATAATACATTTCGCGGTAAAATTTTCGCGGTATTGACGTGATACGAGTTTAAAGACATATGAAAATAATTAAATTCATATCGTAAAAAATGATACATATAAACAATATCATAACAGGCAGGTCCGTGAAGTTGGCCCCCCAATTATGGATTTTTAATGGTTTATCAGTTGGACTGATTTGTACGGTTTTCAGTTCGATTTATACCATCACTATGACCAGGCCCGGCCAGGATTAAAAATTTTAGGCCTGGTCCGGCCCGTATATATTAAAAAAATATTTTCTTTAGGTCCGGCACGGCCCGGGTATATTTAAAAAAAATTAAAGGGCTTACTTGAAATTTTTTGAATTAATATGCTTATAAATAATAGAAAATAATATGTAAAAAATTAATTAATTAATATAAAATAGATTAATAAACAAATATTTTATTTTAATTATGGAAAGCAATAAAACTTTTTAAAGATGGTGCGGGGGGGGGCGTATAATTATTTTCCTTTTCTTTAAGAATAATAGGGGAGACCGGGGTGGGGTATTCTTAGGACAGGGGAACGTTAGGACATTCCAATATTTATATCCCTTCCATATTCACTGTTTAACAAATTTTACTGAGTAAATATCTTGAGAGTGCTATTTTTAAAGATTGAAATAATTTGTTCCAAATACACTATGCATTATGGAAAATGGACTCTGGCGAAATTATATATATATTTCATTAAATTATTTTTTCAGAAATTCATATTATTAGTTGAATTAAAATTGGAAGAAGAAGTTGGCCTATCCCATTCCTATATCTTTTTAACCTTAAATCCTACTCCTTAACCTTATTTCAGTATTATTAAAATTTTTTAACAACATTTCAGTCAATAGAAAAATTTCCTTCCGTAAACTATTCCCGTTCCCTTTCCAATCTCAACACTCCTCTATCGTAAATCATTATTTATCGAAAATGAACGTATATATAAAAACAAAACATAATTATGATATATGAACCAAGAGGAAAAAATTTTTTTTTTTTTTATATGATAAAAAACCTGATTTTGATCAAAAAAAAAATTGTAAATGTACACATGTTTTACGATTGTATTATTAGAGCTTCTCGTTTTGCATTCTTTTGTGTAATTGACCGGTCAAATACGATTCGGTCGACTGATTTCTGACCGGTCAAATATGGTCAAATTCAAAAAAAAATTTAAGAATTTTATATTTTTTTAATTTGTGCATAATTTATTTAAATTTATATTTTTTTATATAATATTTAGTGTTGTTAAAAAGTCGAGTTCACCCTCCTCCGACTCAGAGTCTGAAGTCTTAAGTCGTGAACTCGAGTCGTGAACTCGAGTCGTGAACTCGAGTCGTGAACTTGAGTCGTGAACTCGAGTCGTGAACTTGAGTCGTGAACTCAAGTCGACTCGAGTGGTGAACTCAAGTCGACTCGAGTGGTGAACTCAAGTCGACTCGAGTCGTGAACTCAAGTAGTGAACTCAAGTCGACTAGAGGACGAATATTTTTATAAACTTGAGTTTTCGACTAGAGGACGAATATTTTTATAAACTTGAGTCGTCGACTAGAGGACGAATATTTTTATAAACTTAACCCATATTCATGAGATAAAAAATGTTTGTAAAACTTTATTAATTAATAAAGAATAAAAAGTGCAGTTGAATTTACATATTATATTTTGACTTCAGAAGACTCAAGTTTTTAAAAATATTCGTCCTCTAGTCGACGGCTCAAGTTTATAAAAATATTCGTTTTCTAGTCGACGACTCAAGTTTATAAAAATATTCGTCCTCTAGTCGACTCAAGTATATAGACTTGAGTTCACGACTCGAGTCGACTTGAGTACACGACTTGAGTCGACTTAGGTTCATGACTTGAGTCGGCTTGAGTTCACGACTTGAGTGGACTTGAGTTCACGACTCGAGTCGAATTGAGTTCACGACTTGAGTCGACTTGAGTTCACGATTCGAGTTCATAACTCAAGTCAGTTTGGGTCTATTTTTTCGACCCAAAACTTGACTCAGTTTTCGACTAAGTCGACTCGACTCAGTCGATTAACAACACTATTAATATTACTTATAGTTTATGGTATTTTATTTTATCAATTCCAGTTAATCTTCCAAAAATAAAATTTAGTCACATTTTATTCATTCGTTCATCCTAAAATATCTTTAAATACAGTAAATATTTTTTTTTAAATAATAATTTGCATTTTTGGTTATTAATTGGCTTTTTTTAGAAAAACAAAAAAAAATTAAAATATAATTATAATTTAAAAAAAAAAAATCTTCTAAAATTTCCATTATTAAATCTTCTAAAATTTCCATTTTTATGTTTTTTTCGTAGCTTTTAATCTTTTTTTGGATAAATATTAAATTCTCATCTTCCTATCCTAATTTAAACTAAACATTGTTCTTTCTGTGTACCCTTATTCTCAAGTGATTATCATGACATTTTATGACATATCTCCTTAATTCAAGGAGATATTCGGTAATCAAACTTTCGAGGATTTCGTTGATTTCAAAAGAAAATTCGCCGCATTTCAAGAGCAAACCGGCGCCATATTTAGGATCAAAAGTAGTATTAGGGTGGGGGCGCCGAAAATAAAAAGCGGTCATAATTGACGAAAAGTTTAAATACGGAGGTGTCACTTACATTTGCGTGAGGGAATGAATCAATAAATCCCCCAAATTTTACGCATATAGTTCTGCCAAAGCTTTTCTATTTGACGCACTTATATGTTATAATTTAATTTTTTTTTAACTGCTTAACAAAATAAAAATTTGTCAATTTTTATGTTTAAATATATAATTTTATATTTAGGGGAGCATCATGCAATTGCAAAATAAACATATCTCTAAGCTATAAACCCGCAATTCAAAAGTTGTACGTAACTAGCACTAATCCCAAACACAACCATCCTATACCTATCAAAAATCCAAAAGATAGCGTAATCGAACCTCACAAATCACCTTCACCCTTGGACGATCACCATTCCGAAATCGAAGGTAATTCTAATCCCAATTATTATTTTTTATTGATTTCCAAAAAAAAAAATACAAATAATCCCTCCTTTTGTTCCATAAAAATTTATTATTATAAATTAATAAGCTTATTTTTTTGATAGATTTGATTATTTTCTAAAATGATATTTTTAATATATTTATAAAAAAAATACAATAAAAGCGATGATATTAAAAATTCAAGCCTCTCTTTGAGTATTCTTTCTTTTTTTTTGGTTTAATAAAATCTCTATTTTAGAACTACCTTGATATTTAATTTTTTTTATAACAAAAAGAACAATTATTTATAGAATATTACATAAAATATAAATAAATAAATTCGACTACTTCTTACTATTTTACTAAACTAAAAACTAATATGCCACAAACAAAACACAATTAAAAAAATTATTACTATTTTCTTACTTATTGTAACTAGGATAAGAATTTAAAAAAAATAAAGCACTGTTAACGTCTTTTCTCAGAGAGCTAGATTAAGGCAGCATATCTACGATAAACTCTTTAATGTTCAGGGCTATAGTTGGGTAATGGTTAAATGTCGGATACTTGCCGGAGAAAATATGTGAACATTAATAAGTTTAAATTTATAATAGTTTCTTTCAAATTTGAACTGTCGCATAAAACTTTTTTTTTCAAAACAGCAGTTAACTTATCTTTATAAATCTGTGTCATTTTTTTTTAGCTCTTTACTCTATACTCTTATTATAATACTAATAAAAAAGTATCACTCGACTTCTCAAAAGAAGTTTATATGTTAAAATTTAGAAGAAAAAACCCCATTCGAATTAATGTATAACTGCCTAAATCTAGTTTTGAATTAAACGCCAGGCTGTCAAAACATCACTAAATTAAATTCACAAACTAAAAAAACCTTCGAAATAAATAAGCTTTTTTCATTTTATTGTATTTTTGTTCTATTTAATATTAATGAAAATGTACCGTCATTCACCTAACAAGAATTTTTCTGAAAATACACATTTAATTTTAATTACCCATATATCATAGGAAGAGAAAATAAGAAAAACTTTTATTTTGCAAGCTCTACATATTGATTAATAAATCATATCTCCGATTTTTCATCTTTTTTTTTTAAATTTCAATCTTATTGCTATAATAAAAATCAATAAATATAATTAATAAATATATTGCTTATCGTTGTCAACACCAATCTGAGAATTTTAGCCGCCAAGTACAAAAAATAATTTGAATTTATATAATTTTTATAATTTAAATTTAAACGTATCCTATACAAGATCAAAAGAAGTCTGTACTGCCCGACCCATTGTTGCTATAAATATCTCATTGAATTTCGTAAGTTTTTTATTTTGCTTTAAAATATTTTACAATGGAACTTAGTAATCCCTAGATCGTAATAATTTTTTAACGGTCCATTCACTTGCTTACCGATGGCTTTTATATAAAATCTCCCTATGTCCATTTGTATAAAAAATGCTTTTAGCACACCACCAGCCCGATGTTTAATAATTATTAGATTCTTATTTCAGAGATCTACTAACCCGAAATAGACCGGGGCCTTACGGTTCGGGCTATTTGGGTCTTAATTTTTTTTAAATATTAATTTTCCTTCGTGAAATAAATTGATTTTTTAAAAATCTTGCAAAAAAAGGCGTCAATTACTTTTTTATAGTATATTTTTTTTCTTAGTAAAAAAAAATTTGCTTCGGGCGGGATATATATGAAAAAATTTGTTCGGGATCGGGCCGGTTTTCTGACATTACGGCTATTTTACTTGGTTTATACGTATTGCCATTTTCGCGTATTTTTTGATCCGATTTAGAATACATTCTTGGAATGCTTTTTTGCATATTTTTGCCTCGTATAAAAGGTGTTTTCGCAAATTTTAAATCTTAAATAATTTAGACATATTTTGTTTTCATTTTTTAAAACATAGTTTAATCCTGATTTTCTGTTATATCGGAACGATTGTAATACCTATCCTAACAATATATGGGGAAAAAAAATATTATCTAAAAATACGTTACGATATATTTCAAGTTAAGCATAATATCATTAAATTCTAATGATGGTTAAATCTTTAAACTATTAACTAGAACTTCCTCTTAAAATTTGCAAGAACCTAAATCTGTTCTATCTTAAGTATAAATAAACTAATTTATGTTATCTAATATTTAATTTTCAAAGGATTGATAGGATACATTTTACAGGATTTGAGTGTTAAATTTTTCGATTAATTAAGATGTCTTTTATAGGGTTGTAAAAAAATCAATAAGAAATAAATATATTTGATAAATCCAAAATGTGTTTTTTTTTGAAAACTTGGATCAAAAATAGGTTTTATGTTTTTTTCAAATATTTTTGAAAAAGTGAAAAACATACTTATTAATAAATAGATCGTGTTAAATTACTACCTATGCCTTAATGTCCAAAATTTTATATTTTATTACTGAAATAAACCTTATATAAGAGCATAATAAAAATTGTATCTGTATATAGGATCAATAATTTATCATTTAACGGTGAGCTTGGTGTGACATTTTGAATAAAACCTTTAAAAATTTTAAGGAGTTACAATTATATATTTAATTCTGGCATAATTTATTATTACTGATTTCATCAGGATATTCTAATGAGTTTTCTTCAGAAAAGTATGACCCAAACCTTTAAAGAATTATGAGGTAAATATATTTAAATATAAAATAATTATTTTTTATTTGGAGGCTGGTGGCGATGCGGAGATTTAAATTAAAATTATAAAGCCCTTAGGAATTTTTTTTTTATATATAAATGATATATTATTTTTTATATTAAGCCCTCTTAAATATTATAGATTTTTACTCATTTCTTCATGATGTTTATATCTTACTTTTTAAGCTGTTTAGACGAAGCTATTTTAGCTATCCAAACATTCGGCTGTTTACCAATAAGTCGAACCAGGACATTTTAGATATTTGTAAAGTTTCTTTTCCTTTTCGATAAAATTATAACCATGCGCAGAAAGTATAATATTTTCCAAGATCCGAAGCAACCAGTTTTTCCCTTAAATTCCTAACCCGAAAATAATTTACAAAATTCCAACTCAAATTAGAAATATAAAATAGAATTACCTTAAAATTTATTTATTTTTTTTGTATATTATTAAAAAATATTTAATTGAAAAATTATTCTATAATCTACAAATGAAAATTGTAAATCTAACATTCAAATTATAAAATAATATAGAATGAAATTATGATTTATTGACATTTGCACATTTCTGGTCCGCCTCCAGCCCTGCCTAGTGTTATTTTTACAAAACAATTTCGGTTCGGGCTGGGTAGGGCCTAATATTTTTAAAAAAAATTATGGCTGGGTCGGGCTGTTATCATATAATTATATATTTTAAAAATATTCCAAGAAATAAGATGCAATATTTTATTTGTATATTTTTTTTGACAGACTTTTAAAATATTTATAAAATTCCTTTATTTATTTCAAAATAATTTATAAAAATTTACAAATGCCTGAAAAAATCATTAGAAAAATAAAATAATGCAGCTCACTATTTTTAAGAAAAAAAAAATGAGATCGATCTTTATATCACGAATCAAGAAAATCGTTAAAAAAAATTATTTGAAAAATAAATTTCATTTTTATAATTCGCTGACCAGGCCTCTATCATGTTTTCTAATGTTATTTTTTATCCTTAGATAAACAAAGATACCTGTATAGTAAGGCAATAAAATGGTATATCCTATAAAAATAACCAAGTAAATTCTAAAATTTTATACAAAAATTAAACTTACAACTGACTAAGACATTTTAATAAATACCATAAAATCATATATGATGATGGTGCTGCTGAACGACTCAGTTTTAGCAGAATTTTAAAGGGCTATCTTAATATGTCTGACAAACATTATACAAGTCTCAAGATATATTTCATAGATGGCTCTATATCTATTTCGAGGATTTTGTTATTTTTTTTTAGTTAAAATATTGTGTAGGCAATTTTTTTTACATCTACCGTTATCCCCACTTTAACATCAGTATTAGATATCTATCACACAATTTAAAATTCTTATTCTATAATATTTTTTTCATTTATCTCTTAATAATTTTTATCACCGTAAAATTTATATAATAATGATCTCTATCTTTTTCCTATTATATGTTACGATCAAAAAATAAATAAATATAGACATTTGACTAATTTTAGAGAAATAAGTCCAATAGATAAACAGTTAAAGCGTGGTGGCCAGTCTTAAAACATGGCCATTTATGGCACATTTCCTTAATGTTATTATTTACATTCTGAGCTTTAACTTTGATGTAATATAGGTAAATAAATTACTAAATGCTTGTTTTCTAGGGATAAAATTAATTCTCTATAAATATAAGCACCTGTATAATACAGATTTTATCAGTGGTGTGATTTTTATAATACCTATATAATTCGATCTTTTTAGTTTAAGGTAAACCCATCTACAGAAAATATATCATTAGGAGAGCTTGTAGATGAAACTAATATTATATTTTTGGCTTAAATGCAAAGCATAGGAAGCTCCAATATTTTATTTTTCGAAAAGGGTCTAGCATATAAATTGGTATCACGTCAATTCGGCGCACTAGAATTCGGCGCGGCGTCAATTCGGCGCAGTGTTAAACATTTCAAAATACTTTTATAAATTGAAGCTAATTATATATATAAATTGAAACTTAATTTTAATTAATTTAATAAACATTTTAGACATAAAAAAAAGAATCTTAAGGAGAGATTATGATTTCTTAGAATAAATCCTAAATACATATCATAAACACCATGAAATTGCCTTTTCAAGATTTTGAAAATTTTTTCATTATTAATTGCCATAAGAGACATGTATGGTTTAGCAACCGGTCTAGCTCTAAATTGACTAATCATGATTGAAGTAATATCTAGATGAAATAAATACTCATAAAACTCTCCTAAAATAATAGATGAGTGTTTAAACTTTTCTATAAATTAATATACATATAAATAATTATATATTTTAATTGAAATTAAAATTCGAATTGAATCTCACTTTCTTTTAAAAAATCAATATTTTTAACTAACAATCTAAACCGATCTTTATTATCCAGAAAAGCTTGAAACTCTTAATTAAGTTGGATAAGTAGCTATGGTTTAATCTGAGGGATAAATTTTAACTTAAAGCCAAAAATAGTTCTTAAAAAAAGTTGTATATTTCTAAAAAAAATTGTTTTCGATCATTATTTTATGAAATAAGAAGCTCGTATACTATTAAATTCACATAAAGTAGATAGTATATATATAGAATAAGTTTCTTCACTAAATTTTAAACAATTAGGTCTAAAAATGAAAGAGTTAAGGACATTATCCTTTTTACCTATCATGCCGTAAAGTCGCGATCTCCTTTATCAAACTATATTTATGATTTAATAACATTATAAATTAGTTATATAAAATTCACATGTAAATTATTTTTACATAAAAATTATTAATTTAACTAATATGGGTTAACATAACTTATAAATATTATATTATATATTCAAAACAGGAAATTGATTTGCCAAGAATGTAAAAATCCCTTAGATCCTGAGGGAAAAATTCATGATACAATATTATGTAAAATATGTGATTTAAGAATCCACAAAGGCTGTCTAAAAGCACCCTTGGCATATTGTATGATTTGGGCCTCTTTAAAAGCTCCTTATTTTTGTAAAAATTGTTACAAATTAACAGATTCACTAGCCAGGTTAAAATCCTCACCGGATAAAAAAACAGCAACTAATGAGCTTAGATTTATTATTATTTATAATTTAAAACCTCACCCTAGAGCTATAAATATTAATACATGTGAAGAAGATAAAATAGCTATAAATTTTTTAAAATATTATCAAAGAGATAATATTTTAGAAAAATATAGACCCCTTAGGGTATTGGGTGACGGGAATTGCTTTTATCGAGCAATATCTCTAGCTATATATGGGGATTCTGATTTATATATATTTGTTCGAGTTAAGGCAGCTCTAGAAGTGATACAGAACTACGAATATTATAGTTTCAATAGTCCCAATTATATCTTAAAAAATGATTTATTAAATTTTGAAACTTCATATGAACAAATATTAAACTCTATTATAAACATCGATGTTTGGGCTGGATTGCCAGAAATTTACGCAACTAGTGCTGGTTTAATGGAACCATTTAGGTCGGAAAGTATATTTCCAAATAACCCTTATAACAGGATATACGTGGTAGGGGTGTGTCGATTGACCAGCCCATTAATCGTGCCATCCTTTGGACGACAACTAATTCCCTTATTATAAAGCATATCGTTATTAATCATTTTGCCTTTTTATATGAAAAAGAAGATAATATAGATATTGATATGAATATAGATAGATCAGATAGCTGTAATAAGGTCTTACCTATAGATAAAAACGTAATAACGTCAAAATTGATAAATATCAATACCGAGATTAAAAAATCTTCCTCACCAAAAAAAAATAATATTCAAGAAATATTAAAAAAGCCGTTTGAAGATTTTTTGGATATTTCAATAGACGATCTTGCTCATTGTGCGATGGCTTTTAAATCTAGATATACAGATATCCCTAAGATAAATATTGCGTTAATGACCAAAAATTATAAATCGAATATTTTAGGTTCTGATAATAATTTAACACAGATCACTGGAGACGTTTCGAGTAAAGATGATGATTACTCAGAAATTTCATCAAATATTTTATCACAATATACTAAAGATGATATGTCAGATATATCTAGTGATGAATTTAAAGATATCGATGATAATTTAGCACCTTATGTAGGTGTTTTTAAAGAAAAAACGAGTATTTTTTTAGAATACCCGTATGATTTTAATTATGACGATTTAGATTCAAATGATGATTCTGTGATATAATTGTGTACTAAAAAATAAGTTACATTGAGAAGAGTATATAGAATGCATAAAATATTTGCTTTCCATGGCGATAAAGGTCATTGGATAGCGAATAAATGTTTAAATATAAAATTATATGACAAAGATGCCAACATGACTCAAAGAAGAAATTTTGACTAATCTCGATATATAGCGCTAACCGAAATGTATATGGTATAAATTATAAATATTTTTATATCTTTATAATTTTATAATAGAATTTACCAAGCAATTAGGATATATATGAACATCATATAATAGATTTTCGATGGGTACTCTAAAAAAAACCTATTGATTGTTTTTAAAATAAGAGATTATTCCCTCTCGCAAGTATATTTAAAAATATTTCTCTATTATAAATTATTTCAATGGTTGATTTTGTTTTTGCTATATAGCAATCTTGAATATATAAACTTTATAATAAGGATGGTGAATAAATATTTTTCTTAAATATTTATATACGATCCGATAGCCGAATGTTTATGATTAGAAGCCCTTTACAGACGTCCATAGGTAATTAATAATATCTTTATCAAATAAAAAAAAATATTTATTTATTTCTAATAAATAAATTTATATAGCAAGAAAAGTAATATATATTTTATTTAAAAGATAAATGACTTTAATATCAAAAATCAGATAAAATTAGAATGGTATATGAAGATACGTTTGCTCCCTTGGTATATTTATACTCACTAATTTTATATTTACAAATAACATAACAATTTTAGATATTTGTATATGGTGAATTCCATATCAAATCAACCAAGGTTCCAACCCGACCCCTTTCAATTTTTCTTAAATTTTGCATACTGCTAGTATATACTATAACTAAGAAAAAAATGAAATTTTACCTCCCAACAAGGTATACCCGCTAAGATATGGGCGTTTAAAGCGCGGAAAAATGGTACATTTTTGACAAAATGTCCCTCATTTATTTTCAAATATCTCGAGAAATAATTAAGTTAGAGAAATAATTTAAATTTTATTATGTAGTTTAATAATAGTTCTTTAATATGACATACAAATAAATATGATATAAATCTAATTAATATCGACCGGAAGTATAAAACCGGAAATGGTCATAGAAAAAAAAGGTTTTTTTTTTTCAAAATTTTTTTTTGTAGATAGATAACTGCTTTATGTTTGTACAAATTCCTAGACTGGGATGAACATGGGTCTAAGAGTTATGCTTCTTTATATGGCTAAAATTGAACAAATTTAACATAAATATCTTCATTTAATTTATGAAATGTTTATTTAAAAATTATGTCTATTTATTTTTAACAAAATTTTTGAGAAGTGGCTGGGATATTGTAATTTATTTAACACTCAAGTTATATTGTGACTACTTGACATAATTCTAAACATATTTATAACTTTATTTGTCTGAAATGCATAATTACATATAATATAATAATTCATAATTATGTATAAAATATATCAAATATTAAATCATCTAAAGAATTAAATAAATTTTGACTTTTATTTTGTTTTCGTCAAGGGGAATAAAAGCATGGTACTTTTGTGTTCCCGAAATTTTTTTGCTCTAAAAAACCTGCTTTCTATATGATTTTCCATGTTGATATATTCATTATTGCTTACAAATATCTAATTTACTCCATATATTATTTCTTGTACAGCTAAATAAATCCATTATTGTCAATATGTGATTTTGATATGGGCGTTGCAAGCTTGCTCGACTAGTCGTTTTGTAACCCCCCTAAACTGTTGCAGGGACTTTTGCCATGAGCCGTTGCAAAAAAATGCCACTCCGCCTTTATCCCAAAACCATTTTCATGATTATAGATTTATACAGTTCTTTTTATTTTTATATTAGGTTACTGCCCCATCAAGAAAAATAATAAATTTTGGTTTTCTCAATTAAATAATCTACGAATTCGTCAGCTGATTTTGTCAGCGTTTTGAGGGTAGTTCGATCAACTGCTAACCATTGTTTGAATGTTATATAATCGATTGAATTCATGTCAAATAATATAATAAGTCTTTCTTTTATTTTGGAAGATCCGGGGCAAAATTACATTTATTTAAATAACATACTGGCTGGGCTGAATTGCAAAGACTTTCAGCAATACAATGTTTATAATCGTTGATTGGAGGATAATTATAATGACAAATATTGTTTGTTAGCTGTTGTAATTCTCCACCTATTAAAATAAGCCTAAAATTTTGATGTAATGTGAAGATACACATGGTATGTGTACCTGGATCACCTGCTAAAACACAGTTTTTAGGTCGTAAGAAAGCAAATCTACTCAAACCTAACTGTATATCGTCATGAGTCTCTCTAAAGTGAATGAAAAATTCTTTAATATTATATAAAATTAGTCTTTTCTCAACTTGATTTTTTCCAATTTACATTCATTGATATAAAATTATTTTTGCCTGACATAAGCCTACTATTTTCCTAAGAATCATAATTTTTTTTTACTTTCTCCATAATATCTTCTTAAATAATACGACTTGGCTTAATAATATTGGGATTCGAGAGAATACTCTTTTCCCTAACTGCTAAAGTTATAAATATGTTTAGAATTATTTTGTCAAGTAATTTCGAGTCACATATAACTTGAGTGTTAAATAAATCACATTATCCCAGCCACTTCTCAAAAATTTTGTTAAAAATAAAAAAAAGTAAGGGCCTATCATTTAGACATAATTTTTAAATAAATATTATTTCATAAATATTTATTAAATGAAGATATTTATGTTAAATTTGTTCAATTTTAGCCATATAAAGACTCATAACTCTTAGGCCCATGTTCATCCCAGTCTAGGATTTTGTACAATCATAAAGCAGTGTACAAAAAAAAAATTTAAAAAAAAAATACCTTTTTTTTCTATGGCCATTTCGGGTTTTCGATATTAATTAGATTTATATCATATTTATTTGTATGTCAAATTAAAGAACTATTATTAAGCTACATAATAAAATTTAAATTATTTCTCTAACTTAATTATTTCTCGAGATATTTGAAAATAAATGAGGCACATTTTGTCAAAAATGTTCCATTTTTCTGCGCTTTAAACGCCCATATCTTAGCGGGTATACGTTGTTGGGAGGTAAAATTTAATTTTTTTCTTAGTTATAGTATATACTACTATTATGTAAAATTTAAGAAAAATTGAAGGGGGTCGGGTTGAGAATCGACTTTTTTTTGGTTGATTTAATATGGAATTCACCATATATATTTTTTTAAATTTAAAAAATTATAAAGATAATTTTTTTTATTTAAATATTTAGGCTATATGTGAAACTATGAACTCAACAGATTTAATTTTTTTTTTCTTCAAATAAAGTTGTAAATTTTATTTTGTGTATGATGACAAGCTATTTTTTATATTATTTTGGTTCGCGTATTTTAAAATCATTAGATAAAAATAAACAACTTCTTTTTTTTATATGTTTTTGTTAAAAATAAAAAAAACATGTGTGTTGATTTATATTATTTTATATTAATTTATAGGTTAATGATGCTTGGTACCTTAAGGTACCATCTATCAAATTTGAATTTTGTTCATTTTTCATTTGGATGGCACTACCAAATATATTTATAATATATATTTGAAAAATCGTGATTTTTGAAAAGCCTCTATGGCCTAGTAGGCAAGAGCTTGGCTTACTTATCCTATGCTTCCGGGTTCGAATCCCGGGAATGATCATGTTTTTTTTCTTATTCTAACTTGGTGGTTCCATCCTTGGGGGGATGATATATAGAAGGCCGGACTCGACCACGTGATTCCGTATTAATATATTAAATAATAAGGGTCTTATTACATTTTAATAAATTTTGGTCGGTATTTAGCAAATTAGATTGGTATTTAAAATATTGCCATACATTCACTTGGTAGTAAGCATCATTAACCTAATTTATACTTGAATAAAAAATGCATTATAAATTGATTACAAAACTTAAAAAATAGTATTATTAGTTTAAGACAATTAGCCCACCATAATAACAAAAATTCTACGTTATCCATTCCTATATCAAAGCAAACGATGTATACAATATTTGGCTTAATTAAAACATGTTCGGAAAAATATTTAATTCTATAGTTTTGGGGTAAGTCTTAATATTTATTTTTTTAATAAACATAAATTTGTTTAATACAACCCTTCCCTAATCAAAACTTACTTAATCGGGCATGGGCTTTAATCTGTCCTTTTTATTTCCCATGGGCGTTTAAGTAAGTGGCTTTGCCACTTACGCGCACAGGTAACTGCGGCTTGCCCAAAAATCGTGGATGGTCTTCATAATTATTTTCCCATTTTTTATTCCAGTTTGATGGATTTTTTCAGAAGAGAACCAAGCATTACTCTATTGTATATATAACTTTGTTATATTTACGACGTTTAGGGCTAGTGCGCTTAATATCATGTATCACGTAAAAAAAAATATATAACTTAATTTGGGTTATTATATTAGGTGATTCTAATTTTTGATAAATTTTTTGTTTGGCTATGAGATAAATTTAGGACTAGGACTAATGTTTTCCAGACCAGGGCCAGGCTTAGGGCCTAGCCTGCAGATCTGGGATATTTATTATAGGGTTCCTAATAAATTAAATCATATTTTCTAATGTTATTTTTTATCCTTAGATAAACTAACATTGATTAGTAAGGCAATCAAATGGTATATCGTATAAAAGTAACCAAGTAAATTATAAAATTGACCTATCTGATATATTTCTTTATATTTGAGGTATATTAAAATTTAATTATACACATATATAAATGGTATAAATATCTTAATTTATTATTGATTTAATGAGGGATGCGAACTGTATAGTTTAAAAAATTATAAAATAAAATGGTAAATTACATGTTTTTTATATATTATTTTAATGTAATTTAAAATAAAAGTTTAAAATCAAAAAAAAAGCTTGGGCCTGAATCCTAAATTTTAAAAAAGGGTTCGCGTTTTACATGTAAAAATGATTTTCCAAAAATTTATTCATTCAATGATGTTTAATAAACTTATTTATTATTATTAATACACAACAATAATAAAAGCCATTTTATTAATTTAAAAACAAAGAATTATAGTATCTTTATTTACATACATAACTTATAAATCATTGAAATTTGTACATTGATTATAAGTCCATTCTTCACATTGCAGGCATATCTTCACATTTATAGCTTTTTTAATAGCTTTCTTGCCATTCATCATTAGTTTTCTTTAGATTTTTCTTTTTATTGTTTTTTTAAATTGAAATTTGTACATTGATTATAAGTCCATTCTTCACATTGCAGGCATATCTTCACATTTATAGCTTTTTTAATAGCTTTCTTGCCATTCATCATTAGTTTTCTTTAGATTTTTCTTTTTATTGTTTTTTTAGTATTTGTTAATTTATGTTTTTATATGATCATAAGGTCATAATTTTTGATATCTTTTTCATATTGTTGATATGTTACGATCAAAAAAAAAATTAGATAATATATAAACATTTGACCAATTTTGAGAGAAATAAGTGCAATAGATAAAAAGTTATAGCGTGGTGGCCAGTTTTAAAACATGGCCATTTATGGCACAATTCCCCTACTTGTGTCATTTACATTTTTAATAGGGCTTTAACTTTTATGTAATATAGGTAAATTAATTACTAATTGCTTTTTTTTCTAGGGAAAAAATTAATTTTCTGCACCTGTATAATATTTACAGATTTTATCAGTTATTATGAAATTTGGTGCTTAAGAATATAATTGTAAAAATTAAGTTTGTGCAAGAAACTTTTCCTACGTAGCTCATATATTCTTCAAGTTCTACCTTTATTAACTGTGAATGCAGGGTTGACAGTTAGCACGATTAGGCGATGTGTAATAATATGCTGTATTTTTGTAAAGTTTATCTAATTTGTCTCCAATTCGCCCATATTAAATTTAGGGGAAAAATAATAAATTATATATTGATTCAAATTTGTCTGTTATCTTTCTATATAGACTTAAGAACTACTTAAATTTTATAAAATTTCAAGAACACTAAATACTAATAATTCATATGGAATAAATATTTTTGGAAAAAATTTGATTTTTATTATACCAATATAAATAGATCTTTTTAGTTTAAGGTTAACCCATCTACAGAAAATATATGCTCACTAGGAGAGCTTGTAGATGAAACTAATATTATTATTTTTTGGCATAAATGAAAAGCATAGGAAGATTCAATATTTTATTTTTCTAAAAGGGTCTACCATTATATAAATTGGTATCACGTCAAATCGGCGCAGCGTCAATTCAGCGCGGCGTCTATTCCGCGCAGTGTTAAACATAAACTTATAAATTGAAGCTAAATATATAAATTGAAACTTAATTTTGGTTAATTTAATAAACATTTAGACATAAATAAATAAGAATCTTAAGGAGAGATTATGATTTTTGAATTTTTTTTATTAACTGCCATAAGAGACGTGTATGGTTTAGCAAGCCGGTCTAGCTCTAAATTGACTAATCATGGTTGAAGTAATATCTAGATATAATAAATACTCATAAAACTTTCCCAAATTATAGTAGAGTATTTAAACTTTGCTAAGAAATAATTTACATAAAAATGATTATATATTTTAATTGAAATTAATTCTGTCATGTAAAAAGTTTTTGAAAAATTCATAAATATTTTATTTTTTATATAAATTTGGTAATAATTAAATTAAATATTTCAACAGATTTATTGTTTATAGATGTAAACGAATAAAAACTATATAAGGATACAATTTTAACCTTCTGGTATATTTAATTTTAAAATGAGATTAAGTGGTATGCCAAGCCCCGGGATTTATATAACCCCAGTCTAATCTATTATGATTTGTAGCCATTATTATATAAGCCTGGATGCGGATAGTTGTAAGAAAGGTTTGGACCTCTATTTCAAACAAAATATTTTGGCTAAAATTTTAATCAACCGTTTTTAAAAATAGACCCAAATCGGCCCGATGCTAAGACCAATTTTTTATATTATAAAAACGAATTAACGCGCAATTTATTTATATTATGGCTGTTGAAATTATAAAATTTACTAATTGAAAATGATATTATAAAAGTTTAAAAAAACATTATACCCCTTTGATAAAAACGATAAGATAGTAAACCAAAATTATGTTTAATATTAAATCCCCCTTTTCCCGTCTAATTTTAGACAACATATATTTCTAATATCCCACCCGAGATCAAGCTAGGTGTATCGGGATATAGCTTAAAATATTATATTAATTGTATCTGACTATTTAAATCGCCGATTAATGATTATTTAAGGGGGATCGCATATAATTTTAATTTGCAATTAATGTTAATTATTTAGCATGTTTTATATAGTATATTTATATTTTCTATAGTTGATTTATATAAAAATAAAAAAATGTTGGTAAATTCGTTTTTTATTATTTTATAATAGGAAAAATTAGCCTAAGCATACTTTATATTTTTTTAAATGATTAATAGAAATATTTTTTAGATTTTTAATAAATCTAAAATGAGTCAGTCTTAATTTTAATTTTATTGGATCAACATTAGTGTTCTTAAACGGCCGATTTGGGTCTACTTTTAAAAACGGTCGATTAAGATTTTGGCCATAATAATATGTAAGATTCGAGATGGAAGTCCAAAATTTTCCTACTGCGCAAAATCTTCAGGCTTACATAATATTGGCTAATAATCAAAATACCTTATAATGTGGTAAATTGGTCCAGCAAGGAAGTGGTATAAATATTGATTATTAATTTTTTTAAAAATATTATTAAATTTTTAATTGATATCACACATTTAGTAAATAAAAGATATTTGTAAAAAAAATGAAGAAATAATTAATAGGACCAACATTTAAAATGACATCTATTTAATGATCCTTTTTTTATACCAATAAATTTATAATAAATTGCAACTGTAATATAAAAGCGCCGAATTGTCGCCGCGCTAAAGTGATTATGACTATGGGCCAAACTGACGTGGAACCATATAAATTAAGAAATTTAAAGGGGAAAATAAAAAATACCTTTATTGTTCTTTATTCATTATAATATCGTTTTACGTAGCACAATTAGATGAATGTATAATTCTTTGCTTATGTTTATATACAATAAACGTATGATTCACATTCTAGAAATTGGTTCATCTGATTGTATAATAACAGGAATATTTAACCTTATAATAAATGATCAATATAAATGAAACCTTTATAAATATTGAATTATTGAAAATAACATATTAATTTTGGATAAATATAACCCCGGCCTGAATATTTAAAAAAAATTTAAGGCGCTGTCCTTGTATATTACAAAAAAATAAAATAAGGCCCGACTCGTGTACCCGGACCGGACTTAGGCTTGGGCCTACATCTCTGATTTAAATATAAATACAATTAAAATTTTTATATTTAAATAGGAAATTACTCTGCAAAGAATGTAAAAAAGTTATCAATTCTGACGCATGTATTTGCAAGACCTGTGATACATGGGTTCATAAGTGTTGCCTCAGTGTACCTGATAAATCTTATAGAACTTGGGCTTTATTACAAGCACCATATTTTTGCAGATATTGTTATAAAATAGAAGACTCATTTATGAGATTAAAAATATCCCCTGATGTATCAACGTCTAACAATGAATTAGCCTTAATTAGCATGTACTACAAGCATCCCTCTCGTGAAAATGATAATCAATATGTAGGGAAATTAGATAAAATTTCTAAAAAATTGCTTGAAACTTTTCGCCCGGAACTACTTAAAAGGTATTCACCTAGGTCTTGCATAGGAGATGGAACTGCTGCTATAGAGCGCTTTCATTGGCAATTTATGGTGATGAAATTCATCATTTATATATAAGATGCGTAACTGCCATAGAAATGATACGTTATAAGTCAACATACCATATAAATTCTGCCCTATATATATTAAGCAAAAAATACAATGACCTAAATATTTGGGACACTATTTATGATCAATTATTAAAGGACGTTTTGACGCTGATTGAAGGGTGGGCCGAGATGGCTCATTTATATGCTGCAAGCGCAGCTTTACAGATAGGAATTGGGTCCTATCACCTAAATAAAATGATTGTTGCTCATGAAACCAAAGATAATAATCCATATAATCGTGAGGTTTATGGAAGATCTGTACCTATATGGCAACCAGTGGGCATTAATATTTTATGGACAAAAACCTCAATAGGGATAATGCTATGTAAGCATATAATATATCTGCAACCTGTATGTAAGACATATAGGGTAAAGAATGATGATAAAGATATTTTGGATATCGAATGTGATAAATATATATATGACCATACTTATTATGATTTTCAAAAGTCTCCACCAACACTCTCTGATGATGGTTCATATATTTCGAGCGAAGAATTTGATTTCTTAGGTATATATCCATTTAAAAAAAATGATAATAAAACCGTGGTTAAATCGATACCATATAATATTACCCATAATTTGAAAACATCACAAGCAAATGAATTTAATGAAGAAATATTAAAAGATTACTCAGATATTTCAGATGAGGATTTATTGAAAATAATAAAAACAGATATATTAGATATATATTATATATCATATATTTCACTTGAACAAACTGTGAAGTATATAGATATTGTTCTAATATATCCATATAAAGTCGATTTGACAGATATAAAGGATATTAAATCGGAAAGGATATACGATGACTATGATTATGAATTGCCGTCACCAAGATTGTGGAATAATAAAAGAATAATACATTCCACGCCTATAAAAGATAAAAATTTAGTGGCTTTTACCGCTAATATATCCGATATTTTAAATGAAGATCTTGTGAAATATTCAGATATCCTTTCTAAAGGTTTACATAAAAAAGAAGAATTATTAAATAAGTCTTTTGAAGATATGAAGGTTAATAAGCTAATAAAGCATGATTCCCTAGATGATAACTGTATTGATAGTGTAATATACACTAAGAATCATTGTAAAGGATTTACATACAATGAATTATTGAATATGTTATTGAAACCAGAAAATATTCTAGAATCAATTCCACAAGGGACTAAAAATAATACTTTTTTTATTGTAAACAATAGTATTAATTTAAAAATGAATAAGGATGGTTTAAAAAGTTGTTTCCCCGATGATTGTGGAGCATGGACAGGTAAAAAAACGGATGGTAGTAACCGTTATTTTGATTTAGAAAATGGCGAAAGAAAAGGTCCATATATAATGATAGATAAAGTATTTTACATATTAAGAAAAATACATAATTCCAATCATAGATGTACTATAAACCCTCAACCTAATTTAAATAATGTAGTTTGCTTATGTCAATATAGTTGTACATTAAAAAAGGATCTAAAAACTTAAAATATAACGAATTGCACAAAAATGATGCCGATTATAGTAGCAATTTTGCAGATCAAGTTCTGTTAATTTTAAATAATATAAATGATTATCCGATAATCAAAAATATATGTATACGACCTGATATAGTACTTTATACTCGTTTAATGCTTGAAAATATAAAATTTTGTTGTACGGGAAAGCAACGAAGTATTCTTAGCGTTGATAAAACCTACAATTTAAGCGAACTCTTTGTGACGCCTACTGTGTTCAAGCATATAGCTCTTTGTAAAACGGGGTTGAAAGATAAAGTACATCCATTATTTTTCGGTCCAATATTTTTGCACGGTATTTCAGATTACCGGACATATAATATATTTTTTTCTGAGCTACAGGGTGTTTTTAAAAAGCACCAAATTAATGTGGATAATATTATTTGCGGATCCGACGAAGAATTTGCCATGGTTTCGGCTTTACGTAAAAATTTTAATACTTCCATACATTTATTATGCACACTTCACATGAGGAGAAATTTGTCAATCTCTTTGAAAAATAGTCAAGGGGTCCCTATGAGATTAAGAGAATATATAAGTAATATGATTTTTGGTGAAAATGGAATACTATATTCCACTGATGACATTATGTTTAGAAAAAAAATGTTAAAATTTCGAAATATTTGCATAGTTAATAAATATGATAAATTTCTTAAGAATGTGTTTAAAAGTTTCGAAAAAAAACTTTATGAATACGTGTATATACCTTTAAAGAACAAGTTTATATCACAAGTTTATACTAATAACAACAGTGAATCAATGAATAGCCTAAAGATGATGATAAAAAAGGTTGTTCCTTTGCATACATTAATAACCATTATCAAGTCTTTTACTATGAAAAAGAATTAGAACGAGCAGTAATTGGACTAGGAGATTATTATATCGATTCTGATTTAAGTAAACATAATAGGGTATCCCTTTTAAAATTTATAAAGGAATCTACAGCTGAAGTAGGTTCAAATAATCATAAATCAACAACAATCTCTAAATATATTACATCGTCATATGGTAAAATAACGCTGATGAGACCTAAAGGTTCGAAAAAACTATCTCAATTTAGAAGATCTAGAAAATTTAAAAAAAATTTATAAAGTTTATTAAATAATATAGCGTGAAGGATCACGAAAAACATATGTGCTTTTGATGGCGTGATAGGTCATGAGGAGATAAAATAAATTATTTATGGCGAGAAAGGTCATTAAAGCACTAAAATGTATTCTATGACGAGATCGAATATGGGACACCAAATTAATGCTTTTATTGGGGATAAAAACTATGAGGAGACAAAGATTTACATAGTTTCGATATCTGTCGATTGACCCTGGCATAATGGCAATTAAATCTTGGTAAATTATATTCTTATTTATTTATAATTTTATTGAATAAACAAAAACAATATAGCAAGGTTTATAGGGCTTAATGGGGAATTTTTTAAATATATATGACGCCTACTAAATATTTAAATATATTGTAACCTGCCCGTAATATACCTCTATAATTATTTGATTGATTTAATATTAGATTCAAAGTTTAATTTATAATAATTTGAGATAATTTGTTAGGTATCAAGATATTAATATAATTATATATAAGATTACAGATGATAATATTTATATTTTCCATGATGAGAAATGTGATGAAGGCACGATATATATGTCCATACCGATAAAATTCATAGGGACATAAAATAAGTGATTTGAATGTGAAAAAAATTATGAGGGGAAAAAGGCCACCGTAGATAGTTATGTTGCGCTGATAAATTAATATGGTACTAACGATGATGGTAAATTAATTTTTTGTATTATATTTATTTTTCTTTATAAATATATGATATAATATATAATATGAATATAGTGAGATTTATTATGATCGAAAATTAGAGGTCTTCATTGAGATAATTTCTAAATAAAATCGGCTACCACGTCTTTTGTTTTAAAAATTTGCTCATTAAAAAAATTGTCCTACCACGCCCATAATATAAAATAATTATTTGTTTATTTATATATGTTCTAATTTTGAATAATATGACTTGACCCGCTCACCGAATTAAATTTATTTTAACATTTCTGTTACCTCTATATAATTGAATTAATGTTAAATGCAAAATATATTTGTAAAATATTTTAATAATTTGAGATAATTTTTCAGGTTTATAGATATTAATTTATATTAAAATACACATAGTGTAAAAGATAAATAAGAGGGGAATTAATAAATATAAAAATATTGAGATTCTTTTAGCCATGGCATACCACTCACTAATTTTATTTTAAAAATATGACATTTTAATATGTTATTAGAATGATCGATAAAGAATATTAGAGGGAATTGATATATGAATCTAAGCGTAATTCGGATCTACCTACCCGAGCTTCGAATAAGACAAAAGGATTTATGGTATAACTCATTTTCATTTTAAAATTATGACACAAAATATATATTTTATAAAATGCATTCATAAAAGCCTCGTATGAAAATTTCGTATGGAGTTAAAAAGGTTCCCAGCATGATGAACAAAACAACTTATTAAATATTTTACTATTTTAGTTATTTAATTTTTTGAAAATTAATCAATGTATATTTTGTAAATTTATGAACTAAATTAATTATTTATAATAAATATATATATATATTTAAAATATAATGGGTCAATAATTATGTTATTTTCATATTTACATTTTTTTTTATTCTTATATTTTGAAATTGTAAAATAAATAACCTAATTAATATCTAAATAGTCTTTTTTTTTGATATATAGAGAGGATTATGTCTATAAATGATCAAAATTGTAGTCAATTTTATAAATAAAATAAGAAATAAATGATATACTTTATAATAGGTGTTAATGTTTAAATTTTGTTTTCAGGGAAATATAGTGTAAATGTATGGTAAAATAGTTGATAAAATCTAATTTGATTGCCCAAGTTTATTTATTATCATCATTTTGTTTATATCACAGTTAAGTTATCACAATATAACGTTAATTACGGCAATTCTTAGTTTAGTTATTTTAATTTTACCTTATATACGGCAATTCGTAGTTTAGTTATTTTAATTTAACATTAAATACCGCAATTCGTAGTTTATTCATTATAACAAACCATTATATAAGGCAATTCGTAGTTTACTAATTTTAATTTATCATTAAATACGGCAATTCGCAGTTTAGTCATTTTATTTTAACATTAAATACGGCAATTCGCAGTTTAGTCATTTTAATTTAACATCATATACTGTTTAGAAAATTTAATTTAACATTATATACGGCAATTAGTAGTTTAGTCATTATAATTAACAACCACAATTCGTAGTTTAGTCATTATAATTTAACATTAACAATCGCAATTAGTAGTTTAGTCATTATAATTTAACATTATATAACGGCAATTCACAGTTTAGTCATTTTATTTTAACATCATATACTGTTTAGACATTTTAATTTAACATTAATTACGGCAATGCGTAGTTTAGTCATTTTAATTTAACATTAAATATGGCAATTCGTAGTTTACTCATTATAATTTAACATCAACAACCGCAATTCGTAGTTTAGTCATTATAAATAAACATTAAATACGGCAATTGGCAGTTTAGTCATTTTAATTTAACATCATATACTGTTTAGAAAATATAATTTAACATTTATTACGGCAATTCGTAGTTTAGTCTTTTAATTTAACATTATATAACGGCAATTCGCAGTTTAGTCATTATAATTAAACATTAAATACTGTTTAGAAAATTTAACATTAATTACGGCAATTCGTAGTTTAGTCATTTTAATTTAACATTAAATATGGCAATTCGTAGTTTACTAATTATAATTTAACATTAACAACCGCAATTCGTAGTTTAGTCATTTTTATTTAACATATAATACGGCAATTCGCAGTTTAGTCATTTTAATTTAACATTATATACGGCAATTCGCAGTTTAGTCATTTTAATTTAACATCATATACTGTTTAGAAAATTTAATTTAACATTATATACGGCAATTCGTAGTTTAGTCATTATAATTTAACATTAACAATAGCAATTAGTAGTTTAGTCTATATAATTAAACATTATATAACGGCAATTCGCAGTTTAGTCATTTTATTTTAACATCATATACTGTTTAGACAATTTAATTTAACATTAAATACGGCAATTCGTAGTTTATTTAATTTAATTTAACATTATAAACCGCAATTCGTAGTTTAGTCATTATAATTTAACATTAAATATGGCAATTCGTAGTTTAGTCATTTTAATTTAACATAATATACTGTTTAGAAAATTTAATTTAACATTAATTACGGCAATTCGTTGTTTAGTCATTTTAATTTAACATTATATAACGGCAATTCGTAGTTTACTAATGTTAATTTATCATTAAATACGGCAATTCGCAGTTTAGTCATTAGTCTCCTCGGAGGCGTGGGTTCGAATCCCACCGCTGCCACCATGAAGTATCTTTGAATATTTGATGTAATCCATAAAGTATTTTAGAAGATTAGTTTATATAAAAAATCGTTTATTTAAATAAATTATTTAATTTTATACAATATATATTTTTAAATTTTACATCCTTCTTTAAACTAAAAAAAATCTGCTTTATATAACAAAATATATAAAAATTTATATAAAAAAAAACAATCTATCAATTTATAAAAAAATCAATTTATATCAACATAAAAAAAACAATTTAAAGGTTAGTATTAATCGGTCATATTAACAATTAAATACGGCAATTCGCAGTTTAGTCATTTTAATTTAACATCATAAACTGTTTAGAAAATTTAATTTAACATTAATTACGGCAATTCGTAGTTTAGTCATTTTAATTTAACATTATATACTGCAATTCGCAGTTTAGTCATTTTAATTTAACATTACTTACCGCAATTCGTAGTTTATTGATTATAATTTAACATTAAATATGGCAATTCGTAGTTTAGTCATTTTAATTTTACCTTATATAACACAATTCGTAGTTTAGTCATTTTAATTTAACATTAAATACGGCAATTCGTAGTTTACTAATTTTAATTTATCATTAAATACGGCAATTCGCAGTTTAGTCATTTAATTTAACATCATATACTGTTTAGAAAATTTAATTTAACATTAAATATGGCAATTCGTAGTTTACTCATTATAATTTAACATTAACAACCGCAATTCGTAGTTTAGTCATTTTAATTTAACATTACTTACCGCAATTCGTAGTTTATTGATTATAATTTAACATTAAATATGGCAATTCGTAGTTTAGACTTTTTAATTTAACATTAATTACCGCAATTCGTAGTTTAGTCATTTTATTTTAACATTAAATACGGCAATTCGCAGTTTAGTCATTTTAATTTAACATTAATTACGGCAATTCGTTGTTTAGTCATTTTAATTTAACATTATATAACGGCAATTCGTAGTTTACTAATGTTAATTTATCATTAAATACGGCAATTCGCAGTTTAGTCATTAGTCTCCTCGGAGTCGTGGGTTCGAATCCCACCGCTGCCACCATGAAGTATCTTTGAATATTTGATGTAATCCATAAAGTATTTTAGAAGATTAGTTTATATAAAAAATCGTTTATTTAAATAAATTATTTAATTTTATACAATATATATTTTTAAATTTTACATCCTTCTTTAAACTAAAAAAAATCTGCTTTATATAACAAAATATATAAAAATTTATATAAAAAAAAATCAATCTATCAATTTATAAAAAATCAATTTATATCAACATAAAAAAAACAATTTAAAGGTTAGTATTAATCGGTCATATTAACAATTAAATACGGCAATTCGCAGTTTAGTCATTTTAATTTAACATCATAAACTGTTTAGAAAATTTAATTTAACATTAATTACGGCAATTCGTAGTTTAGTCATTTTAATTTAACATTACTTACCGCAATTCGTAGTTTATTGATTATAATTTAACATTAAATATGGCAATTCGTAGTTTAGACTTTTTAATTTAACATTAATTACCGCAATTCGTAGTTTAGTCATTTTATTTTAACATCAAATACGGCAATTCGTAGTTTACACATTTTCATTTATCATTAAATACGGCAATTCGCAGTTTACTCATTTTATTTTAACATTAAATACGGCAATTCGCAGTTTAGTCATTTTATTTTAACATCAAATACGGCAATTCGCAGTTTAGTCATTTTAATTTAACATAAAATACGGCAATTCGTAGTTTATTCATTTTAATTTAACATTAAATACCGCAGTTTGTAGTTTATTCATTATATTTCAACATTATATATGGCAATTCGTAGTTTAGTCATTTTAATTTAACATTATATACGGCAATTCGCAGTTTAGTCATTTTAATTTAACATGATAAACTGTTTAGAAAATTTAATTTAACATTAAATTTGGCAATTCGTAGTTTAGTCATTATAATTAAACATTAAATACGGCAATTCGCAGTTTAGTCATTGTTTAGAAAATTTAATTTAACATTTTATACAGCAATTCGTAGTTTAGTCAATATAATATAACATTAACAACCGCAATTCGATGTTTAGTCATTATAATTAAACAATAAAACCCGCAATTCGTAGTTTAGTAATTTTAATTTAACATTAATTACCGCAATTCGTAGTTTCTTCATTATAATTTAACATTAAATATGGCAATTCGTAGTTTAGTCATTTTAATCTTACCTTATATACGGCAATTCGTAGTTTAGTCATTTTAATTTAACATTAAATATGGCAATTCGTAGTTTACTAATTATAATTTAACATTAACAACCGCAATTCGTAGTTTAGTCATTTTAATTTAACATAAATTACGGCAATTCGCAGTTTAGTCATTTTAATTTAACATCATATACGGCAATTCGTAGTTTAGTCATTTTAATTTTACCTTATATACGGCAATTCGTAGTTTATTCATTTTATTTAATCATTATATACGGCCGTAGTTTACTAATTTTAATTTATCATTAAATACGGCAATTCGCAGTTTAGTCATTTTATTTTTACATTAAATACCGCAATTCGCAGTTTAGTCATTTTAATTTTACATAAAATACGGCAATTCGTAGTTTAGTCATTTTAATTTAACATTATATACGGCAATTCGCAGTTTAGTCATTTTATGATAAACTGTTTAGGAAATTTAATTTAACATTAAATTTGGCAATTCGTAGTTTAGTCATTATAATTAAACATTAAATACGGCAATTCGCAGTTTAGTCATTGTTTAGAAAATTTAATTTAACATTTTATACAGCAATTCGTAGTTTAGTCATTATAATATAACATTAACAACCGCAATTCGATGTTTATTCATTATAATTAAACAATAACACCCGCAATTCGTAGTTTAGTAATTTTAATTTAACATTACTTACCGCAATTCGTAGTTTATTGATTATAATTTAACATTAAATAAGGCAATTCGTAGTTTAGACTTTTTAATTTTACCTTATATACCACAATTCGCAGTATAGTCATTTTAATTTAACATTAAATACCACAATTCGAAATTTATTCATTATATTGAACATTATATATGGCAATTCGTAGTTTACTCATTTTCATTTATCATTAAATACGCCAATTCGTAGTTTAGTCATTTTAATTTAACATTAAATATGGCAATTCGTAGTTTACTAATTATAATTTAACATTAATGCAAAGAATATGGGTGGTGACGATATAGGCGCGAGGTTCGAGTCAGTAAAAATATATTTTATTAACTAACTTTTTCATTTCATACTTCAATTATATACATTTTTTATAGGTCCAAATTAGAATATAAACAAATATAAAAAAGTAAAATAATATATAAAAAAGTAAGGTTACGCCGTTTATAAAATTAGATTATAACAAAATAATAAAAGTTCAAATGCAAAAAACAAAAAATAAGATAAAGGAATAACGCAACATTCTCCCTCTTCTGATAATTTCATCGGAGAAGTCATAGAGAGTTTGTTGTTCAAGTGGTTTATAATTTTGGTAATCAAGTTGTATCACAAATCATCATAACGTTGGCTTGTCCAATCGTTGGTTTGTATAAATCGATTTTGCACGGTGGTTTGTTATCGCAAGCTTGATATCCATATCGTAAATTGTCTCCATTGATCATAGCTTGTTTGATAGTACTCAATTGTTAATTATCATTTTTCCAAAATTGTTATTATCACAAATAAGTTGCGAATAAGAAATAATAGTTCGTCATAAGAATAAATGAAGAATGATAAATCAATAAGATTGTTATATTTTTAGCGTTTTAATATAAGCGTTTTAATATTTAATTTAGTTTATGCAATTTAATATTTATTTAATATTTTAAGTTATATAGTCTTTTAAATAAGCAGGTTTATTTTTAATTCGCACAGGTCTAGAGATAGGTGTTATATCGTTATTATCAGTAATTTTTATATTTTTGTCCATACTTCCCTCCTTAAAAGAATCCTTAGAGTCATTGTTAATAATTGTGTTAAAACAGTTTCTAATTCTTATTTGATCTAAATGTCTCCTCAAAATACCTTTCTCAGTCTTAATTTGGAACATCATATCACTTTCCTTATATGTGATTATACCTTTGCACCATTTATCATCACCTTGTATTTTATACCAAACAAAATCTCCTACATTAAAAGTTCTATTTCGTGGTAAAGTGACGTTTATTTTATTCTTCTTTTCCTCCATCGGTTTTAATAAGTCCCATTTAATTCTAATATCTCGATTAAACATTCTCTGTGATGGTGTAACTCCTGTAGTATCATTACGCGTATTTCTGTAATTAAGTAAAAATTTGCTAAGTGCGATATCTGGGTCTATTTTAATATTCCTTTTCATGTGTGTTTTGAACGTTCTAACCATGCGTTCAACCTGGCCATTGGATTGCTGGTGATAAGCAGATGTAAGCACATGTTTAATACCAAAATTGTTGCAAAATTTTTCAAAATCATTACTCGTAAAGTTAGTACCGTTATCAGTAACTATAGTTTCAGGTATTCCGTATAGCGAAATAGTTTTAAAGATTTCTTTTAAAGTAACATTAGTCGTAATATTTTTAACAGGAATAATAATTGGAAATTTGCTGTAGGCATCGACTATTATCAACCAATTTTTTGTGAAAAACGGACCCGCATAATCTATATGTATCCTTTCAAACGGTTTAGTTGCCGAAACCCATGGTTTTTGTATCTTTATAGGATTATCGTGATATATATTACAATCGTCACAACTTTTCACTTCCGTAACAATATCATTATTTATGCCAGGCCACCACATGTAATCTTTGGCTAAGGATTTGATTTTTCCTGCTCCCAAGTGACCTTCATGTAATGACTGTAGTATAGTTTTTCTCATAGAAGACGGAATTATAATTTTATTGCTTTTGTAAAGACAATCTTTAATTATACTTAATTCCAATTCAATGTTTTTATAAATATTATTCATTATAGGTCTGTTGTTATTAATATCATTTATGACTTGTTTTAATTCCGTATCTTTCAAAGTTTCATCACGGATTTGATCAAAGTTAATAGGTAAATCCTCATATTCATTTATAATGGTTACATTTTCAATAGTTTCATCACGACATTCTTGTGGTAATCTTGAAAGGCAATCAGGAACAACATTATATTTACCGGCTTTATACTTTATATTAAAATCATATCCTCCTAATGTAATATTCCACTTCTGGAGTCTTAACGACATGGTGCTATTATCCTTGAGACCCTTGGTGAAGATGTGAACTAGAGGCTTATGGTCAGTAATAATTGTAAATTTTGTGCCGATTAAATATTCCTGAAATCTCTTTATGGCAAACATTATAGCGAGAGCCTCACGCTCAATATTGGTATAATTCATTTCAGATTTTAATAAAGTTCTCGACGCGAAAGCTATAGGTTTTTCTTTACCATCTTTTTCAATATGAAATAGTACAGCTCCTAAACCACATTTTGATGCGTCAGTGGCTATCCCTATAGGTAATTCAGGGTTAAAATATGTCAAAGCAGGTGGAAGACTAATTAACTTCTTTAGATCATTAAAACTTTTAGAGTGTTCTAGATTCCAAGCCCATTTTTCTTTATTGACAATCTTATAAAGAGGATCGGCAATTTCCGCAAAATTGTTCAAAAATTTTCTATAGTAGCCAGCCATTCCCAGAAATGTTGATAATTCAGCAGCTGATTTTGGTTCTGGCATATTAATTATTGCTTCAATTTTGTCGTGATTAGCATGAATCCCCTTAGCGTCAATATCATGACCCAGGAACCTCACTTTGTTTTTAAAGAACACACTTTTATTAAAGTTAGGTATTAGCCCAAACGATGATATTCTATTAAACACTTTTTTTATATTGTTTAGGTGGGCTTCATCGTTTTTTCCAGTTATAAGTAAATCATCAATATAAAATATAACGTCATCCATGTCCCCGAAGATTTGATCCATAATCTGTTGAAAAATTGCAGATGAGGTCTTAAGCCCAAAAGGAAGTCTAGTAAATTGGTAATATCCCTTATGCGTAGATATGGTTAAAATATTTCTGCAACTTTTATCAATTGGAATCTGTAAGAAAGCATTTTTAAAGTCAATCTTCGTAAATTTCTTTCCTTCCGAAAGTTTAGCAATTAGATCATTAATTCGTGGTAGAGGGTATCTAAAGTCTTCTAGAGCTGGGTTTACAGTATCCTTAAAATCAGCGCAAAGCCTAATGCTCCCATCTTCTTTATAGACAGCAGTAACAGGACTTGCCCATCGGAAATCATTCACCGGCTCAATAATTTTATCATGTATCCATTTTTTAAGTTCATTACTAACAAGATTAATTTTTGAATAAGGAATACGTCTAGGCGGTATAATTTTAGGTTGGGCATCATTTCTTAAATGTAACTTGACACTTGCTTTGTTGATTGGCCCATTAGTTAATTTCGATTCACACTCTTTAATCAATTTTTTTATTTCCTCTTCGTAATTAGTGTCAATATTTGCTATAAATTTATTTAAAATATTTTTGAAAGCATTGATCCACATACGTCCCAACAAGGCATTTTTACTTGATTCAACCACTACCGCTTGTAAATATTTGGACATACCATCATAAGTCACTTTAACTTGAGTAGTTCCTATGATTTTGATTAAATTCCCGTCATAAGCAGTGAGTTGTAGCTCGGATTTCTTAAGATCTCTAATACCAAGTTTTTTAGCCAGACCATGAGGTATGATAGTGTATTTGGATCCTGTGTCCACTTGCATACAAGTAACAACATCGTTCACTTTTACAGTAGTCATAAATGCGTTATCTTTGTCATTAATCACGTCACCAGATAAATTGTTGACATTAAAATCATTATCATCTTTGTTCTTTGTAGAATCAACTTTCTCTTCAATAATTTCTTCAATATTCATGTTGTAATCATTATTGTATTGTATTTGCTTTCTATTATTTTCGTCGCCACTTCTATAATTATTTGAGTTGTTATTATATTGTATTTGCTTTCTATTATTTTCGTCGCCACTTCTATAATTATTTGAGTTGTTATTATATTGTATTTGCTTTCTCTGAATATTATCATTACCTCTATAATTATTTGAGTTGTTGTTATATTGTATTTGCTTTCTCTGATACTTATCATTACCTCTATAATTATCTGAGTTGTTGTAATAAGATTGGTAATTGTTACGATTTCCGTCACCGTATTGGATTTGTTTTCTTTGATTATAATCATACCATGTATTATTTCTACCAAAATTCGATTGATTATTATTATTATAGCGATAATTGTTATAGTTATAATTGTTATAATTATCGTGGTATCGCGAATTATTATTACCATAATTGTATCTAAAATTATTATTGTAATTCCCATTTCTATATCTATTATCATAATTATTTCTAAAATTATTTCGAAAATTATTATCATTTCTACTGCAAAAATTTTTATCTTTATCGGATTTTTTATCATTATTTATATAACTTATATCATTATCCTCAGACTTAATATTACTAGAGTCCAGTTTCACCCCTAATTCCACCATCTGATTCAATGTAAGGTCAAAATTTTTGGAGAATTTATATTTAATTTTATCGTTTAAAGTAGATGTCCGTAATTTCTCTTTTAATCTACTATCGTCCAAAAAATTACATTTCTTATGAAGTTTCGATACTCTAATGTACCACAGCATAAAACTCTCTGATGAGTTTTGTTGAAGAAGATTAAATTTATTAATTAAAGTATTTAAATTTAGCGCTGGTAAAAGATAGGTTAACTTTTTAATCACAATTTTAAGATCTAAAATATCGGTATCAGAACAAATTGATGTCGTCAAAAACTTCGTCTGATAAATTATTAAGCAAAGTATTAATTTTAATAGAGTCCGATAATGTACTGGTCGAAAAGTAATTTAATATTCTATCTAAATAAATTTCAGTAAGAGGACCCACTAACTTAGGGATCTTATGTGTAAATTCTTGTTTAATTTCCATATTTAATTAATAAGACACATATATAAGCAATTATAATATTTATTATTTTATCAATTCAAATTTTTGGTATAGCTATTCATGTTTTGGTAAATATACAGATTAATTCAATGAAATCATTGTCACCATAAATATAATGTTTCCCATTTAACAATTCGAAACAATTAATCATATCTCTTAAGTTCATAAATTCAAACAGCACGTCCTCCGTACCGTCTATCCTATAAAAGGTGACATCGGAATTATAGGTTAACTCAAACAAAATATCGTATATGGAGATTTGATGGGGTACATTAATTAGTTTGAAGGCGAACATAATTGATGAAAATAATTTTTAAATGACTTACCCTTTTTTTTATCCATCTTATATAGAATTGTTTGTACCATTTTATAATTTTTTTTATTAACCATATTTACAAAGGAAAAAAAAAATTTTATTTTTAAAAAAATTTTCCATGAGGCGAGTTTCTTATGCCAACACTGGAGGCACCATGTAAAATAACATGAATATGTGCCGGTGAATAATAAATAAGTTTTATTAACTTTATTAAATAAAAAATATATTTTATTAACTAACTTTTTCATTTCATACTTCAATTATATACATTTTTTATAGGTCCAAATTAGAATATAAACAAATATAAAAAAGTAAAATAATATATAAAAAAGTAAAGTTACGCCGTTTATAAAATTAGATTATAACAAAATAATAAAAGTTCAAATGCAAAAAACAAAAAATAAGATAAAGGAATAACGCAACAATTAACAACCGCAATTCGTAGTTTAGTCATTTTTATTTAACATATAATACGGCAATTCGCAGTTTAGTCATTTTAATTTAACATCATATACTGTTTAGAAAATTTAATTTAACATTAATTACGGCAATTCGTAGTTTAGTCATTTTAATTTAACATTATATACGGCAATTCGCAGTTTAGTCATTTTAATTTAACATCATATACTGTTTAGAAAATTTAATTTTACATTATATACGGCAATTCGTAGTTTAGTCATTATAATTTAACATTAACAATAGCAATTAGTAGTTTAGTCTATATAATTAAACATTATATAACGGCAATTCGCAGTTTAGTCATTTTATTTTAACATCATATACTGTTTAGACAATTTAATTTAACATTAAATACGGCAATTCGTAGTTTACTTAATTTAATTTAACATTATAAACCGCAATTCGTAGTTTAGTCATTATAATTTAACATTAAATATGGCAATTCGTAGTTTAGTCATTTTAATTTAACATAATATACTGTTTAGAAAATTTAATTTAACATTAATTACGGCAATTCGTTGTTTAGTCATTTTAATTTAACATTATATAACGGCAATTCGTAGTTTACTAATGTTAATTTATCATTAAATACGGCAATTCGCAGTTTAGTCATTAGTCTCCTCGGAGGCTTGGGTTCGAATCCCACCGCTGCCACCATGAAGTACCTTTGAATATTTGATGTAATCCATAAAGTATTTTAGAAGATTAGTTTATATAAAAAATCGTTTATTTAAATAAATTATTTAATTTTATATAATATATATTTTTAAATTTTACATCCTTCTTTAAACTAAAAAAAATCTGCTTTATATAACAAAATATATAAAAATTTATATAAAAAAAAATCAATCTATCAATTTATAAAAAAATCAATTTATATCAACATAAAAAAAACAATTTAAAGGTTAGTATTAATCGGTCATATTAACAATTAAATACGGCAATTCGCAGTTTAGTCATTTTAATTTAACATCATAAACTGTTTAGAAAATTTAATTTAACATTAATTACGGCAATTCGTAGTTTAGTCATTTTAATTTAACATTATATACGGCAATTCGCAGTTTAGTCATTTTAATTTAACATTACTTACCGCAATTCGTAGTTTATTGATTATAATTTAACATTAAATATGGCAATTCGCAGTTTAGTCATTTTAATTTAACATAAAATACGGCAATTCGTAGTTTACTCATTTTCATTTATCATTAAATACGGCAATTCGCAGTTTACTCATTTTATTTTAACATTAAATACGGCAATTCGCAGTTTAGTCATTTTATTTTAACATCAAATACGGCAATTCGCAGTTTAGTCATTTTAATTTAACATAAAATACGGCAATTCGTAGTTTATTCATTTTAATTTAACATTAAATACCGCAGTTTGTAGTTTATTCATTATATTTCAACATTATATATGGCAATTCGTAGTTTAGTCATTTTAATTTAACATTATATACGGCAATTCGCAGTTTAATCATTTTAATTTAACATGATAAACTGTTTAGAAAATTTAATTTAACATTAAATTTGGCAATTCGTAGTTTAGTCATTATAATTAAACATTAAATACGGCAATTCGCAGTTTAGTCATTGTTTAGAAAATTTAATTTAACATTTTATACAGCAATTCGTAGTTTAGTCATTATAATATAACATTAACAACCGCAATTCGATGTTTAGTCATTATAATTAAACAATAACACCCGCAATTCGTAGTTTAGTAATTTTAATTTAACATTAATTACCGCAATTCGTAGTTTCTTCATTATAATTTAACATTAAATATGGCAATTCGTAGTTTAGTCATTTTAATCTTACCTTATATACGGCAATTCGTAGTTTAGTCATTTTAATTTAACATTAAATATGGCAATTCGTAGTTTACTAATTATAATTTAACATTAACAACCGCAATTCGTAGTTTAGTCATTTTAATTTAACATAAATTACGGCAATTCGCAGTTTAGTCATTTTAATTTAACATCATATACGGCAATTCGTAGTTTAGTCATTTTAATTTTACCTTATATACGGCAATTCGTAGTTTATTCATTTTATTTAATCATTATATACGGCCGTAGTTTACTAATTTTAATTTATCATTAAATACGGCAATTCGCAGTTTAGTCATTTTATTTTTACATTAAATAGCGCAATTCGCAGTTTAGTCATTTTAATTTTACATAAAATACGGCAATTCGTAGTTTAGTCATTTTAATTTAACATTATATACGGCAATTCGCAGTTTAGTCATTTTATGATAAACTGTTTAGGAAATTTAATTTAACATTAAATTTGGCAATTCGTAGTTTAGTCATTATAATTAAACATTAAATACGGCAATTCGCAGTTTAGTCATTGTTTAGAAAATTTAATTTAACATTTTATACAGCAATTCGTAGTTTAGTCATTATAATATAACATTAACAACCGCAATTCGATGTTTATTCATTATAATTAAACAATAACACCCGCAATTCGTAGTTTAGTAATTTTAATTTAACATTACTTACCGCAATTCGTAGTTTATTGATTATAATTTAACATTAAATAAGGCAATTCGTAGTTTAGACTTTTTAATTTTACCTTATATACCACAATTCGCAGTATAGTCATTTTAATTTAACATTAAATACCACAATTCGAAATTTATTCATTATATTGAACATTATATATGGCAATTCGTAGTTTACTCATTTTCATTTATCATTAAATACGCCAATTCGCAGTTTAGTCATTTTATTTTAACAATAAATACGGCAATTCGCAGTTTATTCATTTTATTTTAACATTAAATACGGCAATTCGTAGTTTAGTCATTTTAATTTAACATTAATTACCGCAATTCGTAGTTTAGTCATTTTATTTTATAATTAAATACGGCAATTCGCAGTTTAGTAATTTTAATTTAACATAAAATACGGCAATTCGTAGTTTACTCATTTTCATTTATCATTAAATACGGCAATTCGCAGTTTACTCATTTTATTTTAACAATAAATACGGCAATTCGCTGTTTATTCATTTTATTTTAACATTAAATACGGCAATTCGCAGTTTAGTCATTTTAATTTAACATAAAATACGGCAATTCGTAGTTTACTCATTTTTATTTATCATTAAATACGGCAATTCGCAGTTTAATCATTTTATTTTAACATTAAATACGGCAATTCGCAGTTTATTCATTTTATTTTAACATTAAATACGGCAATTCGTAGTTTAGTCATTTTAATTTAACATTAATTACAGCAATTCGTAGTTTAGTATTATAATTTAACATTAACAACCGCAATTGGTAGTTTAGTCATTATAATTTAACATTATATAACGGCAATTCGCAGTTTAGTCATTTTATTTTAACATCATATACTGTTTAGACATTTTAATTTAACATTAAATACGGCAATTCGTAGTTAATTTAACATTATAAACCGCAATTCGTAGTTTAGTCATTTTAATTTAACATAATATACTGTTTAGAAAATTTAATTTAACATTAATTACGGCAATTCGTAGAGTCATTTTAATTTAACATTATATAACGGCAATTCGCAGTTTAGTCATTTTAATTTAACATTAAATACGGCAATTCGTAGTTTATTCATTATATTTAAACATTATAAACGGCAATTCGTAGTTTACTAATTTTAATTTATCATTAAATACGGCAATTTGTAGTTTACTAATTTTAATTTAACATTAAATACGGCAATTCGTAGTTTATTCATTATATTTAAACATTATATACGGTAATTCGTAGTTTACTAATTTTAATTTATCATTAAATACGGCAATTCGTAGTTTACTAATTTTAATTTATCATTAAATACGGCAATTCGCAGTTTAGTCATTTTATTTTAACATTAAATACGGCAATTCGTAGTTTATTCTATTTAATATAACATTATATAAGGCAATTCGTAGTTTAGTCATCCAATTTTCCATGATTTTATCTAAATTTAACATTAATTTAAGCAATTCGTAGTTTAGTCATGGCAATTCGCAATTTACCTGGCAATTCGTAGTTTATAGCAATTCGTTCTTTAGTCATGCCCGAATCATTTGAAGAATGATATGTATTTATGTTTAAATATTAATAAATCTAACCTACCGTGTGTATATAGATTTCGATCAAACTTTTTTAAAATTAAGCTATGACGTTTTCGACGTTAAATTATTTATAGTTATAAAAAATTTAAAAGGGTAGAGAATAAAACTTAGATGCTAATATAACTAAATATCCGAAATCATAAATTTCAATATTAGAAAATTTTAATTATCTGTCACTCCGTCAATATGCTAAACATAAACTTCAAGCATCACTTGTTAGTTACCTTGAATTCATAGTGGCGCGATTGCGATCGCGATTTAACAGCTGATTGATTTTTAAAATCTGTTTATGAGATCATACATTCTTTATTAAAATCATTATTTCTTAGATTATTATTAAAATTTGAATTAAAGATAAAATTAATATTAATAAATAAAAATTGATCTCATAAACAGATTTTAAAAATCAATCAGCTGTTAAATCGCGATCGCAATCGCGCCACTATGAATTCAAGGTTATAAGTGTTAATATTGCTATATATAAACTTTTAACATTGCATGTCAGTCATAAATGTCAGTATTACTAAATAATAGAAACATTTAACATTATACGTCAGTTATAAATGCCAGTATTACTTAAGGTAGTTAATTTAAATTTAAGTTAAAATATCACGTTACACCAAGGTTGGCAAAATTTTATTCGCTAATCTTCTCAAAAAGGGAAATGAATATTTCTACTTCCAAAACTTCAAAATATTGTCTTGTATATTAAGTTCATTCTCACCGCTTTCATCGGTAGATGTTGATACTTTATCAGAATTATCTAGAAATTCTCTAAATTTTTTATTTAGAATATACGGTCTTTTATGGGTGTAGGATGCATTAGGAAAGTTATAAATGATAGTTGGCATTGACTTATGCATATCATTAATTTTATATCATTTAGAATGTTTAAGATTGTTTTATATATATTATCCTTTTCTTCTATTAAAAACTTATGACTTTTGAAATTTGGATCTAGAATTAAGTCTACCTTATATAGTGCCTGCATAATAAATTTTTATTTTAAAAGAAATCTTGTTCTGTTTTTTAAGATTTTGATTATTTTTGTGTCACGTTCAGAAATTTAACAAAATTTTACTTATTTTTGTTTCCATAGATAGACTTCATTTATTTTGGGACGATAATCTATGCTCAGATTATCCGAGCATTCTTTAAATATTGACTAAAATTTATCTAACTCGCGCATGATGTTGATATTGTGGCTAATCTATATAATTCTTGCTTGCTAAATAAGTACACCTGTATTTCACAATATGATTTTAAGAAACTCTGTATCATGATATATACTACATCTTGTTTAATGGTGTGACTTAGCTTGCTATTACTTGTAGATTGTTTGAAATATTGATCTATTTTTTATACCATTTATAAAGGCTATTTCAGCTAAACAATTGTCAAAAATATAATGCATAATATTATTTAGTATATGACATATATATGCTAGCGTTTCGTCATCTTTGAATGTACTTATAAGATTTGCTCCGTTTAGTGTTGTTATTGTTTTGAGCCGATTTTTTAAAACTGCTAACTCAAAATTTTAGCCAGAAAAATATTGCCTAGTCTAGACCTTTGTTTCTTCTATGAGCAAAATCTTCAGGCTTGCGTAATATTTTTCTGGAAGAAATGAGTTAGCTGTTTTTAAAAATCGGCTCAAAACGAGCCGTTTAAAAACACTAGCTCCGTTATCAGTCACAACAATACATTTATTTAAATAATTTTCTACTTCTATGTATTCTTCTAAAATTTATTGACTACACTTTTAATATTTACGCCTGTTTTCATTTCCCTTATGGCCAGCAAATGTTTTTAATTCAAAATCCTTATGATAATATGTAATATAATGGTTAAAAACTTCGATTTTTTTACCGTCCAAAATCAATGATTATGGACAAATAATTATTATTGATCATGCTCTTAATCTTAATTTCACCGTACATTCTTGTTGTTTATAAGAGTTTTCCGACTCACAAGTATATCTTTTATATTTTGTTGTCCTAATACCAACATTTATTAACTCTTGGCCTAGCTTGTAAAATCCTTCACTTTCTGTTGCATTTAAAGATCGAAGATCTTTACAAATAAAATATAACTAACTTTTCTGTAAAAAGTTTAAGCAAAATTTAGCAAAAAGTCTCGCGATAAAACACCTAATAAAAGAAAATTGTTTATAAAATGCGTAAGATTTTTTGTTTTCAAAATTATTCTTTTTTAAAAAAAGCTAAATTAAATTAGAAAATATATATTATAAATATAAAATTGCAAATTTGTATTTATAAAAATACAATTTTAAAAATTATTATTTCTGTGATTCACGGGAAATTTATGTTCACGTCCGGGAAGAATTTTGGGAAGGCCCATCACGCCCAGTCAAGACTAATATAATTTTATTCATACTCACGCAGTGACCCACCGTGACACGATGGTTCACGTGTAATTTCACGGCCCGCGCCCACCTCTAGTGATCACCATCATGAGGTCTTTGATAAGTTTGAAACCTGTTCTAATATTAGTATCTGTTGTAATATTGGTGACTTGAGACATAATTGTTGTAATAATTACTGAACCTTTGATTTTCAGAACTAGGTCATGCCACTGTAACGTGATTGTATACTGTGCGAGTTGTTTATCTACTTGAAATCTATTTATAGTACTCGTAACTTGTTTGACTTGTTCCTCAGTTTTGCATTTGTCATTTTTCTCTATCGTTAGCTGTAATATTCTCAGTATCTGTCTGTCTTCTAATTTATTACGTATGTTTATTAACTCATCTATTGTTCAAACATCTTTTTTACTTAATGTAATAGAATCAGTTAACCTCAAAGGCAATTAATAATATGATTAATTGTATTCAAATATATTGTTGTGTATGATGATTATTGATTTGTAAAAGACATATAGATTGAAGTACAAAATACATAAAGACAATTAAAAATATAATAAATTGTACAATATGTTATTAGCGCAGTCGACAGGATTCGTGGTGAGAAAGAATATATTTGAACGATAGATGTCCTAAAAAAGAGCGAGAAAGGTTTGAGGATTGGGATTTCCCAGAGGAGTTGCGGAAAAAAATTTGAGGTGAAATTATTGATAGATAGAATATATATTAATCTTTCAATTGACATAGGATTGGCAGTCTCCATTTTGAATATAGAAGACGTTTACCGTATAAAAATACCAGTAACAAAAGCGGATATTTTAAAATCTTATAATGATGTAATGATCAATATTCTAGGTAAATGTATACTACCCATTAATTAATAAAATTATATATCATGAATTTATAATTGTAAACAATGGTATTAATTTGATAGGTAGAAATTTAATAAACAAATTTAGGTTAATTATAATATATCAATGTAATATAAAAATGAGGTTTGGGGGGGGGGGGGATAATATTTTTCTTTTTATAACCATTTCCAATTTACTATTTCCGGTTAAAGGACTATTATCGATCTATTTAATCAAATTTAAATTATAGTTTTAGCTTGATTATTTTTTGAGATATTTAAATTAAATCTAGGGTATTTTGAAATTTTCGCGGTTTTTAAGATGGCTATATCACAGAATGTAAACTGAGTAGGCAATTAAAATTTTATATTTTTTTACTAGTTAGTGTATATATTACCATCATACAAATTTTAAAAATCGAAGGGGGTCAGGTTGAACTTTCAACAGATTATGTACATTTTGTTTTATAAAATAGTGAAAATTAAAATCATTTATATCGGTTTAACATATTACTGTAAATTCTATTAGCTAAATTAAATTTTGAATCCTTTGATTCTCGAAAAGAAATTTTATACTTTCCAAATTATTTTTGATATTTGTAGAACTTAAACAATTTATATTGTTAATTTGTTAAAATAAGCAAATACTTTAAGTGTTTACCCTAGTTCATTTGATAAAACCAAATCCTATGCATGTTTTATATAGATATTTAATATTTTAAAATATGATATTCTAAAATATACACTATAAATAATTGAAAACAGATATTATAATTTACCAATAAAGGTAATTTAAAACTAATAAATTATAATACATTATCTACTGGCGCAGTCGGCAAGTCGATGGAAAAAAATAATAAAGGAAAAAATTGATTTATAATAATTATAAACCTGCAGAGGTGCCATTTGCACGGCCCAACCAGGATATCTTAAAAAAAATTCGTTTTTTTCTGCCCGGACCTTGTTTTTTTTCAGGGGTCCGGATTTTTTAAAATATATTTTTTTAATTTTCATAACTAATAATGGCGATTTAAAATATTTGGTTTTAAACAACCGCCCGGCCCGGCTATTTAATAAACAAATTTTATAGGTCCGGCCTGGGTATATTAAAAAATTAAAATACGAGCCGGCCTGTGTACCTGGGCTTGTAGGTCTCTGATGATAACTTATTGGAAGAAAATTCATCAATTAATGATAAATATAGAAATCATGTCAATGTGGTGATTATTCAAAAATGATTTTAAATTCATTTGATGATAGCAATACTGATATTGATGATTATTTAGAAATTATAATTTGTTGAAAGCATATAGTAAAGATTCAAAAAAATGATCTTGGGGTATATTTGAATGCCTACTATTTGCAAAATAAAGAATCTAATGTATACAAAATATATTAAAGATATTTCTTTCAAAGAAATTTGAATGTTGAATAAATTATTTCAAAAAAATGATAAAAATATTTAGCAATATTATAGTGCAAACGAACTTTAAGAAAAAGTTATTAATTATTTGCAAAAAATAAATTCATTGAGTTTTCCATATTTAAAAGAATTATTGAGGAACAAATTATAAATGTGCTACCAATAAAGAACTGTCATTGAAACAAGTTATAATTTATGCCCAGGCCATTAACGACAAAGAAATAAAAAATGTTAATTAATCCAATAAAATTCTCAAAATAAATAAAAATCAAATCAGGCATTTTAATTATAATAATCAGAAAAAATAACTATGTACATTTTTTACAAGGGGAAATAGAAATTAAATTTCTCAAGTGATTATTACTGTATAAATAGGATAACCAAAAGATCTTCTACCTTGATAACGACGATACTCATTTTCTTCGAAAGTTTTAGAAAATAAAGAGTAGGCTTGATATAAAACTTAAAGAGGTTATTTTAGTATGAAATGAACGTAAATTGAAGAATAATTTATAAGATAACATCAAATGTATACTTATAATACAAGACAACGATAAAGAAAAATCAAATATGATAGAACATAATTCCTTCGAATAATTCTTATTATGACAAATAATTAAATATTTTAAAAAAATATATAAAGGAGAAATATAACAAATTGATATTTAAAATGTTAGAATATAAAAAATATAAATAATTTAGAACATGTTATAATTTACCAATAAACTTTATATAAAGTAAATTTAAAACCTATTTAATAAATATATCATACATCTTTACAAATAATAACCTGCAAAATTGATATTCTGACAGTAATTTTTTGATCAAAGGTGATTTAAAACTTAAAAATAATATATCATGTATTCTTTACTAATAGTAGCCTGCAAAATAAGCCTGACAGTAATTTTTTTGACCTACTTTTTTATGTATAAATGAAATTTTAAAATATATCAAGCTTAAAAGAAAAAATCCCAGCCTCATTTATATTGTCAATTACATTAAAGATCCGTCTATTCAAAGTTCTAATACTCCCTTCTTTACATTATGGAATTGAAACTTGGAACGATACAAAACAGGGAAATAAAAAGATGCAAACTTTTGATAATAAATGTCTTATATAACTAAAACTTTCTTCCCGCATAACTATATTTATGGTCCATGCGACACTCCCAATATATAGAATGATAGAATACAGGAAAATAGAACTAGTGGGACATATTATTAGACAAGCTCCTAAAAATTTAATATATCAAGCTCTCTTTAAAATATCCCCTAAGGAGTCAACCCACAAACTTTCCTAACCTATAAAAATAATTGATTCGGCAAGATAACTCGATCATTAGCGGGGATAGGCATATCCTCGGAATTCATTTAGCGAGCTTCTACTGATAGGAAAACTGACAAAACCATTCTAAGATTTTTCTATGAGCATCTGACGAATGACTGCTGAGTTTTTTAAAAGGTAATTACTCTATTAGAGGTTATTTCAAGATAGATATTATCTAGTCCCAATTTTAATATTGATATAAAGTAATAATGTATAATATGTTAAAATTCATTCATTGTATAATTCATCTGACTAAGATATATAGACTCATATAAAGGTAGATTAAGGGATCTCTATTAGCCCTAATAAAGATGATTCCATTTATATAGCAAAATTTAATATACTATTATAGGACTCCAGTACTAAATAAGATAATTTATATGCCATTTACAGTTAATAGGTAAATTATTAAATACTAATTATATATACCTACAACACCTAAATAAAATTAACTAGGTTTATAATAACGTTCTTAGACTGATTACATAATATGTACTAAATTTATAAAATTCCTCAATATCTAAACGGAAAAGCTAACTAATTAAATAATAACTAGTTTTGTATTTAGAAGAAATAATTTTCGTTCTCGTTTCCTTCTAATCCTTTCTCCTATACAATCATAACTATACTGTATTCTAATACTATAATTGGATAGGGTGTAGTTACACTCAATATGATAAAACACATCTGAGTTACAAGGTTTGTTGGTACCCTTAAGAAAAAAATTGGCATCGCTCACTTTTTGCAGGTCTATGACCAACATGTATATACATCTTCCTAGCAGAAATATTGCACAACCCCTAGAGTGCAACATTTTAATGTTTATAATATATATTTTATTAGTATGTTTGTATAATGGTAATCCCAGGATGAATGATGAGTTTTGGATCACAGGAACCATGTGGTATAGTAAATCTTATGAGTATTGGTCAACTTAGCCCTTCAAACAAATAGTACGCCAAAAAAATATCGACATTTTTAGAAAATAAATTAAGAATATCACTTAATAAACAAAGTTTCATAAATTCTAATTTATTATATTAAACTTCCATGCAGTGGTGTAGCCAGGATTGATCCATAAAGGTAAAAAATATTTTGGACCAATATTTTGTGCTTTATTATTGTCTAACCACTATAATAGCCAGTGTAAGTGATAAAAATATTAGTAACAAAATTTTGGCCAAATTTATGAATAATAAGCGACTGAAAGCATTATTCTGAAAATTTTATCAATGCTTAGTCAATTGTAAATTAATTATTCTGTTTAGAAAGAAAAAAAATTCGCCTCCCCCAAACCTCCCATTTTTTATGATCAATCAACATATCTTATTATATGTTAAAAATAATTATTTTAAATTTTTGCATGTAACAAAATTTTGCAGAGAATTTCATTGTAGATTTTATTTATTATTAAAATACTTTAGTATAAATAACATCCCTTTATTTAACTATGTATTTATTTTAATGATAATATACAATAAAATAAATTTTAAAATGTAGAAATTTTTAATTAATACAAATGAGTTTATTATCAAAATATAAATAATTTTTATTGCAAATGCAATACTATTATTAAAAATAATATAATATAAAAAATATATAAATATTATGACTAAGAATTCATTATAATTAAGTTTTGCATATAAAAATTTTATGACTAAGAATATATTATAATCATATTGCAATTTTATGATTTGAATTTATAAAGAGAGGTCTACTTTTTTTTGAGATCTAATTCATCTAGAATCAAATTTTTATCTAGAATAATCTCCTTATAAATATTTAATATAGCTAATCCATTTAAACGGTTTTCACCGGTGCTATTTCTTAAATAGGATTTAAACCTGTCCAAAGTTGAAAAAGACCTTTCATTAGGGAAGATACTAATCTGTAAGATAGCTAAAATAAAAACCAATGTTTTAATATTAAGCAGGGAATATAAAGTGCAATTACACATGGAAAGGGCTTGTAAAACATTTTTTTATACCAAAATTCGACATCACAAAGTAACTTATCATATGATCCTGATAAATCATCAGAATAAAACTCTGAAATTTTCTTAATATCCTCTAGCATTTCAAGTGTATTCAGACTCAACCGGAAAAAGAAAATAAAAGCTGTTTAAAATAAAATTTTGACATATAAATCTTTCCTTTAATTGAAATAAATAAATATCAATAAGGGGAATAAAAATATTTATTTTATAAAAATCTTCAATCGTATAGATGCATCCATAATTAAGGGATTGGACTGTCTAGAAACTACCCTAGGTTTAAAAATTTTAATCCCAAATATATTAGAGATCTCCATTTCTCATATACCAAATAATTAAACGATTTTTCTTTTATTTAAAAATTATAAAAAATAAATTAATATTTTTAAAACCATCTAATTAATTAGTTTAACAATATAAATTTTATTATTAAATTTATAAATATCTAATTTAACTATGCCAGAAAATGCTTCCATGACTCACCACCGAATGACGTTGAGTATAATGGTCAAACATTTGTATAATTTATGCTATTAACGCTTTTTATTTAATAAAACACAAATCAACAATAAAAATCTGACATTATTATGAGTTATTTATAACCAAAACATACTTATTATATTATTTTAACTTAATATTTCACAAAGAGTTGGTAAGATTTTATAAAAATAAGTTGAATACTCATATCTTGCTAGTTTTTATATCATAATTGTAAATCAATTTGTTTCAAAATTGTTCAATTAATCATTTAAATGTATGGATACCAAATATAGGTCAAAATTCAAACATAATGTATTTCTAATAATTATTTATACATAAATAAATATAAAAATTATGTATGCATTGTTTTTAGAGTATAATAATTTATATCAAGCATAATCAAGTGTTTTTCAATATTAACAATAATTTATAAATAGATCGTATATTAATTAAAAATTACTATAATTAATAGTCAATTTCCTCAATTTGACATAATTTTGATAAAAATTAACTATCATTAATAAATAATATAACAAATTTAAATAAACTTTGTGGCAATTAAAAAAAGTATACAATGATCAAATAGAAATACATATAGATGGCTAATTCATATATGTTATATACTTATAATTATTTTTCTTTTAAATTATTAAGACTCACATTATATTATTACTTTGCATTGATTGATTTTTTATTTTGATAGAACCTCCCATATTCAAATATTTCTTTGATGGCATCCTTGAGACATTGGAAATTATAATCAATCAATCCTACATGAATGAAGTATATATATAATTATTAAATTTCTAATAAGCTATAGAGAGTCGAATAGTATCGTAAATACCTGTATTTAAAATACTTTTTAATATTTATTTGAATAATTTAAACAGTATTATTTTAAATAACAAAAAGTAGTGCTGTAAAGTAACGTAAAAAATGTAACGTCGTTGCTAACGTAGTTACCATTTTTGAAGAAACGTAACGCCATTCGTTACCTTCTTCTAGAGGTAACGGTAACACGTTTCTTTTTTTGAGTAACGGTAACGCAAAACGTTATTCGTTACTTTAAATTTTTTTTAAAAAAAATATCAAAAAAAGAAAAACATGTTTTATTGTACAAATAAAATTACTTTTATTTACTTTTTAATATAATTAATTTAAGCCGAGTTTTTAATTCGTATCAACCAACCACCATCCCTTCATTTTTATTTTAAATTCTAATTGTTAAATTTTTAGTCGAATGTTAATCTAATATATTCAATCAAAATTCAAAGTAAATGTTAATAATATTATTATTCATTTTATAATTTATTTTAAGAGTATTATGCCCATAGTATTTCTTCAGATGAAGATGATTTAACCCTTCCCTGGCCCCAATTTGAAACATATTTTACACCATAATTAAGGGTACAAAGTCTATACTTTGTAAATGTAAATTATGTCCCAACGTAAATATTTCAACCTCAATGTCCAGCAGTTCAAACTTGAAAAAGAATATGAAGGTAAAAAGATGAATTAATATATTATAATTTTAAACATTACTTTAAATAGAATATTAAATCTTGGGTATTATAAAATGACCATTAAAAGAAGTATTCTTTTATAATATTTTGAAAAGCTTAATCATATTAAAATATAAGCAATTAAATTATACTATAGCATAGGACTGGGAACCAAGATTAAAACCCCAAGCTTAACAAAATATAGGTAAATAATATCTTCTATTTCTTGTTTTAGTATTGCTATTGGTTTAACTTCAAATTGTTAATAAATTTAAAGAATAAAATAGTGATTTAAAAAATTTTTGTTTAAATAAATATATATGGAATAAAACTATGAAGCAATATTGTTTTTGAGAACTGAACATAGATATTTTTCCTGATTTCTTTTTAAATGATGATTCTGAAAAAGATATTAAATTGAAAAATTATTTGGGATTAAAAAATGCAATTAAATTTTTAAAAATCTTCAATTATTGAAAAGGCTAAGTTTTTTTTTGATAAAAAATTCCGGAATTAATAATATTTTAATTAAAAAATTATAGACTGTAGATTCCTCAAAAATGAAAGAGATTAATGAACATTTGAATAGTAAAAAAAAATTGAAGCCAATCAACTCACTGATTGAGATGCAGAATCCATCTACATCAAAAATAAAAATAGCTCAATCAGCAGTTGGTGAATTAGTTTTTAATTTTGTAATGAAAGAATTACAACCATTTTCAATTGTAAATTTGTTAATATTATCAAAAAATTGCAGCCATCTAAAAATGTGATGTCTAAGCCTACCTTCGTATAAAAATTAACAAAGCATATGCACCATGGCAAAGAAATTAGTGGATTTATTGTGTATAAAAATTATCTGTACAACTGTCTTGGTCAGCTTATCATCAGTATTTAAAATATATATTTTATAGAATAATTTTGTATTTTAAAAAAGTTCTTATGAGATGACGGTACACTGGCTACACCCAGACACTCTTGAGAGGGTTTCAGCCTGCTTAAGGCTAAACCAAAAACACACATTTGATTATCTAGCAAAAATAATCTTTGAAATTTTTACCACATAAAAGATACAAAATAAAGTGACCAAATGCATTACCAACAATGCTAGAAATTATATAAAAGCTTTCAAGTAAAAAATTATAATATATTTATTAAAATTTAATAGAGTATATGAACAAAGGAGAGGAATTGGGTGATGAAATAGTTTATTTGCCATTATTAGATATATTTGAAAATCAAAATACTAATGATAGTATTGTATACTTACCTAAGAATCATTCCTGTTAAGCACACACTTTAAATCTCACGCATATGTTGATATTGAAAAGGCAGGTAACGAAGTCCATTTTAAAACCATTTCAAAAATTACATTTTCTAAGTATAAGCTATTGTGGAATATGGGCAATTATTCAAACTGTGCAACCATTTTTAAGGAAAACGGAAGATATCTGATTAAACCTCGCCGGGGTGGCCTAATGGGTAAGATGTATGCTTGGAAACACGAGTGTGAACAAGGACGCAGGTTCAATCCTGGTAAGAACCATAAAAACTTTGAAGTTTTTCTTCGATGACTGATGTGTAAAGACATATGGTATGATGAATTTCGGAGCTTATAGATGACACCCCGGTCACCGACAGGCCTGGACAGCCGGGTGCTAAGGATACCTGTCCAATAAACAAAAATGAAGAAAACAAATGGATATATGAATATGAAAGATAGGGCGTTCCCTCCAAGCGACGCGCAGGGTGTAGACTACCATCCTGTGAAAAGTAAAGTAAAGGTCAAAGCAAAGAAAACAAGATTAGCAATTTTAAATATTGGGACGCTTAAAGGTAAGACGAGAGAATTGGCATCAATGTTGAACAAGAGAAAAGTTGATATAGCGTGCATACAAGAGATGAAATGGAAAAGACAGACTTTGATGATTGGAGATGGGTATAAATTGTACTATAATGGACTTGTTAGCAATAGGAAAGGTATGGGCATCATCCTCAGTCAAGATCTTCCAACTTTGCTTGTTAAACATTGCACCGGTGTTAATAATTTAAAATGTCATCGCGCAAATTATTTACGTTAAATGTATGAACGAATTAAATGTAATTCACGCCTCAGTTGTAGAAGTCAACAGGATCTCTGATAGACTAATGAAGATAAAACTCTGCATTGGTCAATCAATACTACACATCCTTTCATTATATGCTCCTCAAACGGGTTGCAAGGAAGAAGAGAAAGATGATTTTAGAGCTATCCTCGATGAAGCTGTAATGGAAATCCCTAAGGATGACCAGTCATAATTGGTGGTGACTTAAATGCGCATGTGGGGAAAGCAAGAAATAGCTACAAAAGGCATCATGGCGGTTTTGGATATGGAGAAAGAAATGATGAAGGAGAGCATATACTGAAATTTGCGCAAGCCTTCGACCTTGCCTTAACCAACACCTACTATAAGAAAAAGGATAGTCATTTAATAACATACGAAAGTGGTACAAGGAAAACACAGATAGATTACATACTAATCTCTCGCAGAAGATTAAAAGATGTAATAGACTGCAAAGTCATCCCAGGAGAAGATATTGCCGCACAACACAATCTACTAGTCATGGATTTACACATCTCAAATAAATCCACTCAAAACAAGATAAAACTAGAACCATGCATCAAATGGGGCAAATTAAAAACAATGGCAGATGCCGTTGCAATCAATGCAAACATTGAAACAATAGATTCCTCACAAGTCAGTGAAAAAATGTGTCCAGATTAATAGACACTGCCAAATCGACACTAGGCTTGACAAGAGGAGGCAACAAATCATACAAAGAACTATGGTGGTGGAATGAAGAGGTACAAACCACTATACAGGAGAAAAAAGCCCTTTATAAAATATGGTACAAATCCAAAAACGCAGATGACAAGACAAGATACAAAAAATCCAAGAGATTAGCTACAAAGGCGGTGGCTAGAGTCAAATCTATGGCATACGATGACATGTACGAAGATCTACATACCAAAGAAGGGCAAAATAAAATATACAGATTAGCCAAACAGCGAGAAAAGAACTCTAGGGATATAAACGGAGCTCCGAAAGTAATCAAAAATAAAGATGGGAAATTGATAATAAAGGAAAAAGAAGTAATGAGTAGATGGAGAGAATATTTTCAGGAGCTTCTCAACTTTAATTCCCACATATTGCATCTAGACGAACACTCCCCTTGTCAAAACCTTGTACAACCTATAACACAACAATAAATAATCGCATGCCTCAAGCATATGAAAAACAACAAAGCTAGGGGTCCAGACGATATTCCAATAGAAAGCCTTAAAGTACTAGGAGATGATGGAATACATCTCCTCACAAATCTATACAATAAGATACTTGGAGAGGTTCCCCAAAAATGGAGGCAGAGCTATCTAGTTCCTATCTTCTAAAATAAAGGGGATCCACATAATTGTCAAAATTACAGGGGCATAAAACTAATGTCACACTGTCTAAAACTATACGAAAAAATAATAGAAAAAAGATTAAGAGATATAATCGAAATAGGAGAGACTCAGTTTGGCTTTATGCCTGGAAGATCAACAACCGATGCTATCCACGCAATTAGGCAAATAAGTGAAAAATACAGAGAAAAGAACAAAAAGCTACACATGGTCTTTCTCGATCTTGAAAAGGTCTTTGATAGAATCCTAAGAAAACTTATCTGGTGGGCGCTACGCCACAAAAATGTTCCCGAAAAATATATAAGAATAATACAGGATATGTATATGGGCCATACAACAATGGTCCGTAGCACAACAGGTACTTCAGCAGGCTTCACAATAGCCGAAGGAGTTCATCAAGGGTCGGCTCTCAACTTCTCTTCATTACAGTAATAGATGTATTAGCATAGTCTATACCTCAAACAGTCCCGTGGAATATGATATTTGCAGATGATATTGTGATACTTGCCGAATCTAAGGATGAAATGAAAGAAAGACTAGTGAGTTGGATAAATATCCTAGAAACGCACGGATTAAAAGTAAATAGAGAAAAGACGGAGTATATGGTGATAGGAGGAGATGAAACAGAGAGTATTGATATAAATGAATGGCAGATATCGGCAATTGAAAGCTGCAAATATTTGGGCTCCACTATACAAACAAACGGCACAATAGAAAAAGAGATAAAGAGTAAGATTAATCAAGGGTGGCTAAAGTGGAGATCTTTATCTGGAGTGCTATTTGATAAAAAAATCCCACATTAATTAAAGGGAAAAATTTACAGTTCCATAATACAACCAACTATTCTATATAGTTCGGAAACATGGCCAACCAAAGAATCAGACGAGAGAAGTCTACAAACCATGGAGATGAGAATGCTGAGGATGATTGCTGGGGTAACAAGAAAGGATAAAGTGCGCAGTACAAGAATACTAAGTAGTTTAAAGGTAGTGCCCATTAAGAATAAGTTAATGGTAAACAGACTTAGGTGGTATGGGCACACAATGAGAAGGCCTATGAACTACATAGGAAATAAAGTTAAGAGTTTGGAAGTGATGGGCAAACGTAAAAAAGGAAGGCCAAAACTTCAATGGGGCCATAAAGTTAGATCCAATATAAAGAAGTATAAATTAGATAAAAGAGATTGTATTAATAACATAAAGTGGAGAGAGATGTTGAAGGAGCTTACCACCAGAAAAAGGTGAAAGCTAAAGAGAAAAAAAAATCTACAAGATGGAACTCTTTTTATAACTCGTGAAATTAATAGTCTTAATTGCCAAAATTTAACGAATTTTGTGATAATTATAGATAACGACAAGTCTTTCATGGATGAATATTGTATGGTTAGTGTTAATTAAGAAAAATGATATGTATATATATATGATTTAATAGGTTAAGGAACCGGTTGCTACGGCTCTTTCAATTTGGGATAACTCACTCCCACGATAACTATTATAATATTTAAACTTTAAAAAATAGCTATAAATAATTTCATAAGACGTTTATTTATTCAATCCTGGAAGGCATTGATAAAAGATATACAGTTCAAATATCACAAGCTATATTTTGATTATCTTTTGTTTTCAATAGATTCAAACACATCTATAAAGGTGCATATATACTATCCGCAATAATTTACCCGCTATTTAAATTGGATTGGCCCTGGATAAAATTAAAGGTCAACAAAGGAAGAATGCTAGAACTTATTTCCAGTTTGAGAAAAGATCTTGATAAAGAAAGAGCAGACGTAATTTTTATCCAACTCACATACCAGAACATTATCTGATAAAGATAAAAAAAATTTGATGAGGAAATGAATGATGATCCTTGTGAAGATGATCTATTAAGCTTTTTCAAAATAATGAGAGTTCTTTAAATATTTTTAATAAATTCCCCGAATTAAACTTTTTATTTATTTTAACATGATTGTAATTATTATAAAATAATATTTCAATTTAAAGTTTATCGTTAATGTCATATTATATTTTGACTTTACATGTACATTTAAATGTTTTTTATTTTTAGGCGTCAATTTAACATATTACATGACCAGATGATGTATACACAAAAAAAGAATATTTAAAGTTTAAAGAAAATAAATGATCAAATTATTCTCTTCGTATTTCGACCAAACCACTCAAGACAACCCCTATTGTATCATTCATTAAATATAATACAACTCTCCCACCCTATGCGTAAATTGAACGTGTGTTTAGTACGGCGGAAGGTGTGCTGAGCACTAAGCGCTCTTGTTTGTCTGATCAAAATTTTGAAAATCAATTGTTGCTAAAAATAAAAAAAAAATTGTTACAAAAAGAGTTATCTTATATATAATATATTATTTTTGTATTATTTATATTATAATTATATATATGAAAATTTTTTTTATAAAATAATCTTATCTTATTATATATTCTTTTTGTATAGTTTTATTTATATTATATATTGCATTTTTTTTGTATATAATATTTAATTTTTTAAGTAACGAGTAGCCCGTTACTTTTTTTAAATAGTCAGTAACGCGCGTTCCTTTTTAAAAAGGTACGAGTAACGGTAACGCGTTTCTTTTTTGTAGTAACGTTAACAGCACTAATAAAAAGTAATAAATGTAAATACTAAATATAAATTAAATATGTAAAATACAAAATTAATTAAATTTGATTTTGTGATCTCTAAGTTAGAGAGAAAAAAAATCAGGGATCCAAACAGAAACGAATATATGTTCTAGTTCGTAAAAAATAAAAATATCGGTTCGATTCTAACCTCTAAAAAACGGTTTGAACAATTGAATTTTATAAGCATAAAATCATTAGGCTCGAACCGGTTCAGAAGCATTTTAGCGGTTCAGCCAGAAATTTTTTAGCGGTTTAGGTTCGATAAAAAAATAACGGTTTTTAGAGGTGTAATGATTCGGTGGATCCCTATAAAAAATCAATATCATATGTGCTTCATTGTATTTTATTAAAATTAGTAATGTTCATAGGAAACTGAATAAATAATTCTTTTTAAGATGATATATTATAACAAAGTAATTTTTTAAAAGAAATTATGATGATTATAATATATTTATAGCTAGTGAAGATCATGGTCTAGACTGGATCATGATCTTTTAAAAAAGATCTTTCCAGACCATGGTCTTTAATATTACAAGATTCATTTTTTACTAATATATATAAAATAAAATTAATATTGTCTTAAAAATATTTATTTGAATTTGACAGGTCAAATATCAATCAATTTGAATGAATCATATTTGACCGGTCAAATTCACAACCCTGGTTTTGATAGATATATTTTTTAAGGTAGTTTTTTTATATTTATTATTTTTATATCAGGTCTATACTTATATATCGCGAAGGAATTTTATTTCGCGAAATATTTATATAATACATTTTTGCAAAACATTTATCACGAACCCTAGCGAATTTTCTACCGGGAATGTATTTGCGCGAAGTCAATCATGAGCGAATTACCGCGAAGCAATAATTATATCGCAAATGATTCATTTAAAGGAAAGCAACCTATAACAATATTAATTTACCCACAAAAGTCCCTTAAATCATTACGCAAAATGTTTTAAGGATCTTTTGCTATTTATTCAATATTAATTTACCAACAAAAGTTCCTTATATCATAAACGCAAAATGGTTTAAGGATCTTTTGCTACTTATTATCTATTAAGCAGAGACTTGCAGGCCCGGCCCGCGTACGGGCCGTATTTTCAATTTTTAAAATATATCCGGGCCGTATTTTTTTAAAAATTTATACAACATGAATTATTATATTCGTCAATTAGATATGGTTATAATTATTATATATAGTTATGATTAATATAATGTTTGGTGAAAGTTAACACTAGCTAACACTCATAGTATCTATTACATAATATAATTATAGTTTTCCTGCCATGGAATAAATACTCAAAGGATTAAATACATTATTATATAATATATGTTATATTTTAAATTAATTAAAATATCAGTTTTATTTTTTTTATAAATACAATTAATATAGTATATTCTCAAAATATTATTTACACAAATTTTTTATAGTATCAATTTGTAATATACTAAATATCTGTTTAGAATAAAAAAAAAATAAAAATGGTGTTGTTAAACGGCTCGTTTTGAGTAGATTTTTAAAAACGGCTAACTCAGTTTCTTATCCAGAAAAATATTATGCAAGCCTGAAAATTTTGCTATTAATCGGCTCAAAACGAGCTGTTTAACAACATTAGCGAATATGCTTGCTTATTAAATGATAATACTCGCCGAAAAATATGATAAAATACCAAATAGATGAATTTTTTATATATACCAGGTCGAATATAATTTTATTTTTTAAAAAAAATCCAGGCAGGGCCGGGCCCCCAAATTTTTTTTTAAATATCCGGGCCAGGCCTAAAATTTTTAAACCCGGGCCGGGTCGTAAAAAATTTTTGAAAAAAATCCGGGCAGGGCTGGGCCGAAAATTTTTTAATCCGGACCGGGCCGTGCAAATGGTACCTCTGCAGGTCTCTGCTATTAAGTAAGCATGTAACCTTTATCTGATATGATATAGAGAATTGTCAATTTCTTTCTGGTCTCTCCTCACTTGTAAATATGAAGGAGATATTTTGGTTTAAGTTTTTTTACCCCCCCCCCCCCCCAAACATAAATTTTAACAATGTGTTATATGCCATTAAGTAAATTTTAACGAATATTCTGAAATGCTTAAAAAAAATTCAATCAAGATAAAAATATTGAAAACTAAGAAATTTTAAATTTTCTCCGAATTTTTTCCATAAATTCTATTTTTTAAAGATTTTTTAGAATTTTTAAATAATAAAAGGGAATGTCATTTAAAAAAAAATTCCTCTCGAAAATTGTTGCTTCTTAATCGAAACCCAGCGATAAAACCTGAAATGCAAATCATATATAACGCCTAATATGATACATTTTAAAGTTTCATGGAGTTCATGCCACATTTTATATATGCCTCCCAATTATTATTTTTATACAATGCACATCGATATAACTTTCTGATTTAATATTAACTCTAATTTAAGATTTTGACATTCCCTCTTCTATTCGAATTTCAATAAATAAAAAATTATAATTAATCAAAAAAAATTTCAAAGTAATTATTTATGAAGAGAGAATAATAAATCATTTGATCTCCAGTTTATAATTGTTTTAGCTTTTTGTTTTTGATGATTACATATTCCATTAATATAAATTCTTTCTCTATGTGATTCAAACTCCGTGGTTTCCTAAGATTATAACTTCCTACCACTAAGATTATTTATTATACAACTTTTCTAAAATCCTCCTTACTATGATTCTCATAAATTAACGCTGCTTTATAATCTATTGTCAAATAGTAACGAATATAAATAATTATACATTATAAATAATTAGCAATACTATAATAAATTTTTAAATATAATTGATCTTATATTATGAGTTTCGTTCCATGTATGACCATAAATGATTAAATTTTAACACAAATATGAAAACAAAAAAGAAATTTTTTGTTTTTCATCGTTTTTTAAAAATAAATACAAGTTCTAAGTAACAGCAACTTTAGGAAAAACAATGCTAGTATGGAATAATGGTTGAGCTGAGAGGGAAGGAAGAAATATTTTGCGGCCTTGGGTAGGCCCATATACAATTGTTAAAAGTAAAATTATAATTTTTGGCAAAATATTTGTATATATTTAGGCAAAGTAGAATTATCTTCTTCGGCAGGAAAAATTTTACATATCAAATCTAATCTAAATAATTTAAAACATTATATTAAGGGGAACAAAGGTATTATTAATATACAAATATAACTTTTAATGGTAAAGATAGAGTCATAGTATAAAAAATTTGTACTTTGTGAAACTATAGGTAATATATATAGTTTATTCATAAAATAATATTAAACAAATAATTAAGTTTGTAGGCTTCTTAAAACTATAGTTCGAAAAAAGAAGGTAATCAAATGCATTAAGAAAAAAGGAAAATATATTTTTAATTATTATATTTCCATTAGAAGAAGCATTAGTTGAAAAAATGACCTATGGAAAAAAAGATGAAAGAGAAAGTTTTATTTTTTAAAAATTGAAAATATTAATGATAGTTAAAATCCTTATTTTTTAAAAATTGAAAAAATAAAATTGATAGTTAAAATCCTCAAGAGAAAGATTATAATATATAAAATTATTTAATATATATTTTCATTGGATATGGATATATTTGAAGATCCAAGAAAAGCTATTAAAAGTATAGTGAGAGAGGAAGGATATGTAGGCGTACAAGATCAGGGTAAAAGTAATTTTTTTTTAAAGTATATTATTTAATTATCAAATTTAGATTATGAAATAATTGTGGATGCAATAACCATAAAAAATTGTGATCTTTTCATGCCCTAGGAATTGGAAAATATACCATTCAAAACTAAACGGTTCCAATTTAATTGGCCGTTATCCTAAAAAAGTGGTGTATTTAAATATATTTCCCAGGGTGGCAAGTCGGACAATTGACAGGTCAAATACTCTAAAATGTTATTGGTGAATAACTATATTTATTTATTGAACTAATATGTATTTAAAGGGTTAATGATGCTCACTACCTTAAGGTACTACCTATCAAATTTGAATTTTGTTCATTTTTCATTTGGATAGGCACTACCAAATATATTTATAATATATATTTGAAAAATCGTGATTTTTGGAAAGCCTATATGGCCTAGTAGGCAAGAGCTTGGCTTACTGATCCCATGGTCCCGGGTTCGAATCCCGTGAATGGTCATGTTTTTTTTCTTATTCTAACTTGGTGGCTCCATCCTTGGGGGGATAATATATAGGAGGTCGGACTCGACCACGTGATTCCGTATTAATATATTAAATAATAAGGGTCTTATTACATTTTAATAAATTATGGTCGGTATTTAGCAAATTAGGTTGGTATTTAGAATATTTCTATACATTCACTTGGTAGTAAGCATCATTAACCTATTTAAAGCATCATTAACCTATTTAAAGCATATTATCAATCTAATTTGTTTACAAATTATTTTAAATATATATCGATTTAATTATAATTTTATATAAAAATATAAAATTTTCTTATTAAAATATTAGAATTTCAATTTGAAATATAAAATAAAAAAAATTTTTCTCATTATTAATTTGATTGAATCTAAATATAAAAATAAATATAAAAATTTTACTTAAGCATGGTTTGAGAAAATTACTAATTGCCAATTTATATTACATTATGTACAATTATCCAAACAAGATGGGTATCATAAATAAAATGTAATGAGCAAATATAAATATGCAAGAGAGCACTAAAAGCAGCTGTTGAAGAAGTTGGATATTTGTCCGTGAGAAATTATCATTAATATATTAAATGATATTTTGGACAAAAAATTTAATATTTTAAACTATTCATAAACATTTAGCTATCTTATTGACCTTGGCTTACGTAAAAAACGAGATGCTTAATTTAGAAAACACATAATACAATCATGTCCATGATTTTATAATTTACCAACCTAAAGAAAAAATATTAAAAATAAGTTTGAAAAAGAAAACAATTCAAATACATGTGCTCTCGCTGTACTGCTGATTATTTAATGGATTCCCAATATAAGGGGAGCATTTTACTTTAGTTTGATGAAGCATATGACATAATACAAAAATTAGTCGTTTCATAAAGAGATGATCATCAAAAAATTTTAAGTGAAATCATAAATTTCAGAAGTAAAAGCGGAGTATTTAATAGCCAAAATATGTGGAAACCAGTAACTTTCATAAAAAACAATCAGATTTGGGGCTCAAGTTGTTGGAATGGGCATTGTTCACATTGAATATTAAGAGAAGTGTCTAAGAAATTTGATTGAAGTTCTCGACAACCAGAAAATTGGTATATATTTATTCATATTGTGAAAATCATTAAGTTTACAATATATAAGAATTAAATATTGTTTTCAATAAAATTATCAAAAATAGATTAAAAAATAAACCAATCATAAAAACAACGAATCCCTTTATTAATATTTTAAAAAATTACTTAAAAAATGAAATAATATTGTTGAAGTGAAAAAAGAAATTATGAAAAACCAAAATATAAAAATTTATATAAATAAAAATTTAAGTTCATCGAATTTAAAACAATATATAAATAACTTTTAATTAAATAAATCTTTCGCTTATTTAATTACAATGAATTTTCTTTCTAATTTTTAATATTAATATTTAGTAACATTTTTTAATATTTAAGTATCTTGTATTTAAGATACATTTTTTGACCAACTCTGTAAATCATTGGCGTACGCAGCGAGGAAATGCAGATGCCGGATATATTTTTCAAAAATATTATTGTTTATATTAATTTATATTTGTTAATATTTATTCGTATCTCATATTAAATATATATTTAATTACATTTATTATCACATTCATAAGTTATTTTATCAATTAATTTCGATTTCAAGTTTTCAGGCGTGATATTTACTTATTATTTTCAAATTTTTAACGGCCTAATATTTATCTACTATTTTCAAATTTATAGTCAAATAATAATTATTTCTGAAACTTCTTGTCCAACAGGGAAAAAGAAATTGCAACCTTGTCCAACGAGATAGAGTTCTGCCATCAAGCAGTAACAGCTTTTAAGGAGTTAGAAGAGCCAATTATTTGCTATTACTGAAATATCACAATGGCCTGAAAGAAATATTTCCCCAGAAGCAAGAAAATTATTGGATTCAATGCTTATTCCAAATTTTATTTCTCATTAGAATGTATTACTTAATTATACAACTATTTTAAGTATTACTTTTCAAAAACATGACATTGACTTGATTAAGAAGATAAGAATAGCGGAGAGCATTTTATCAGAACTCAAGGAAATTAGGGCTAATGTTGATGAAGAATTTCATATTTTATTGTTGAGTCAAAAGCAGAGGTATACGTGTTTAATATTTGTCTCCCTCGACTTGTAGCAAGGCAAGCTCATCGATAAAACATTAATATAGGATCAGTAGAAGAGTATATCTTAAATACAGATACATTTATAACCCAAATAAATGAATATTCATCATGCAGCACTTACTAATCTGCAAATATTACTTCCACAAAAGCCTTCCCAACCTTTTTCAGATGGTGATAGAAAAAAAAATATTTGTTAGATTTTTATTATGAAGATGTTAAAGTATCTTATGATGCCTTACTAGCTGAATAACTATGTTTATAAGATTAACAATGGTTGATATAGTCCCAAAAAATGCTATGGATGCTCTGCATTATTTCAAACACATTTTGATTAAATTCCCAATGTATTTTGAGGGTTTATAAACTCTTCCCGTTAGTAAACTAATGAGAGAACATTCTTTTTTTTAAGAAGAATAACAGAGGCCTCCAGAAGTACCATTTGCAGGGCATGGCACGGATTTTTTTTAAAGATTTTTTACGGCCCGGCCTGGGTTTTTTTTTAAAAAATTTCAGGCCCGGCTTGGTTGTTTTTTTGAAAAAAATTCAGGCCCGGCCCGGGTATATTTAAAAAAATTAAAATACTGTGCAGCCCGGGGGCCGGGCCTGCAGGTCTCTGAAAAACATACCAAGAAGTACAACATCTGAAAGTAGATTGAAAGGTTTGGATCTTTTGAATATTCATAGGCATTTGACTACAAGCAAGGATGAGATAATTGAAAAATTAGCTCAATCACAACGAAGATTGGATTTTACATTGTAAATATATAACATATAAAATACAATTATTCCTAAGAAACTTTTTGTGTAAAAGCTCAAAAAATTCAAATTTCTATTTTGGGTCATTTAAGTGATTCTTTACATATAATTTTTTTATAATTCACAAAAATTGTGTATTAGAAATAGTTATTAGTCCTAATAAATTTATGCTTGATATTTTTAAAAAACAATAATATTTCTTAAAAAATTTTATTATTCCCCCCCCCCCCAGACCAAATTCCTGCGTACGCGCCTGCTGTAAATAAATGGCATGTACAACTTATGGTATAGCAATGAAAAATCATTTATTTTCTCTCATAGAAGAAAATGATGAAAACTATTCCCAATTTTGTAATACTGTTCTACTACCTAAACATTTTATCTGTTCAAAAACCAAATTTTTAATGTAACAGTTAGTGTCACATTCCTTAAAATTTCGGGCCAACTAAATTATAAAAACTAATTTTCATATTTTTTTAAAAAAAATGATTTTTAAGAATAAATAATTATAAAATGTCATAATTGGATGTGAATATTTGTAAAATCATCGTTGGTAGGATTTAAATTTATAAAATTTGATTTTTTGGCAAAGTCATTATGTATTGTTCTTTGTGAGTTATTTTTATTTTATATAATTTTATATTTAGATTTAATTTGATTTTGGTTGAGTCATTATGATTGTGATTTTTGAGTTATTTTTATTTTATATAATTTTATTTTTAGCTTATAATACTGATTCTCAGCAAGTATGACTTTTATAATTTAAAAAAAAAATATTTTTAGATTATGATTGTTCGAATTATTTTTATAGCTTCCCTATAAATGGGAAGCGAATTATAATATAATTCATCCGTTTTTTTTCTGATTTTTGCGTAATAAAAAAATAAAAGATGTGTAGTAATATTCCAATTTCTGGTAATAATATTAAATGTTTTTTCTGCAAAATGTCAATGTTAAATTCATGGAAAATTAGTAAAATTAATCTTGATAACTCTAATACTTTTTTCATTTGTTAATTTAAAGAAATTTTCTCTTCTGCAAAATTCTAATATGTTTGTAAATAAAAGGATTCCAAGAGAATTTTAGAGGTCTGACGGTTATTATTTCCCAAGAAATAGGATAAAATTCGGATCCCTGATTAAAACGGAATTTTTTTATTTAACAAAAATATGAAAATATAGAATGTAAAAAAAAAGATATGGTTATTTGTAAAAAAAAAAAAGAAAAAAAATTAAACCGTGCTTTTTGAAATTGGATTCCCGAATTATACATACTAGAGCTAGATACTTGTTTACTTCGCGAAGATATAAAACAGCGGATGTATTTAAACGTATTATAGATTGAGATTGATCGTCGAAAGGACAAAATAATTTATCTTTGGGCATTCTTTAAAAGAAAAAAATAATTCCACAAGCATTATTAAATTAGATATTCCTAATTTAAACATAATAAATTTTAAAACGGTAAATATTTTTGGCTATAAGTACTATAATAAAATATGGGAGGGAATTAACTCATAACTCTAAAATGTTAACTCATTTGAACTTAAATACAGTAAAATCTTGTATGTAGACTTCCAAGCGGACATGAAATTTAGTAAACTACAGAGAAAGTTAAAATTTAAATTAAGACCAATTTCTTATTAAATTCTATCATAAAATATTATGTATATTTTGATAATCAGTTAAATTCAAATTGTTGCAAATATTGAATTTTTGGCTATCTTACTAAAATTTTTTTGAAACATTATCAGATAGATAGAGTAAAAAAATCAAATAACAATCGCGAGGAGTTAACAATAACCGATTCCTTTAACATAACGTCAGATATGCTTCAGATAAGACTTTCAAATTCAATTAATAGTAATTAACATCCTTATTATTACAAAGAGTTTTACTAAATTTATAATCATATTTTAATATCAGCTTTACAATAACTGATTACAATTTTTACGCCCTAAATCGTTAAAATATATAAGTGTTTCCTTCTCTGACAACATTTATTCAGAAATTTTCGAAAATATATAAGAAATATTTTCGCCAAACCGGTCTGAACCCGGGCTCCGCCTAAAAAAATTTTAAAGTTTGAGACCTTAAAATTAAAAATAATATTTTCGCTTCTTTTGCTAAAAAAAAATTAAAATTTCTCCTGTATTAGGACTAGGCCTAAAACGAATTATTTGTTATTTGATATTCGATGATTCGTATTTTACGAATACGAATAACACAATTATTCGATTCGAAATTTCGAATCGAATATGAATAATGAGGAAAATTATTCGTATTATTCGAAATTATTTATATATAAATATTCGTAATTATTCGCAAAATATATTATTGCAAGTAAAATAAAAAGAAGTAATTAAATTTTCCTAGTGGATATCATTTCGTTTTATTTTATTTCCTATTATCAAATATCAAATTATAACAAGTTATATTTGCTGAAAAAGTTTAATGGAAGAAAAGGAAAAGCTTTAACGTAAAATATAATTATTTTATTTTGATTGTTTCTCTTTAATCATTTTTGATGTTATGAACAAGTCAAAACATTTTTATAGAGTGTGCCTCTTTCCCATATTCTCGAGCTCCTGGCAGATAAATAACTAAAATTTTTTGACTAGTTCTTATTATTTGATTAGGAAAATCCTTTTCCCATTTAGTAAGCTTATTTTTGGCAAATTTTAAAGACAATCTAATTCAGATAGTGCATTAAAATATCTTCATCCTCTATTACATTGTCATGATCACCTCTAAAAATTATATTAATAATTAAATAAGGGAAATTTATGCTACTAAAGTATTTTTATATATTAAATAAAATCTATAATGAAATACTTTCTAAAATTTTGTTATATTTTATATGCAAATATTTAAAATGTATATATTTTAAATAGATTATAATTTTAAAAATTTTATTTTGTCATAATCACCTTCACCTCTAACTAATAAAATTATATTAATAATAAAAATAAATACATGATTAAATAAAGGAAATTTATGCTACTAAAGTATTTTTAATAAATAAAATCTATAATGAAATACTTTCTAAAATTTTGTTATATTTTATATGCAAATATTTAAAATGATATTTTAAATAGATAATAATTTTAAAAATTTTATTTTGTCATAATCACCTTCACCTCTAATAAATAATAAAAATAAATACATGATTAAATAAAGGAAATTTATATTTAAAAAAATGTAATTTAACAATTACATAAAATATAAATTTAAAAAAATATATAAATAATACACTGTACTTTGATTAAAATAGTATTTCCATAGATTTTAAGAATTAATAAAAAAATTATATAAATGTTATAACTAAGAATTTATTTTACAAAAATAAATATTATTTAAAACTAATATTATCATATTGCTATTTTTGATTTGAATTTATAAAGAAAGGTCTAATTTTCTCTAAGGTTTTGCTAATTCATAATAGGAATAAAAATAGTAAATTAAAATAATTTTATTTTTTAAAAAAAGACCCCCCCCCCCATGCCTATGCCACTGTTTAAATTTACTGTTTTTTCTTTCAGCTTCTAATGTGTCATTAATCTGGAATTTCAGGAAGGATGGTAAACTTGGATTTTATATGATATAATGTTAAAATATATTCAAAGATCAATTAGAAAATCTTGATGGAAGAAGATGTGGTGAAGGACATAGTCAATCCTCAAATAGTTCAAGATCTGCATCAATCTCTGATCAAACTGAACCTTTTAATGCTAGGCGGAAAAAATTATCTCCATGATGCTAAAAAAGAAACAGCTAAATGTAAAATATGCAATGTGGAGATGTGCAAGAAAAAAACTACGTTAGCACTAATTAATCATAACAAAAGATTTCATCAAAAACAAAATAATACTATTAGAAACTATTTAAATGATACACCCAAAACAAATGCTGATGATGTTAAGCATTATTTATTAAAATTTTTGCTAAAGTCAAATATACCTTTTAAAATTCTCGCCACTCAGGAATTCAAGTCCATCATTAGAGCTTTAAATCCTGAAATAAAAATATGCTCAATACCGTCAATTAAACTATATATGAATGAAATTTTTAATAAAGAATTCAATAAAGTTAAAATAATTTTAAATGCCAAATTAACTTTACAACTGATATATGGTCAAGCCCTACTGTACCATTTTTAGGGTTGATCTGCCACTTTATTGATGAAAAATGGGAGATGAAATCATTGTTATTGGATATAGTTCCATTTACTGAGAGAGTTTTCTCAAATTATAAAAAATTATAATATCGACATAAGTACATAAGTAAGATAGCAATTACTTGCGATAATGCTAGCTCTAATTCTACTTTCATAAAAAATCTTCGTATAAAACACCCAAATTGTGAAATTTTACATGTGCGATGTTTTGCACATGTACTCAATTTAGTAGTACAGGAAATACTTAAGAAAGTAGACAAGCAAGTATCAAAATTAAGAACAATCATAAAGATTATTCGCAATTATTTTACAAAAACAAATATTATGCAAAATGTGTGTTCCTCCCTACTTCCCCCTATGAAATATTTAAAATTAAAATTAGACACATCCATCAGATGGAATAGCTCTTATTTAATGGTCGAAAGAGCTTTTAAAATGAGAAGGGCTATTGATGAAGTTGTGACTCAGATATATGATGATATATCTGATATCGAAGAAAGAAAACTAACTGAGCGAAGTAATTTAATTTTATTTACTAATTATTATTTTTTATCAGGATGATTGGACTACTTTAATAAACATACAAAACAAATTAAAGACTTTTTTGATTTTACGAAGATATATGTGGTGACACATATCCTACCCTAAATCTTGTAATCCCTTTCTATGTTTCTTTAATCGAACATTTAAATTCATTTGATCTAGATTTTATAAACTCTATCAGTGCGATTGAGAAAATAGAAACTTATTATAACTTAACAAATATTCACAATATAATATCAACAATACTGGATCCTAGACTAAAAATGGAATTTTTTGAGCAACTACCAACTACATATAACATAGACACGACAAATCTATTAGAAAAATTTAAAGATGTATATAATGTTTACAAAATAAAATATAATATCAAATCAACATCAGTTAACCCAATAGTACAGGCGAACATGGATAGAATTTTTAAACAATATAACATGGCATCATTATGTGAGGTGGAGACATATCTTAACGAAAAAGAATCAGTTCAAATAAGAGTCCCTTAGAATGGTGGATATTGCATGGGGATCGTTTTCCTGTGTTGTCGAAAATGGCAACTGATATTTTGTCAATTCAGGGATCTTCGGCTTCATGTGAACGGTTGTTCTCAATTGGAACAAATATGATAATAAAAAATAGAATGTCTTTGAAGGAGGATACTATTAGAATGACTTTATGCTTAAAAAATTGGATATTATCAAATTCGGATTTACTATAATTTTATATTTTTGTGTATTATTTTCTATTTTTATAAAATGAGATTATTGTACATTTTTAGAAAATTTTAATAAAATTTGAATATTAGATTGAAGAAATAGTTTAAATATTTTTTTATAAGCAATTCAAATTTTAAAAGTCGGATATTTTGGTCAATTTGTTTGGTTAACGTTATATGAAATCATTGGGTTTTATTTCGTTTATTTTCTATAAATTTTTATATTGTAATGACAATTAGTTTAGAGAGTCCTTAAAAGTGTCATCTTTAAACATCTGTAAAAAAATTTTTGCAAAATATTTTATAAGCTTTAGAAAAATTTTCGAATCGAATCGAATATTCGACGAATCGAAACGAATAATGATTTTATTATTCGTACGAATACGAATAGCGCAATTATTCGCTTCGAATTTTCGAATCGAATACGTTTTTTTGTAGGCCTAATTAGGACAAATCAATTAGAGATTTTTAAAATTTTAATCTTATAAAATGTACATTTTTTTCGGAATTGAAACCTTTTTTTAAAAAATTTTCCAGGTTCAGGTTCGGGTTAGTTCTGGTTTGGTAAAAATGGGTTTAGGCTGGTTAGGTTCAAAAATTTGAAGGTTAGTTATTTATTTCCGTAAAAATTATGTTTATATTTTAAAATAATGCATCATTCAATATTTAGAAAGAATAAAATAATTGTTTCAAACTTCAAACTATTTTCTTCAAATTTAATTTTATAGTTTGTCTTTATAATATATATATATATCTTTTAACAAATATGGAATATAAAATGAATAATATATAAGTATATAAGAAATTCTCTTTCCGAAGCCCGCCCGAGAATTAAATATTAGAAAATAATCATATTGTTTATCGAAATGTTAATCAGAATCACATGTCATTTTTCATCTAACAAATTTCATTTATTCATCTATGTAATTTCCATTTTCCAAATTAACAAATCCTATGAATCAGAGCTGTTAAAGTAGCGCGCCAACTTTTTTGGTAGCTATAGCTAATAGCGGCTACTTTTTTTGTAATTATTTAATTTTATAGCGCGCTACTTTTTTTGAAAGTAGCTAAGTAGCCGCTACTTCACTACTTTTAAAAAATATAATGAAGGTAAGTAAACATGAAAATTTAAATATAATATCATAATTAATTATAATTTTTATTATTTAATATTTAATTTTGAAATTAAAATATAATTTCAATTTGTAATTTATATTTTCCTTTGTATTATAAACTTAAATCACGTGTTAATAATTTAAAATGTCATCGCCTATGGATATCCAAATCATTGAAAGTGATTCAGACAATGATATTAATGAAATGGAAGATACCAAGGGAAGAAAATGTTCTTAATAGCTATAATACAAATTTCCCATTCCCTAGATTTGAAATTTTTTTTAGATAAATATATAACCAAAACTGGTTTCAAATTTATTTGTTTAAAATGTAAAAAAAAATATTTCCCCAAATTAATCCAGTAGCTATAACCTCAAGAAACACCTAAAGGTAAATTGTCATTTTTACGTTCTAATAATATTTATTTTATAAGACTGTTCATGAGTATTACGGAAATGTAGAAACATCTAAATAATTTTGGTATAGGCGAAAAAGATTAATTCAATTCAAACCAAATTAATTAATGCAAATGACAATATTTCTCAGAAATTGGCTGATAAAGTTATTGTTGATTTTATAATTTATACAGTTCGGTCAATGTCCTTAGTTGATAATCCATAATTTACTATGATGATTAAACTCTATCCCCTTGGTACAACAATTTTATGCCGCCAGACACTAATGAATAAAATAGCAGGTAACTTTAAAATGATGAAAGATGCTCTAATAGTAGAGTTAAAAGAGATATCATATATATATACCACGGGAGATAGTTGAACACATAACAGAAGTAAAAACTTATTTATATTTATAAATTAATCTGATTAAATATTTTTGAGCTTATTTGGGAATCACAGGCCATTAACTAGATCCTAGAACTTTAGAAAGAAGATCTGTGGCAGCCCTCAAAATGATAATAGGATGCCAGACATACGATGTACTTGCAAATAAAATTATTGATAATCTATCTTATATTAAAAATATGTATATAAGATTAAATATGCCCTTATCCTCAAGTGCTAGTGTCGAGAGATTATTTAATAAGGCAAAACTTATACTTTCTGATCGTCGCTCTAGACTTGGGGATGATAATATTGAAATGATTTTATTATTAAAATGCAACAAATTACATAAATATTTATTTTTATTACATAAATTTTTTTATAATCAAAACTAACTATATTTTATTATTTATAAATGTTGATTTTTATATATTTACTATACAATAACATTATAAGCAAAAAATAAAAAATTTGTTTGTAAATTTTTTTTAATAGTAACTAATATCGAGCTACTTTTTTTGACAAATAGAGATAGCGGTAGCGCGCTACCTTTTTAAACAAATAGCGATAGCGGTAGCGCGCTACTTTTAAAAGTAGCGTTTAACAACTCAACTGTGAATGTAATTTGTATTAAAACTCTATTACTTACATTTTACATACATCATATTCTATCAGGTTAAATAAAATATATATTATATAATACACTTAGGAACATAAAATCTAGAATATTAATCTGTTATAACAGTTATGAAATATTTTCATTTGATAATTTTTGTTTTGTCTAAGATATATTCAAAAAAATTTTTAATTGGGCTAGGGTCAGACTTGAATAAGAAATTCGTGCCCGGGTCGGACATAAAAATTTTTTTTTAATAAACTTATACAAAATAAAAATGTATATAAATAAATAAAATAGTTGTATCTGATAATACAAAATAAAATAACTTTGATAAATTTAACATATAATAAAACATGCATAAGAAATAACAAATAAAGTGACATTATATTACAGTTAAAACAAAATCAAGAGGGGAATGAGTTAAAAAGGCAATGAAAATTTGATTTAATCCTGCTTTTGTATCCTGCTTTGACTGAAATTCGACTGCTGAATTTTTTGATTAGGACTTGAACTGGAAAAGCAGTAAGAGTGGTCATGATGAGCTGAATTTAAAGCACGCTTGATAAGGGAATTGCATAGTGTGCCGAGGAGCTCGCCAGATACTTCTGATAATATAACATTAGTTATATTCATAATTCATCTATTTTAATAAGCTTATTCAAGTGTATAATTAATATACCTTCTAAAAAATTATTGTTCATTCTAGATCTATATGGTCATAATATAATTTAATGAAGAAAATTATCTTTCCATGCTGCCTTATGTGACTGGAACTGATAAGGCCACTTGAGAAAGTTTAACAATTTCAGGCTGGATTTTCTTCATTCCTTCCAATATTGAAGTTTAATTCATCATTAGGGATGGCATGTCAATATCAACAGTAATTTCATCATCTATAATATTAATACATCTTCGATTTTGCATTCTCGTCCATAAATTTATTAAATGTTATTTTGCCAAAAGTGTTACTATTAAAATGTTATCTAAGATCCAAATACATCATTTTTGGTATCATGTTTCCGTACTATGCTAGTTGCTAATACATTGGTAAAAAGAGTGTCGATAGTCTCAATCTCCAAGAAACATTTTAAAAACCACTCAAAGTTAATTGCTCGCTCTGCAAAATCTTTGGTGATATTTTTAGTGGTTTCAGTATCTTTAATATATCATCTATTTCGCTCCATTCTTCAATTGTCAAATAATAGTTTAATCCAAAAAATAATAGTTTAATCCAAATTAGCAAAATTCTGATAAAAATCTTTTAACTTAATGAGCTGTTTTAGCATATCATAGTTTGGTTTTAACTAATTGTAACTTTTATAAGCTTTGAAACTGTAAGCATTCTTAGTTTTTTATTAATTAACATGGCCATTGATATGACCGAAATTGTAATCTTCCTTAAATTCATCTTCAATATCAATTGTAGGATATAAGCAGCGCTTTGAATGCCATAAACTCGAATCACATTCTAAAATCTTTCCATGGGGTCTAATATTGAAGGGCTTTGAAAATTGTGAAATTAAGTCTCTAAAGAGCTAAGAAAGGCATCATCAGGAGAATTGTCAATGTTCAACCTCCCCAAAAATCTGTTGATATTTAGTTATCGAATAGATTTAACCATATTTCTACCATCATCACAGGTTATGCTATAAATTTTTTCTGCAGAAATTTAAGTTTTCATCACTTCTAATAATATTTTTTATATTCTAGCTTGAAGATTTTTCAAATATTTGATTGTAGAAAATATAAGCTAATAAGAAGGAAATAAAGGTGATTGATGTGAAAATTTTTTAAATACAATTAAGCCTTTTAAATAAAATAGTAATATTTAATTTAAAAAATTAATTAAAAACATATTTATAAGATTAAAAATATAATATTTAAAAACTTATTGAACCCAGACCGAATTGGTTTATATTTTTAGTTCGGGTTCAGGAGAAATATTTAAAGAGAGTTCTGGCTTAGGTTAGGGTTCACCAAAAAAGCGGGTTTAACCAGATTCGGTTTCAATCCTTGGTATTTTCAATTAAAAATTTCGGACTGGGCTCGGGATTTAGGGCAGGGCTAAAAAAAATGAATTATAACTATTTATTATTTTTAAGGGCAAGCCCTGCCCAAGATATTTATTAATCTTAAGCTATCTTGTTATAGTATAGCTACAAATATTCTCCTCAAAAAATTAGTGTTCTCTACTTTCTTAAAAAAGAGAGTACGTTATAGCTTTATTTTTATTAAGAGCTAATAACTAAAATAATGCAATCTCAATTATATATTTTTTTTTAATAATCGCAAATGGATTTTTATTAAAATTTGAAATATAAATTCTACACAATAAAGGATTTTCATAAAAAAAATGAAATATATATAATTTTAAATAATCAATTTTGTATTAGCATTTAAGAGAATTTTTATTTGCAAAGAACATATTTTTCTCTAAAACATCCTTTGCTAAACTAAATAGTCTCTCAACGGTGAACTGGAAATAATAGAGATATAAAAATGGGCTTGTTTTAAAAGAGGAAGCTCTTTAAATATAATGAGGGCCTGATACTGATGATCTCAAAAAATTAGTTATATAATCAATAATATTCATAATTATATCATGATTATAATTATTCTCGTCGGAAATTTCAGCAAAAAAACTTAATAAGTGAGCTGCTCTCATTATATTCGGTGATCTTGTTTTAAATGTTGCGACTAACGAAGATGAAATCACAGCTCCTGAGCCAATTTACGAATTAGCACCTGTAATTATTGTGTCCCTCTCTAATTCTAAATATATTAATAAAAGCAAGAGGTTAAAGGTGGGAAAATTAATTTTTTAAAAGATATCCATTTTATTTATTCGATATAAATATTCTTAATACTTTCTTTCGCTATTCAAAAAATGTTGTGCACTACTTTCAATAGCTGCTTTAAGTATTGATTTTAAGACTGGATCTTAGTCCAAATTATTATTATTCTTTTAGGCCCGATTATTAATTGAAAAATATAAATTAAACGTATTTTCAGTGTTGTTAAAATAGCGCACTACTTTTTTCAGTAGCGGTAGCTTTAGCGGGCTACTTTTTTAGAAAATAGCGATAGCGGTAGCTCGCTACTAATTTAGAAAGTAGCGAAGTAGCGCCATAATAAATACATCTAAAAATTATTAAAATATATTTTTTATTAAATCTAAAATTATAATCCTTTTATTTTATTTAATTTTGAAATTTAAAAATATACATTATAAATCATAAAAATGTGTGAGATTGTTGAAGATAGCGAAATTTCTTTGGAAAATGGAAAAATATAGATTATCCTTTCCCAAAATTCAAAAAATACTGAAGAAAAATTACTACTGGATATCGGTTTCGATGCAAGATATGGCGCAAAATTTTATCCTCAAATCATACAAGCAGCCTTAATTTGAAAAAACATTTAAAGGTAATATATTAAACAAATTTAATATCAATGTGTAGGCTAATCCTTAATTATTAAAATAAATTTAAATCAAAGACCAATCATTTTTTTTATATATTCATAAATTTAAACTATTTAAAACATTTTAAAATAGTTATTTCAATCATTTTTATGTACTTATCTTCTACATAATTTTTATTCTAAGTATTACTGTTATAATTTTAGACTGTTCACACCTCAAATTATAAAGAGATTGAAAAATATCTCAAAAGTTTTGGGGTAATGGAAGAAGATACATCCACTTCCAAATCAAATTTAATTCAAACAAAATTAAGCAATTTGGATTCATCAACACCAGGTGTATCTAAAAATTGGATGACAAAGTCATCATGAACTTTATAATAGATAGTGTTCAACCATTATCCTTGGTGGATAATGGTTCTTTTATATGATAAACACTTTTTCTCTAAGTACCAAGATATTTTGCCGGCAGACATTGATGGCAAGAATTTTGGATAGCTTTAAAAAAATGAAAGAATCTTTAATATTAAATCTATCAGATGTCTCCCACATCTGTACAACAGCAGATAGATGGACGCACAATAGAAGGTAAAAATATTTATTTTCTGATTTATAATATGATATTATATTTTTAGAGCTTATTTAAGAGTGACCGCACATTGGATTGATCCAAATCTAAAACGAAAATCTGTAGTATTAGCTCTAAAAAGAATAATTGACTGTCAAACTTATGAATTCTAGCAAACATTATTTCAGAAACCATGTCTTACAAAATTCAGAACAAGGTTTGTAAGATGATTACAGATAATGGGTCTAATTTCCTGAAGGCTTTCAGGTTTTAAATTTATTATAATTTTTTTATAATATGATATAAATATAGAATATTTGGTGAAGATAATAACAATACTTGTAATATTCATGACAATAATATTGAAGATGGAGAACAATTAAAGGAAGCGGATGATGAAATAATGGAGTTTGAGATAATTGATGTTCATGACGGTTTTAAATTATTTTATATTTAATTTTTCAGCAATATAAAATAAAATTTATAATATTATAGGATCTTCAATAAACTCTTCTATGTTACCTAGCCATCATCTTTGTTCCTGCCACAACATAAATTTAGTTGCTACAGTGGATGCTGAAGAAGCTTTATTAAATGAGGATTTTAAAAGAGTATCAAGATCTACATTTTCTAAATGCCAAGCTCTTTGGAATAAACAAAATAAGTCATCTAAGATGTCTGATATTTTCAAAAAAAAAATAGGACGTTATTTATTGACACCAAACACTACAAGATGGAATAGTGTTTACAATGCTATGAAACTTTTAGTATTGTTTCTAGATGAGAAAAAAAATGGAAATGAATTATATATTGGATCAAATAGGAATACAGTATTTTAATGTGGAGGAGCATACTTTTATTAAAGAATATACTGAAGTATTTTTAATTAATAAATAATTTTATATTATATTTAACCATTTTAATTTTTTAGGTTATGCAATATGTTGCTGCCTCACATAGGCGTAGCCAGGATTTTCATAAAGGGGGGATTAAAGAAGTAATAATTTATTCCAAACAATTATAAGAAATTTATTTATTAAAAATAGGTAGACATATAGTTGATTTTACTCTATTATATAAAATTAGTTATAAAAACTAGGTAAAATTCCACTTTTACAGACATATTTGACAGTTAGAGAATATATTACAGTTAATAATTTAACAAATTTTACTAATTAATGCTCTTGATATTAAATATAGCAACAATTTGCATTCAATTATTTAACGCCATCTATTTATTTTAAGTAAAAATGATATTAAAATTTAATCTTCATATTATTTATCCCACAATGTCTTAAGATATTTTCTGATGTCCTTAACAATATTTTATAGTTTTCTGTAAAATATATAATTCGCTATATTGGTAAAAATTACTTGATTGTCATTTGATAATTAGATATAATTAGATATACTGTAAATCTACGACATATAATATTACTGTTTGTATTGTGCTTTAATATTTTTTTAATTTATGATTTGATTTTATCAATAGTTTTATAATTATATTTGATATATTATATTATTTAGTAATTTTATGGATCTATTATTAATAATTATAATACATTTCACTTCTGTCTTAAGACTTATCTTTGGCTTATATTCCATTTATTAAAAAACATTTTTGGTTCATTTTATATATTTATAAATTTATTTTCCCAAAAATCTATAAATTATGATGAATAGTTTTATAAAAAAATATCAACTTTTACATTCTTTCTTTCAAATTATTATTTAAAATATATGCATACATATTTGAGGGTCAGGGAGTAGGGGGAGGACTAAGGGGGATATTTTTTATTAGCTAAAAATGATATTTACAAAAAGTGATAAATTTCTGAAGGGGGGGGAATTTCCCCTTGCCCCCCCCCCTGGCTACGCCTATGCTGCCTCACTTAAAATCTTAGAAGGGCAAGATAATATGAGCATGGGATATTATGTTCCCACACTGAGTATATTAATTATCAAGCTCAAAATAATCAATAATCTAAAATTATACCAACCACTGGTAGAGTCTATGCTAAAAGGCATTGAGAAAAGGTCAAAACTTTATTTTTATTTTCTATTATACAATTATATAAAATGAATGATTTATTGCTTGATTAGCCATAATTTAAATTGGCTTAATTTACAACACAGTCTATAATATTAATATAAAATTCAAAATTAATAGATTATTAATTATCTTGTGAATAATAATTATATTTTTAAAATTTCTTTATTTACCATAATTTAATGCTATTTAATATTTTTTTATAAATGTAAATCTCAGATAAATTTAAATTTTGAAAATTAAAAAGGTATTTTTTTTTTATAATAAATACAATCGCTTTATATAAATTAAATTTCCAGATCTGTATGATGATGACAATGTAATAGCTGCTATGCTATCGTTCATCCTAGTTTCAAGTTAAATTGGCCATACATTAATTTGACTGAATCTAAAGGGCAACTTGATAGGCTGATGGTAGCGTTAAAAAATGTCATGCCTAACCACGATACTAATATTATAGCAAGATAGAAACCGCGGCCTTCCATAGACGTTTTTGAAATAAATAATAATATTATTGAACCTCTAGATGCTTTTTTTAAATCTAAAAATACTCATTTAAATATTTTTGATGATTTTTTTCATATAAAAAGTGCGTTTATAAAATTTAATACTGCGTTCCTTCAAGTGCTAGTGCTGAACGATTATTTAGTATGGCAAAGCTTATACTTTCTGATCGTCGCTCTAGACTTGGGGATGACAGTACCGAAATGTTATTATTATTAAAGTGCAATAATAATTAAATTATATATATATATGTAACAAATTATAGTCATGTTTTTATACCAATATTTTATTTGTGGAAATAAAGTTACGTAAAAAATATTTAAAAAAAAAATCAAAATAACGTAAAAAGTAGCTATCAGCGCGTTACTCATTTAAAAACGATAGCGGTAGCGCGCTACTTTTAAAAGTAGCGTTTAACAACACTGCGTATTTTATAAAGTTAAATAAAATAAAAATCACTAATTGCTTTGTCCTTAAAGAGAAATTCTAATTACCATTATATTATAATAATAGAAGCGAAAGCATTATTTTCTACTTTACTTTTTAGCCTGACCAATTTTTTTGATTTAAATCAGAGCCCGAATTTCTTTTGAAATTTACCATCGAGCCTAGTTTTTTTAAACTTTAAGGAGCTTTGCATGGCGCTAATCCCAATTCAACATTAAGATACTACAAGCATGATCATAATCAACATAAAATCAATGCAATCTTATCCTTTACATTATCTTGCAATAGACTAAATTTGTCAGCTCAATTTAAATAAAATTTTGAATCGATAAAATTTGTTTTGTTTATATAATAGAAAATCTAAGCCCGGCTCAATTTACAGGCATGCGTCAAAGAAAATTCATTAAGCATTAAAAAAATGAATTAATTTATTTATGTTACCATAATTGATTTTACAGGGCGTTAAAGAAAATCCGTTAAGCATTAAAAAAGGAATTAATTTATTTATGTTACCATAATTGATCTATATATTTTTAAAAAGGCTGAGGTAATAGTTTTAAGCTTATAACTAGGTTTTGCCGGTGTACATCTTTAGTTTTTAAATTTAAATTCGGATCGGTTTACTATGAACAAGCGCAATTCAATTCAAAACCCTAGTTAATTATTAGATCTAAAAGCAATGACAAAATATTGTACAATCATATTTACCCATAAATGCAAGATAAGTCGATGACAACGTCAATCATATCACAACAGAGTTCATATGTTTGCATATCGACCGGATTGCTATCTGTGGCAATATAGATTTTACTGACTACATCGCACAAAAATACTTTTTCAATGCCCGAGCCCTAAAAGATGCAAAAAAAATGAATATTGATTCATAAAATATGAATCACTTCTTGGTGCAAAATGTTAATTCGTATAATATTATACTTTGAGGTTTGATAATTAATAAAATTCAATATAATATTATTTTTTATTGTTATCTTATTAAAGTTATTTTTCAAAAATAACTAGTCACATCATAGTTGTAATTTACATTTTCCTGTATCTGGGTGGGTTGGTAACTTCTCCTCCCACCATCAGCAGATCGCTCTCGCTATTTTTTCTTCATCCCGTATTTTTAAGAATTAAAGCATTTTAACATTATTGCGAAATAGTTTTGTCTTACCAATGCGACCATTGTGAAACTAATGTTAATAATAAGGACAGACACTGTCCACTACCGATTTTGCCAAAGCCGCCCACGGCATACTAAATGCAATATTTTAATTATTCTTGCACTAAAATCGGTGGGCATCCCCTCCAGATTGGAATCAATCAGCATCTTTAGAACCAATGGGAAACGCACTGGTGGAGTGTTCTCAATTCCATGGTCAAGGGATCAGCTTCTTGGTTGAGACTTCACCTGTATTGATCCTAATACCTCATCCAAACTATGGAATCTATCAAAATCATCCAATATAGTTCCATCGATCCTTCTCATACCTTCATACTTATCGCTTCCTCTATTCTAACCTCTTTCAGTAGCAAAGCTAGCAACTGGATATTACTTTATTTAAATTTTTAAAATGGTTATCCATTATGCAAATATTTAATATCAGAATGACATTTCTATAATCAATATTGATAAAACCAAAATTTGTTTAAATAATAAGAATGAAAATTTTTATTTTGTTATTAACAATATGAATTATAACAAAAAAAAATTGGTATAACTATTATATTGATAAAATTTTCAAATCTGTTGAATTTAATAATAAAATTCTTACCTTAGCCATGCATCCATGATCTATTGTACATATAAAATCAAATATTATATTAATTGATATCTACTTTATCTTGTATATATAAATACCCAATTTTGAAAGCCCCTTTATGAAAAAAAAAGAGAGATGCAATTTTCTTGAGCTGTATTATAATCATGATTTTTATACAAAATAATAAAACTCTTAATAGTGAAGTAACAAAGTGTTCCCTTTTGAAACGGAGATCCCACGTTCGATACTGGCAGATAGGGATGGGAACCAATATAAAAAACCCAATTGTATTGGTATTGCGTCTAAAATATTGGTTACCCGTAATTTGTAGTTTTAAATAAACATGAAAAAAAAATCATGAAGCATTACCATAAAAACAGGACTAACAACTCTCAAAATTTTACTGAATCCTAATTCTTTTTTTAAACTAGAAATTTATTAAGTGATAAAAAATTTAGGCCTTGCCCGGTTCGGGTATCATTTTAAAAAATTGAAATTCGGCCTGCCCCTGTTATAGGTAAAGATTTTGCGAGAAATAGAAAAAAAAAAAAAATTCAAAACAAGATGAGAAAATAACTAAATATGATTACAAACAGAGAACAATAAAAGCATTATTAGAAAATACTACTAATTTGAAATAAATAATACAAACAAGGAATGATAAAATTATATTAAAAATAATGAATAAAATAAAACTAATTGGAAAAATAAATAAATACCATGAGATCGACATTATACATAGGAATAGGATATCCTAATCATTGTTGTAGTAGGAGGAGGGGAGAAAATAATGATAGTAAAGGTTTAAGTTATTTTGGGTATTACGTAAAAATTTATGTGCAGTTATTAAGAAGCTACCATATTAATTATTTGTTCTATTTATTTTTAAGGAAAGCTACTGATTTTAATTAATTTTTTACAGTAAGAAATATATCTGAAATTTCCTAGAGAAACAAGTAAATGGGATTCAATACAACAAATTTATATTTCAATGAAAGAATGTTTATGAATGTTTTATTGCCCTTAAGTCTTTTATTAGTATCGTTAAATTTATTGTAGTTTAAAATATAAATGAATGAATAAACAATTTGCAATAAAATATCAATATTGTGGCAATTGAAATTTTTTTTTAAAAAAAAAAACAAAAACGCAAAAAAACAACGTTTGTTTTTCATCCCTAATTTTTATATATTTTACGGACCCCTTCATCATAGTAATAGAGTTCATTTCCTTAAATATAATAATATGGAAATTCAACTTTCTAAATTCTACCTCTATTAAAATTTTTATTCTCGTTCTCCGAAAACAAATTTATGACAAAATATAAATGCTATAAAATAAAGTCGATGAAAGTAAAGTCGTTATCATTTTTAGGAAAAGAAACGCCTTTCGTTTTTTTAAAAAGATAACGAAACTATTTTAAGTAACGGTAACGCAAAAAGTTATTTTAAATTTTTTCTTAAAAAATATTATATTTTTTTACATTTTTAAATATTTAAAGCCGAGTTTCTAATTTAGATCAACCACCAAAGTTCTTCATTTATATTTTAATTTTTGTTGTTGATACTCAAGATTGTTAATTTGATTAATATTGAATCAATCAAAGTATCGTTCAATTGTTTCTTTACTTAAGTAAATATAACTAATATAATATAAAGAAAGGAAAAACATATTAGTAAATATAACTAATATAATATATTATAAAAATGGAAGAGTATATTAGTAAATATAACTAATATAATATAAAAAAGAGCACATATAAAAATCAACGGACTCGGTATTCAACTTACTTAACGGGTTTTTCGAAGTAGCAAAAATTGCTCGCCCGATCTGACCAGGCGCGTATATAGCGGTGGGAGAGAACAGGGGGCAAATCCCCTCCGAAGCCAAAAAAATGCAGATGCCGGATATATTTTTCAAAAATATTATTGTTTATATTAATTTATTTTTGTTAATATTTATTCCTATCTCATATTAAATATATATTTAATTACACTTATTTATCACATTCATCTACAAAGTTATTTTATCAATTAATTTCGATTCCAGGTTTTCTTTAGCGTAATATTTATCTACCATTTTCAAATTTCTAGTCAAATAATAATCATTTCTGAAACTCCTTGTCCAGTAGGTAAAAAGAAATTGCAAGCTTGTCGAACGAGATGGAGTCTCCGCCATCAAGTATTAACAGCTTTTATGGAGTTAGAAGAGGCAATTATTAATGCGATTACTGAAATATCACAATGGCCTGTAGGAAATATTTCCTCAGACGCAAGAAAATTATTGGATTCAATACTTATTCCTAGTGTTGTTAAATAGTCGAGTTCTCCAACTTGAGTCGTAAACTCAAGTCGTGACTCGAGTTATGAATTTGAGTAGTGAACTCAACAGGTTAACATAAATTTTATGAAACTCGATTACTTATATTAGTATTGTTAATTGTTTAATACCCAGACCTGGCACTTGGCTCTAAAATCGACTAATCAGCTATGACATGAACCCCGAGCACAGACCCATATATTTTAAGTTATTTCTTATTGAACTTATTAAAGTATATAAATATATGGTTATTAGAGGTATCAATCGATAGATAATTTAAAAACCTATTGAATAGGCAACAAGCCAAGCGCTACCTCTCGATGGGTGAAGCTATTAGTGAGAGGGGGGGGAATGATTAATTTTATGTACCAAATAAGCCTATATGGTGAATATGAGTATAACCTGGTGGAGGGGGAAATATATGATAGTTACTCATATAACTGATCATGATTCGTGAGACGTTGCTTTAATTATAATATTTTTAACAAAAGAATATAAAAATGAAAATTTTATTAATTCGATGTTAAATAATTATAAAAATATTATAAAAACTAGGCCAAAATATGTTCAGGTATTTTTATTCCTATTATAAACGTATGGGCATTATTTCCGCACCTTTGTATAAGGTCCGTGAAGTTTGCCCACAATTTTTGATTTTCAATGGTTTATCAGTTAGTATGATTTGTACCCGATTTGTACCGTTTTCAGTTCGATTTGTACCATCACCGTTTTTGAGATATTCAAAGAACAAAATTGGGGGCCAACTTCACGACAGCCCCCCAACTTTTGAATTTAAAATTAAAAAGTGCATAGGTCGATAAAGAATGATTTGTACCGATTTGTACCGTTTTCAGTTCGATTTGTACCATATCGTTTTCCAGCTATTGACCAATATGGCGCCAAAAATAAAAAACACTCAACATTTATTTTTTAAAATTTTTTAACGTACAACGATAGAGAATTTTTTTCTCTTCCTAATGATGCCTCAAATTAAGTTTTATCTTCATTATTTATTTCGGAAATCAAATTTTAAACCTTATATTAGAGCGTAAAGTTAGCCCCCCCCCCCGATATTCAATATTTGAGATTTTTCAAATTTTTAAAACGGGATTGATTTGTACCGTTTCAAACTCGATTTGTACTATTATCGTTTTCCAGCTATTGACCATTAAAGATATGGCGCCAAAAATAAAAAACACTCAAAATTTATTTTTTTAAAAATTTTATAACGTACAACGGTATAGAATTTTTTCTCTTCCTGATGATGTCTTAAATTAAGCTTTATCTTTATTATTTATTTCGGAAATCAAATTTTAAACCTTATATTAGAGCTTGAAGTTAGCCCCCCCCCCCCGATATTCAAATTTTTAAAACGGGATTGATTTGTACCCGATTTGTACCGTTTCAAACTCGATTTGTACCGTTTCAAACTCGATTATACTATTACCGTTTTCCAGCTATTGACCGTTAAAGATATGGCGCCAAAAATAAAAAACACTCAAAATTTATTTTTTTAAAAAAATTTTTTAACGTACAATGGTAGAGAATTTTTTTCTCTTCCTAATGATGCCTCAAATTAAGCTTTATTTTCATTATTTATTTCGGAAATAAAATTTTAAACCTTATATTATAGCGTGAAGTTAGCCCCCCATCCCCGATATTCAAAATTTGAGATTTTTCAAATTTTTAAAACGGGATTGATTTGTACCCGATTTGTACCGTTATTTGAGAAAGCATTTAAGAGGGGAAAGGCTAACATTTTAAACGTAATTTTGAATATAATTATATCATTGAACTCAGAATTTAATTCTCTATCCAAAACCACTTAGATGTATTTTTTTACGTTTCCGGTTCACAAAATAATTTTTTTGTCGCGAAAGCATTTAAACGGGGAAAGGCTAACATCTTAAACGTAATTTTGAATATAATTATAATCTTGAACTCAGATTTTAATTCTTTATCAAACCGCTTAGATGTATTTTTTTACGTTTCCGGTTCACAAAATAATTTTTTTGTCGCGAAAGCATTTTAAGGGGAAAGGCTAACATCTTAAACGTAATTTTGAATATAATTATATCATTGAACTCATAATTTAATTCTCTATTCAAAGGGGCTTAGATGTATTTTTTTACGTTTCCGGTTCACAAAATAAATTTTTTGTCGCGAAAGCATTTTAACGGGGAAAGGCGTAAAAAAATACATCTACGCGGTAGAGAATTAAATTCTGAGTTCATAATTATATTCAAAATTACGTTTAAGATGTTAGCCTTTCCCCGTTAAAATGCTTTCGCGACATAAAAATTATTTTGTGAACCGGAAACGTAAAAAAATACATCTAAGCTGTTTTGGATAGAGAATTAAATTCTGAGTTCTATGATATAAATATATTCAAAATTACTTTTAAAATGTTAGCCTTTCCCCTATAAATGTCTTTCGCGACAAAAAATTTATTTTGTGAACCGGAAACGTAAAAAAATACATCTAAGCGGTTTTGGATAGAGAATTAAATTCTGAGTTCAATGATATAATTATATTCAAAATTACGTTTAAGATGTTAGCCTTTCCCCTCTTAAATGCTTTCTCAAATTAAAAATACCTTAAAAAATTTATGTTTCTCATTTACTTCTTTATCAAGTAATTACAATATATTTATACTTACTTAATATATAAAATCATAACCAAATATTCTTACCCTTTCGCGCCCGACTTTTTTTCCCTCGATGAAAAAATTTTTTTTTTTAAGAGATACTTATTATAGACACAAATTACACATTTTTATCAAAAAAACTTATTTCGAGTATTTCTATCAAAAAATATTCAATGATTCCAAATGTCATCAATGGGCAAAATGCAAGTTCATTTTATTTTATTTTATATGAAATGACAAATAACAATTTCGTTTATTATTTAAACATAAATAAATATTAGACTTTTGACACATAATTCTTGAATATGCATCTACGCAATACTTGCACCTTTGTTTAATTGTTACGGGCTTTGGGAAATGACCTAGTTGGTCATATCTTATATCCGCTATGGGGTCAAAATTTATGGCTTTTCTTCTCTTTACAACTATACTGGAAGGTCTTCTAGTCTTCTTGTTATTATCCTTTCCTGCTAGCATCAGCCCTTTTGCTATTTGAGATTTAAATACCAATAATGTCATAAATTTGATATTATTTGCTTTCATATGGCGTCTATAAAGGAGCCATGCATTTATTACACAAGAATCCAATAAATAGAAAACCATTCGCATATAATATCTTTTCCATTTAATATCTGTCCTATATAACTCCACCATCATATCGTGAAGATCTACTCCACCCATTCCCTCATAGTTTATAATTATAGCGGGCATTTCTACATTTATAAAGGTTTTGTCCGATACAGACCATCGTTTATTGGTCGTAGGTAAAACACCTATAAAATTAGATATTGTAATAACAGCTTTGTTGTCCTGCCATTTGCAGATAATAATACCGTTTTTTTCACTTTTATAATCTACAGCGCCTCTTCCTTCCTTTTTTTAAAGCCTTATCGTTTTTAAGTGCGCATCCTGATACTTACGGTTCCGGACACCAAATATCCCTTTTTTTAAGAATAATAAATAATTGGTATGAGGAAAAAAAATTCCCATATATAATTTATGGTTTTTATTTGATGGTATTATTTCAGAGAGGCGAAGTACGATATCTCCACTGATACCTAAATATGATTTTATAGTATTAGTAAACTTTCCCTGGTAAATTTCAAAATCATACATAAATCCAGAAGAGCCACATAGGGCAAACACTTTTATCCCCCATCTATGGGGCTTCGGTTTAATGTATTGTCTTAATTTAGGGCGCTTCTTGAAAGGAATTATGAATTCGTCTACAGCTAACTTCTCTTCGAGTTGAATTTTTTTGAAATTTTTTTTTTAGCTGGCATATGAAAAGTTGAATTTTGAATCGTAACCTTTATCTTCTCTATTTAACATATTTTTGTTATTATTAATATGGAAAAATTTTCGGATCATAAGAAAACGATTGCGGGACATAGTTTCTGATACTTGTGGAATAGATGTCTCAACCGACCAATACTGCCATATAGAAGGCATCTTAACTAAGCTAGTATAAAAATGTATTCCAATAAATTTTTCAATTTCATTATAGATTTTCCACAACATTGGAAGAAATAAATATTTGTTTCTGATACAAAATTGCTGATCATTTGGTTGTCCAAAAATTTACGAAAATAGGTTATAGGAGTTGAACCTGGTTCAGGAATTTCCATCATAGGAGTAAATTCTGTATTCATGTTTCCAATGTCTTTCTTAGACCAAAGATGGTTATCTTTTATTTTAGCTATAGTAGTATCTTCGATTATATCCTCCAATTCAAGACCTAGTTCATTTGTAATATAAGATGAGGTTGGCAAATCATCTCCTAGCAAAGGATAATAATTGTCTTCTTCATCTAAGCTCTCTATATCAGCTTCAGAAATATCACCCTCAGGGATAAGTGTAGTCATATCTACATAGTGATTAAAAAGTATCTCATATTATTACATGTTAAATATATATAATATTAATTAGGACCTCTCTCTATATCCAAGAAAACTATTAGACATTAAATAATCAATTCAGTTAACTATTATCAAAATATAATCTGATTACCCCCCCCCCTTCCCCACTTCCGTTTTAACCCTAAATCTAAATATCCTAAATAATTTGGGCTAAAATTCCCATTTATTGATAAAAAATATTTAAGTGCATAAGAAATGACTATGCTCAAATTCCAGCACCTAAAATGTTTAAAAAGATGATAATTTTTATATAAAAATATTAATATATATATATATTATTAATAAAATTATTACTTATATTTTTAGCAAGTTTTGATAACCGAAAAAATGAATTAAAATTTTGGCGCGAAAATGGTAAGAAAAAATTGATTTTTTAAAACTATAATATGATATAATAACTAGTGATGTAACTAGTTACATTTTGGCTAAAAAATAACTGTAACTAGTTATATTTTTAAAATTGTAACTAGTAACTGTAACTAGTTAAAATTTTTGAAATGTAACTGCCAAAAGTAACTAGTTACTTTTAAAGATATATTCAAATAATTAATTTTATTTTTAATATGTTGTGATAAATTAATTTTAAATTAAATTTATTAATTTAAAATTTTGTGAAAATGTTTGATTGTTCCCAACAATAACACAAATACTTATATGTATGGCAGATGTGCAGGGATTAAAATATTGTCAACCTCTAAAGGATACTATATTAGCTAGTATTGAAAAAAGGTAACTAAAATCAAATAATTATTTATAAATTAATAATATCATGTTATAGGTTTAATAATCTTTATGATAATGACAACATCATTGCTGCAATTCTTCACCCTTTATTTAAAACTGACTGGCCTTGGATTAGGCAAGAAAGGAATAAGGCAAGAAAGGAATAAAGCAAAAAAGGAGGAAATTTTAAATTTAATAAATACCTTAATACCTCAAAGTGAATCCTTGACGAATGAATCATGCTCAAAACCAACATCACTTGATGTGTAGTTAGATTTTTTGACCTAAAGCGCCAAAATATTCTGGATAATGAACTTATAGAAAACTTTATCAAATCTAATAACAACACTTTTTCTTTATATAACGATTTTCCAAAGTTAAAATTACTCTTTATTAAATATAATGTTGTTCTAACATCAAGTGCTCCCGTAGAGCGCTTATTCAGTCTAGGTAGGCTCATTTTTGGAGATAAACGAGCACGTCTCCTAGATAATAACTTTGAAATTAATTTGTTGTTGAAAGCAAATAAACATTTATTAGATTCTAATTTTTATGAAAAATAAATGTTTTTTTTTCAATGCAAATATATATTTTTATAATCGATGTAAATATTCAATTTTGCGATATTTTTTTATATAAATAAATTGTATATTATTTTAAATAACTGATTATACTTTGTTTATCCTAATTTTTTTTATATTAAATAAATGCATTCAATAAATATATAATGTGCATATGAAGGATGTATAAAGTAAGTAACTAGTTACTTATGAAAATAACTGTAACTAATAACTAGTTACTTTTCTAAAAATGTAACTAGTAACTATAACTAGTTATGTTTTTACCAATGTAACTAGTAACTGTAACTAGTTATGTTTCAAAAGTAACTTTTAACATCACTAATAATAACATATGAAACAAAAGAGTTAGTGATAAAATACGAAAGAGCAAATATTAAAAATTAAAAATATGATTTCAAAAAATTATCAGTGGCCATTTTTAATGCATATAAATTTTATTGAAAAATTATGATTCCAAAAGTTATCCATGGGCGCGAAAGGGTTAATTAAAAATATAAATTTAAAAATTAATATAATAAAATTAATTTTTAAAAACCGTAAATTATTTCAAAGAATTAATAAAAAAATTGAAAAGATCTTAAAATTTCCATATTTTAAATATTGTAATGTTATTATAATATTTTTTCTCTAATAAAAGCAATAAATCAATCATCATTTTCTTTGTTATTTTTATCAATATTATTTTTTAGCCTTTTGTATTACCAAGCCTTTCGACTTATAGACCTACCTAGTGTTGTTAAACGACTGAGTCGAGTCGACTTAGTCGAAAACTGAGTCTAAGTTTTGGGTAGAAAAAATCGACCCAAACTGACTTGAGTTATGAACTCGAGTCGTGAACTCAAGTCGTGATTTCAAATTAGTTTTTATTATTAATTAACAATACAATTATTTTTTTTTAGACTTCTAAAACTTGAGTAAGTCGTGAATAGTAATTACAAGCATTAATTATTATTTATATATTTTTAGTAAAATAATTTATTTTATTTATATTTAAATATTTATTATATTTTAAAGAAATGTATAATTTAATATTTTTTATTTTATAATATATTATGAAAATACGGAATAAAGCGCATACGCCCTCTCAACGTTGTAAGTACAACAGAGCTACGCTAGGTTTCCATCTAATTGGAAGATTTAAGTTAGGTATAAAGTAAAATATGAGGAGCCCTTCACACGTTTGTGGGCAAGCCGCACGTACTTGTACGCATAATAGTTCATAAACTATTATTTAAACGTCTGTGGGCTAGAACAGATAGGTCGGACCAAGAGAACAGCCCACACCCAAAACCTACGGCCCTATTTATTTTAAAAAAAAGGGACGGGGAAGGTACTCTAGAAATAAAATTTAAAACCTAAAATAAGAAATATATGATTAAATAAAATACAAAGTACAAATACAATCACTTATCAGTTTATATCCATCCTTGAAGATAATTTCCATATTCATACTCAATATATTTTTTCCATTTAGGCAACATGCAGATTTTAATCATATGTTTGAATCGTAACGTTCTATCACTTCAAATTTTCCACCGGAAGTTAAAAATTTTCCATTTCGATTATGAAAATTAATATTTATTTGATATCTTTTAATAAAAAAATGATAAGCTGCAATGTAAGTTAAGTAATATCATTTTTGTTACAATTAATTAATGATTTTCACGCTCAAATTTTAAGCAAAATTTGATTTGATTTGAATTTTAAATGATTTTTTCTTTTTTGTTAATAAACTTTTTTTATTAATTCTTTTGTAAATATTATTTAAATAAACAATTTTTTAGTTGAAATCTTTTATTTATATAGATATATTTTTATCATTTTTATAAAATTAGCTATTTTTAAAGTGTATAAGAACTAGTTTTTATTTTTAAATATTTATAGTAAACTTTTATAAGTTATTTTACATGATCGTCTTTGTGATAATTGTCATGTTATTTTTTAACATTTATGAAATCTTTGACAGAAAAGGATGAAAATATAATTTATATTATAAAGATGTTAAATTATAAAATCAATTATGATGTTCCTTTCTAAAAATGATAAATATCATAATCTGTATTTTTAAACATATTTGTTTATTTTTGACGCTAATGGGTAAAAACATAAATTGTAAATACGTTTAAGTAAAAATTCAGTGAAGTTGTACCCTAGATAAGTGACAATTGTCATAATCGTTATTTCTAAAGTTTTTTGAAATTTTTTGACGTAATAGATATGTGACAATTGTCATAATCGTTATTTTTTAACTTTTTTGAATTTTTTTAAAGTAAATAGGTAAAAACATATATTGTAAAGATGTTAAAATAAATTCAGTGAAGATGTGCCATAGAAGAGTGACAATAAGTGATCTGCATCGGGCCTAATTTTTCAAGCCCGGCCCGGCCTGAAATTTTTTAAAAAGTTTTGCCGGCCCGGCCCGAACCCGAAATTTTTTTTAAAAAAATTTACCGAACTAGCCAGGCCCGAATTTATTTAAATATAGAAATTAATCTTTATAATTACTCAAAATAAAAGACATATATTATATGTAGTTTAGTTTCAATAAATAAAATCAAATATTTTTATTTGACATAAAAAATTCAATATAAAATTGATAAATTTAGATATATTTAAAAAAATATCCAAAATCCGACCCGACCCGGCCCGAATTTTTTTTAAAATATTAGGCCCGGCCCGAACCCGATTATTTTAACTAAAATTAGGCCCGATGGACTCGGGCCTAACTTTGCAGATCTCTAGTGACAATTGTCATAAACGTTATTTTTTAACTTTTTTTGAAGCAAATGGGTAAAAATATATATTGTAAACATGTTAAATTAAAATTTTTGTCATAATCGTTATTTTTGAACTTTTTTGAAGTAAATGGGTAAAAATATATATTGTAAACATGTTAAATTAAAATTTCAGTGAAGATGTACCATAGAAAGTGACAATTGTCATAATCGTTATTTTTGAACTTTTTTAAAGTAAATCGGTAAAAATATATATTGCAAAAATGTTAAATTAAAATTTCAGTGAAGATGTACCATAGAAAAGTGAGAATTGTTATAATCGTTATTTAGAACTTTTTTGAATTTTTTCAAAGAAAATAAGTAAAAATATATATTATAAACATGTTATATTAAAATTTCAGTGAAGATGACCATAAAAAAGTGTCAAATGTCATAATCATTATTTGTGAATCTTTTTGAAAATTTTTAAAGCAAACTTGTAAATATATATATTGTAAACATGTTAAATTAAAATTTCAGTTAATCGTTATTTAAAATATTTTTGAATTTTTTTGCCCAAATGATCTGGTTATAGCCCACGCCCTTCTATCAAATTGGATTGGCTAGCTAAATAATTTAAAAAGTGCTAATGGACCTTTGAAAAATTTTAACAATGGGCAGGCTAATAAACAACTTTTATTTGTTATTTAGAATTTATTAGGTAAACATTAAAAAATATATTCTTCATAACTTTTTTTTAAATACCAGATTATCGATAACTGTTGTGGATGTTATCGTCGGAAAAATTAATGAGATAAAAAAAAACTTTTTGGATTTGATTTGAAATTATAGGGTCGAAGTATTTCGTCCTATAATTGATCAAATTATAAACATCAGAACGATTTCTGCAAAAAGAGAGTTTATTTTGAATGTGCAATATTATCCTAGGCATTTTGATAAAAATGATAGTAACGGTATTTCTGCAAAGGCCTTGGAAAAAGTGACACAGCAAATATATTGAATGTTAAATAACGTAACGAATTGTGTTCATTTGCCTGTGAATTCAAAAATTTAATAGCAGAATTAAATGAAACGGACGATGATATCGTATGAGCAGGTGAGGAGTCTAATGAAAAAGTAGAATAAGATAATAACTCAGAATGTGAATTGTGATAATAAATGTAACAATTGATTAATATGCCTGTATGAAATTCTTAAAAGATACAATATGCACACAAGTGCATTAATTTATTTTTCACATATGAATACATTTCTTTATCTACTCAAGTTAATTGCGAGAGAACATTTAGTAAATTATAAAAAATAGGCTGAGAAATAATATAGACGAAGAAAAATTAGGATCGTATTTAATGTTAGTTGTATGAGCAGTGGCGTAAGCATGGGGAGGGGGTTAATGGTTCAACCCCCCCCCCCGTGAAAAATGGAAAAAAAAATTTTAATTTTAATTTAATAAATTCTTAATAAACGCTTGATTTTTATGTTTTAAAATTATAATAATAGATATACACATTTGATTATTTTTATATTTATTTTTGGTTTGCAGCTATTTCAACACCACCCAAAAAAGGGAGTTATTTATTCAAACGTATCATGATATTGACTCAAAAAATCAAAAAAAAAACTAAAAAGATTTTGTCCGACCAGATACATCAAAAGACAAGAGTCGGTGAAATTCTTTATTGAAATATATGATGTTGTCTTTGCAGCACTAGAATTTTATATATCAAGCAAGGAAAAAGATTCAGCAGATGCCGAAAATCTTTTACAGGCTATTATTAAGCTACAGTTTTTAATTTCAATTCAATGTGTTTATTTCTTATTTAATTATACATATGAATTTATCGCCACAAAAAATTGATTTGGATTTAAGGGAGATTATGAATAGAGCAAAGGATATTGTTGAAATATTAACAAAATCAGAGAGAATGTGGATGAAAAATCTTATGAAATATATGAAAAAGTAAAGGAGTTTTCTAATATGTTTGGAATTGAAATTTTAAACCTAGAATAGTCTCTAGACAATCCAATCGATCAAATATTGATGCATCTACGATTGAGGATTTTTATATAAACATTTTTATTCCCCTTATTGATACATTTTTATTTCAATTAAAAGAAAGATTTATTAGTCATAATTATATTTTAAAAAGCTTTTATTTTCTTTTGCCGGTTGAGTCTAAACTGGTGATTACACTTGGAACACGAGAGGATATTAAAAAAATCTCAAAGTTTTATGCTGATGATTTAGTAGGTTCATATGATAAGTTACTTTGTGATGTCGAATTTTGGTATAAAAATCTTGACAGAATAGGGTATTCTTTAAGACCAAAAAATGCTCTGCAGGCCCTTTCCATGTGTAATTGCATTTTAGATTCCCTGCTTAATATCAAAACATTATTAATTATTTTACCTTGCCAATTAGTACCTGCACTAATGAAAGATCTTTTTCAACTTTAAAAAGGTTAAAAACCTATTTAAGAAACACAACTGGTGAAAAACGTTTAAATGGATTAACCCCATTGAATATTTATAAGGAGATTATTTTAGATAAAAATTTGATTCTAGATGAATTAGCAAAATCTCAGAAAAAAGTAGATTTCTCTTTTTAAATTCAAATCATAGCAATAAAATTTTATTAGTTTTAATATATAATCAATTTTTTTTTGTAAAAAAAGTATTATTTATAAGATAATATCATCATATTTTTTTAAATACCATTATTTGCATAAGAATTACACATATTTTATATAATTGTAAAAAATTACTTTTTTTAAAATAGAGTCTTTATACATTATAATTTTTAATATTCAAATCTGTATTATATAAAATATCAACATTTTGAAAATATTATAATTAATAAAAATATATACATGATTAAATAAAGGAATGTAAAATATATAATAAAATACCCTAAAATTTTGTTATATAAAATATAAAACAATTTTAACAAATCCAGAAATATAAGCAATTAAGTGTTCAAAAAAATTTTTTTTAACCCCCCCCCCTAGTGTTGTTAATTGGTTGGTTGTATAAAATCAAGACCCGGGTTTTGGTCTAAACATCAACTAAACCAGTCTGAGCACGAACCCAGAGCACAGACCGTTAACAGACCCGTGGTCGGACCGTTGGTTCAGACCCTTGATTAAGATCCGGAGTTGTTTTTATTGTTAGATAATATAGCCCTGCAAGCAAGTCAGTTTCGGAATAAAAAAATTTATATCTGGTCGAGTTATGGTTTAATTTAAAAAATCCAAAATTATAGTTTGCTGAGAATAAACGAAAGAGGACAAATACTATAAAAATTAAAATGCTTTTTATTTAAATAAATTTAAATATTTTCAGACTCAGCGCTAAAGAAAGGAGGAAGGTGCTAGTAGTGCTTAAAAATCAATTGGTATATATCAATAACTGAGATGGGGTTTTAGAATAAGTTACAATGGGCTCAGGCTAAATAAAAATTTAATTTGCATAGTCTCTACTTGGGTAGAGTAAACATGTATTTTTAATCACAGTTAGTGTGATTTTGTAGCGAAATATACAAAAATGAAATTTTTATAAGGAAAACTAAGAAAAATTATAAACCTTATTTATTCATCTTATTCTAATTATAAATAAAAAAGCTTTATTATTTTATTCTACATTAATCACAATATAGTGTTGTTAAAAAGCCTTATTTGGGTCGATATTTTAAAACGGCCCGATTAATATTTTAGCTAAAATAATTTTATGTAAGTATTCATATTTGGCAAATTGAGAGCTTTGAGCAAAAGCTTTATATAATTACTAGTTTACGGTTACTTAAGCATCTTCAACTAAACTTTTATGGGATTTATAGGATACCTATTTTAACTTTACAAAATTCTTGAGTGAGCCGTTATAGCTAAAAATTCAAGCATTAATAACATTAGTGTGAATGTGAATAGCAAAACAATACATGTAGGTTGGTGCTTCAACATATACTATTTTTTCCCCATTACTCATAAATTAAAACAACTCAAAACAATTTTTACTGATTCCAACAAGTTCATTTTAGGTAAAAATTTTAATTTTCATAATTGAATCGCTCGGATTTCAACTATTTTTATATTATTAAGTGCATAAGGAAGATTTTTACAGCATTAAAACTAATCATGAAAGGGAATGAAAATATTTATGTTAATAATTTATATTTTCTTCAATAATTTAATCGAATTTCAATTTATCTAGTTTTTTTTTAAATTTCTTAAAGATGATTCTCTAAATTAATTTTTATCTTTAGTATTTATTTCGAAAATCATATTTTAAACTAAGTTATATATATTTATTGAATATCTCAAAAATGGTGATGGTACAAATACAAATCGTACTGAAAACGGACTCAAGAACAAAATTTGGAAAATGTAATATATATTTTTATAAAAAATAGTTAGGCATCTAAGTTTTAATTATTTTTACAAAGAAAATAATTTTATGTTTTTCACAACAACACAACACTTGTATATAGGAAATAAAATATTTTTTTTATTCTTTAACTTTAAAAAAAGTTTTATTCTGTAAAAATACCCCTCCTCACCCTCGCCATAGTGGCGACAGAATTTATTTATAATTACTGTTGTGAATTGTGATGATTTAATGAAACACATTGTCGATTAAAAAAACCCATCCATATAAAAATATTTTTATTTTGTTTGCAAAAATAATAAAAATAAAGAAAGCATTTGCAATTTATAAAAAGTTTTAACTTGTAAAAAAAATTAAAATAATCCTTTTTTCTTTGAAATTTATTTTTGTGTATAAACTGGAACACTTTATAAATGAGTTAAATAATACACAATTTCTTTAAAAAACGGAAGTTTTATATTTCCTTAATAATTTTTTTATTACGAAAAATACTCCCCCCCCCCTTCTCCATAAGCTTCTCTCTGCTACTATATATAGGAATAAAAATATTATTAATTTTCATTTAAAAAATTTTTTTATTCTACAATTTTTATCGCTCTTATTTTATTATATTTTCAAAACTAAATATCACTTTAATTTTTTATAATAGATATGTTTACCAATTTCGATGAGTCTGATTATTTTTTCAATGATACACAATCAACCTCTACACCGATCAACATTCCAAGCGATGAGTTTTCATTATCTCAGTCAATAGGGCAAGAATTAGTCGCTTCATTTTCTACGGATTATACATTATCCAATCCAGTAGATATAAAAAATTCTTTTTTGCTAACGCCAAGGAAATCTCAGAAGAAATGCATACATTGCCAGACCAAATATAGTTACAATACATCACAAAGTACATTACTTATTATTAGTAGTAGTTTTATTTTGTCATAAAATTTTTTTTACATTTTCAAATTAAAAAATATTTTGCCTTATCATATTTTTAAGTGTATTTAGTTCATATTTGTAGTATTTTCGACATATATTTTTATCATCGTTTTTTTGTTAAGCTAATCTAAAGAGACACCTCAAGACCGTGCACTCGACAATGTTTACGGAGTTGTCTCAAATTAAAGCCCAAGATACAATACCCGGAATAAGAATGCCCCTAATACATGAAAACCTATATATGAACAAATTAATATTAAATTTTTTAATTAAAGCCAACTGTCCATTCAATTTAGTGGATAATGAACATTTTAAGAAAATGATACACTATTCAAATAACTATTTGAAAATATGGTGTAAGCAAACCTTCTCTAAAAATTTTGGGAAGGTTTATGAGATGTCTAAAACACATCTTATTGAAAAATTAAAAAAAAATAAGAGTAAATTTTCAATAACCAGTGAGGCATGGACGTCTCCTAATGGATCCTCATTCTGTTCAATTACACTACATTATATCAACCAAGAGTGGAAGATAATAAATATAATTTTGGATATCGTTCCCCCATCCACATACAGGAGACGAAATATCATCCCTTTTGATATCATCATTAAATTATTTTAAAATTAGTGATAATATTATGTCTATCACTCATGATAACGGGTGCAATATTATCAAGGCTGTTGAAATAATTAAGAAATATAATGAAGTAAATTTTAAAGTCGTTTTATATAAGCATCGTTGAATGGCCCATATACCTAACCTTATTGTCAAAGAGGGTCTAATATATTTTGATGATAAATTATCAAATATAGGTTTTTAAATTACATATGTCGCCAAAATTGTTGCAGACATATGAATCTTTTAATGGGGCAACAAAAATACCTCTTCCCGTAAAGACAAGATGGAACAGCGTATATCTAATGCTAAAAGCCATTAATAAGGTATATAATAAAAATATTTTTGTATATTATATCTAATTTTTTATATATATTTTTATAGAATGTCAATGCAATATTACATCTCAGCGACCTTGGATTAATTGAGACCGATTTGTCTTCAGAGAATTTTGATTTCTTCACTAATTTAGAAGAATTTCTAACTCCTTTTTATCAAATAACCGTAGAAATTAGCGCGCAATCCCCAACTATAGGGATGGCCATACTATTATACAATGATATTCTGGAGACTTTGAAAAATTAGGAGATAGGAAATTCTGACGTTTCAATAAGAGAAGCTGCTTCATTAATGAAAAATAAATATGAAGAATATAGCCAATATATATTAACACTTCACAATTATGTTGCATCAATATTAGATCCCAGGATTATAAATACACTTGTGGCTAATTTAAAGAAAGATGCAGCAGTTATGAATATAGCTATATTCAAAGATGTTTATGCAAAATATATCACAGAGCCATTTGATAAATACTCATTCAATAATAATAACAATCCATCTAACCTTAAATCTATTTCATTACTGCAGGGATTGAAAAAGAGGTATATTTAATTTTGATATAATTAATATAAATTTTATATTCTGATTTTTCTTTTTAAAATTTTCTCTTTAGAAAAGTATCATCAAATGGTGATAGTGATAATCAGATATTGACCTATCTTCAGGAACCTGTAGGGCCTGAAACAACAAATGTGCTAGATTGGTGGAGAGGGAATTCAGATAGATTTCCTCATTTAGCTAAGATGGTGAAAGACTTTGCCAACAAACAACTTCCGTGGCATCGGAAAGAACCTTTTCTCTTGCCGGAAATACTATTACGAAATTGAGGAACAGGATGGCTCCCTCCACCCTTAAACAATGCATTTCATTATCATCCTGGGATATAGATATAATGGCTCTTCATGATGATATATGGTAATAATTTTTTATTCATAGTTGTTATTTATTTTTTAATAAATAATTCATTTTTCTAAATATATTTTAAAATAATTTTATATTTAAATATTTTTAGGGATGGTATTATATGATGGAATCTATATCCACAACTACAAGCAGGATATATTCCTGAATCCTGATCCTGTTTATGATATTAGAAAAAATAAAAATATTAATTTTTAATATTGTATTTGTATTCTATTGTAATATTAATATATATATTTATTTAATTCATCAAATTTTAAAAATAAATATATTTATACTCGTTCTTAAGTGACTTTATGAATTAAATAAAAAAAATTTAATCAGCTTTAATTTAATACTCTTTAGCAATAGAGAAGGTTTTTACAACCCTCCCCTCCCAATCTTCCTAGCAATTAGTTAGACCAAAGAACCTTGATGGATAATAGCATTCACAAAATATTTTCATTCCCTTTCATGATTAATTTTAATACTGTAAAAATCTTCCTTATACACTTAATAATATAAAAATAGTTGAAATCTGAGCGATTCAATTATGAAAATTAAAATTTTTACTTAAAATGAACTTTTGGGAATTCAGTAAAAATTGTTTTGAGTTGTTTTAATTTATGAGTATTGGGAAAAAAATAGTATATGTTGAAGCACCAACCTACATGTATTGTTTTGCTATTCACATTCACACCAATGTTATTAATGCTTGAATTTTTAGCTATAACGGCTCACTCAAGAATTTTGTAAAGTTAAAATAGGTATCCTATAAATCCCATAAAAGTTTAGTTGAAGATGCTTAAGTAACCGTAAACTAGTAATTATATAAAGCTTTTGCTCAAAGCTCTCAATTTGTCAAATATGAATACTTACATAAAATTATTTTAGCTAAAATATTAATCGGGCCGTTTTAAAATATCGACCCAAATCAGGCTTTTTAACAACACTATTGTGATTAATGTAGAATAAAATAATAAAGCTTTTTTATTTATAATTAGAATAAGATTAATAAATAAGGTTTATAATTTTTCTTAGTTTTCCTTATAAAAATTTAATTTAAGTATATTTCGCTACAAAATTACACTAACTGTGATTAAAAAAACATGTTTACTCTACCCAAGTAGAGGCTATGCAAATTTAATTTTTATTTAGCCTGATAACTTATTCTAAAACCCTATCTCAGTTATTGGTGTATATATATACCAATTGATTTTTAGGCACTACTAGCACCTTCCTCCTTTCCTTAGCCCTGAGTCTGAAAATATTTAAATTTATTTAAATAAAAAGCATTTTAATTTTTATATTAAATTTTATAGTATTTGTCCTCTTTCGTTTATTCTCAGTAAACTATAATTTTGGATTTTTTAAATTAAACCATAAGGGCCCGACCACTGGTCTGAACCAATGGTCCGACCACGGGTCTGAACCAAGGGTTTGTGGTCCGAGCAGGCCTGAGCACAAAATTGGTTCGTGAATTTTACAACCAAGCAAATTAACAACACTACCCCACCCCCCTATGATAAAATCCTGGCTACGCCACTGTGTATGAGAACTTTTAGTGGAGATTGAACTAAAAGATATTCTTGTTTATTTGCGCAAAGGTTCAAAATGAGATTTATCAACGTAAAAATATTTATTATCTTCTTTTATTTTAAAATCATGTAATACATATAAAAAAAACATTTAAAAAATAAATAAAATTGTTATTTTAAATTTCTTAAAATGGTATTTAAAAAAAAAATAGGAACGCTTTTGAACACAAAATTTGGATTCATTGCATGATAATAACAAATAATATGAGTAAATAATAAAAAAAAATTTTTATATTATCATAAATATTTTGTTGATCATAATTTAACGAATATTTTTTTATGCTTACTAAATTATGAAATTTTTAGTAAGGGTGTAGCTTGAGACTGAACCATTTATTAAAATAAGAATTTTTTTTTAAAAAAAACTTACTGGTACCATCGAGCTATAATCATTGAAATTTAAGAATAGATACATAAATAATACATTTTAAATTGAGATAATTTAAAGAACCAAAAAATCTTGCTATTGTTACAAATTTTAAATAACAATGGGAGAGAGAGACGGAGGAGGGATTGGTCATTTATTTTCTATTTTAATCTTTATTTTTCGGATCTTTTCTCAATTTTTTTCTTCTCAATTTTCATTTAATTTTTTTAGTATAACCTAGCAATAATTAATTTTGATAAATAAATTTATAAGTGAGTGCTCATGGCATATTATATTAATATGGGTGGAAATTTTATGTCCCCAAATTCTGCAATTATATATCAGTACCCCCCCCCCCAAACACAAAATCTTACTAAAGAATATTCGAAATAATATTATCATGTTAAATCATTTATATTTGTTTTTTTCAATTAGGGGATCATATTATAATCAGAGGATGATTTACCATTTGTGTCAAAGTACCCATAGAAAACTACAAAGGCTAGGTCTGGAAAGCTAATACAGAACCGATGAAACCCTAAGCTTCTTTTGTGGCATGAGGGACGGCTTAGAATTTGTTCCTTTATGTGATATGGGCAATGCAATGGCTTTCCTGAGGTCAGTTACTCCGACCAATGGTAAAGATATTCTTGAATATTTCGATAAAAATTACATCATTGGAGTCAAGGGAGGTCACAAGAAGCAATTCTCAATCCCAGACACGTCGAACTGGGCCTCGATTTCCTCCAGAAACTTGGAACGTGAATGAGAGCACCCTATCTGATGAAGAACACACAAATAATCATCATTTTTCATATCTGGTTGGGAATAAACGCCATCAATTTGGGTATTGATTAATAAAATGAAATGCGAGGTTGCTGCCGATTAAACCAAACTTGAACGATGGTGTGTAGGTAGTTGGACACCAAAACAAAATCGCAGAGTTATAATACCCAGATTCGGTTAAAGAAACTTTGCGAGGAATACCGTGATAGGCTGCAAAGCCTTCCAGATTAGATTTTATGAGGGCGATTTTCACCTTTATTTGATGTCAACCGATATAATTATTATTCTAAATTATTAAATTTGTGTATACATAAATGATTTTCCATTTAAATAAACAGATCTTATTGCAAATTTTTTCAAATTTATTCTACTTAATATAGTAATTAAGGATGGATATTGTATTTATTACTATAGCAAATAATTTTTACAAAAATTGGTAATACATGGGTTATTTTACTGGGGTATTTTTTTGTCCCAGTACCAATTGGAACATCATTTTTTATGGAGGGTATATGAGTAATCTTTAAGTAATGAATTGGGGCCTAAAAAAAATTATTATTAAATTATATTTCTATAATAATTTTTTCTAAAATACTAATTTGCCTATACTTTATTAAATCCAAATAAAAATATACCGATATTATTAGGTCCTAACAGGAGGTTTTTATTCCGAGGTTTTTTCTGGGGTTTTTTTCCGGGATTCGATATTTTATTATATGAAATTAAAAATAATATTGACATTATAGGGGAAATGTGCCATGACTATGTTTTTGCCTTTTTGAAAAAATTATTAAAAGAGGAAAAGATTTGTTTTGACTTTGAAAACATGGTACGTCTGATCAATTGCGAGAAAATTTTTTTTTGAGGAAGAATTATGAAAATCGATTTTGCGAAAAAAGGTTTAGTTAATCACCCCCCCCCCCCACATTTATTCATAAATACTTTATATAAATAATAACAAATTCAGTATCGGTAATATTTTTTAAAGAAAATACATGTTCGCATTTTTTAAGCGTGGCGATTAAGTGTGTGAACCCCGAGTCTTTTCCAGAGGCTCGTGATCAGAGCTGGTTTAGTCAATTTTTAGACCCAAACCACGGGTCTGGAGGTTACACAACTAACCAATTAACAAAACCTAATCTTTTGTTTTATTTAAATAGTTTTCAAATCAAGAAATTTATTTATACGTGTAGATTTATAAATCAATCTCCTTACTTTCAAATTTAAATGGTTATGTAATTAAAAAGTGTGCTCTCCTCCTCGCCTAATGAGATAAACGCGCGTAGGCTAAAAGCACCTCGTTTTAACAAAAAGTTCAAAAATAACGATTATGACAATTGTCACTTTTCTGTGGTATCTTCACTAAAATTTTAATTTAACATATTTACAATATATATTTACCGATTTACTTTAAAAAAATTCAAAAATAACGATTATGACAATTGTCACTTTCTATGGTATATCTTCACTGAAATTTTAATTTAACATATTTACAATATATATTTTTACCTATTTACTTTAAAAAAATTCAAAAAAGTTCAAAAATAACGATTATGAAAATTGTCACTTTTCTATGGTATATCTTTACTGAAATTTTAATTTACGATTTACTAAGAAAAATTCAAAAAAGTTCAAAAATAACGATTATGACAATTGTCACTTTCTATGGTACATCTTCACTGAAATTTTAATTTAACATATTTATACTAAATATTTTTACCTATTTACTTTAAAAAAATTCAAATAACGATTATGACAATTGTCACTTTCTATGGTACATCTTCATTGAAATTTTAATTTAACATGTTTACAATATATATTTTTACCCATGCTTTAAAAAAATTCAAAAAACTTTAGAAATAACGATTATGACAATTGTCATTAATTAGGGGAAATCTTCACTGAAACTTTAATTTAACATATTTACAATCTATATTTTTACTCATTAGCGTCAAAAATAAACTAATATGTTTTAAAATACAGATTATGATATTTGTCATTTTTACAAAGAAACATCATCATTGAATTTATAAATTAACATATTTATAATATAATTATATTTTTACCTTTTTGTACCAAAAATTTCAAAAATGTTAAAAAATATCATGACAATTGTCACATTAAAATATTATAAGACGATCATGTAAAATAACATAAAAATTTAATATAAATATTTATAATATTTAAACTAGTTCTTTTAATATACTAAAAAAAAAATAGATAATTTTACAAAAATGATAAAAATAAACCAATAAAAGATTTCAACTAAAAGATTAATAATTCACAAAAAAATTTAGGTTCGAACTATTTCGTCCTATCCCGAACTACTTTCTGCGAATTGAGAGCTTATCTTGAATGTGCAATATTTGCATCCAAAACATTTTGATGAAATAAATAGTAAAGGTATTTCTAAAATTGGAAAAACTGGCACAATTGTCATATATATTGAGTGAATTAAGTTCATTTGTCAGTGTATTCAATTAAATGAAACGGACGATGATATCGCATGTACAAATGAGAAGTATGGAGAAGATGGAATATTACAATATGATAATAAATCAGAGTGTTATATTGCGAGAAAGCATTTAGCAAATTAAAAATTATAAAAATAAGCTGAGAGTTAACGTTGACCAAGAAAAATTAGAAGCGTTAATGATGTCAGTTGAACTAGAACTATTAGCGTAGATTGAACTAGAAGATATTCCTGTATATTCTCGCAAAAGGTTCAAAGTTAATGAGAGATTTATTAACGTAAAAATTATATATATTCTTAATTCTTTTATTAGAATCTTATTAATATTATTTACAATATGATCGGTGCCTGATTTATTCTCTGTAATATTGTATAACTGCAATAATTTTATATTTATAATTAATTGATTTAATATATTGAGTATGCATTTTTTATATATTTAACATGTGATGTATGATTTGATTTTATAGTGCAATATCGTTGTAAATCTAATATAAAATATATATTTTCAATGAATATTATTTTATATAGGTAATGAATATGATTTTAGATGTGCATTTTTTTTAAATAAAATATATGAATATCGTATAATAATACTATTCTTTTTTTTACTACAAATGTAAAACGTTTGAATTTTGAATTTATTTCCAAAAAATTAGAAGTAATAAAAATCATGTAAATCAAAGAGAAAAATGAGGGCATGGGGGCGAAGCCCTCATATAAATTAAGCCGCTATAAAAAAATGCCCACGAGGCCGTAGCGCCGCCAGTCCGCCCCTGATTCCTCGTAACATTACCAAAAACCGTTTGGAAAAAAAGTTATGTATGGAAATTATCTTATTTATTATTGCCTGAGCTCTTTCCTGATTTAAATATGGAAAATTATAATCTTCAAGAATAGTGTTAGACATAATCGATTAGCTAATTAAGAGGTTAATTTTGAGGATTAAGATATTTAAATATATATATATATTTTTTTAAAAAAAACATATTTATGAACCCTAAACTATTTCTTTCCTGAAATATTGTCCAGATCTTAAATATAAATCATGAATTAAAATTTTACAATTACAATTAGTGTTGTTAATCGACTAAATTTAGTCGACTAACTAATAGTTTTAGTCGAAAAATTCGACTAAAAACTTTAGCAAACGACTAATTAGTCGACTAAAACGACTAATATAGTCAACTAAAACGACTAATATAGTCGACTAAAACGACTAATATAGTCGACTAAAACGACTAATTTAGTCGACTAAAAGAACTAATTAAGTCGACTAAAAGAACTAATTAAGTCGTAATCGTTATTTTTGAACTTTATTTAAATTTTTTAGGTAAAAATATATGTTGTAAAGATGTAAAAATAAAATTTCAGTGAAGATGTACCATCATAGAAAAATATTAATTATCAAAATCGTTATTTTTGAAAAGTAAATAGGTAAAAATATATATATTGTAAATGTGTTAAAATAAAATTTCAGTGAAGATGTACCATAGAAGAGTGACAATTGTCATAATCGTTATTTTTTAATTTTTTTAAAGTAAATAGGTAAAAATTATATATTGTAAAGGTGTTAAAATAAAATTTCAGTGAAGATGTACCATTCCCCGAATACTACTGTGCCCCCTTGGCCGATTACATAATCCATCAAAGTGGAAAAAACAAAAAGGATGATTCAGAATTAAAATCTAAAATTATACAGCTACTAGAACATAATTATGGATTGACGATAAAAAATATAGTGGAAAATTTACCACCTCATCTCAAAATGAGTGATTCGGAAATATCTAGATACCTTAATTCAATGGGATGGAGCAGGAAAAGGGTTGTAAAAGAACCCGATAGACGGAATTCCCCAGATGTTATAAATATTTGTAAAATATTGCCTAAATATGATGAACGTGCCATTTCAAAATATATTCTATTTAGATGAAACAGGCTTTAATTCCCACGTCATTTTCCACTATGGATGGGCACCTCTGGGTAAGAGGCCATTTGTCAAAATCCCTCCTTCAAAGGGGAAAAGCGTATCGGTTTTATGCACCATAGGATTTAATGGTTTCAAAAACATGATTATAGACGAGGCATTTACATCAATAAAATTCAGAACTTACCTGGATAAATTATCATACATTTTACCGTTGAATTCGCTAATAATGGATAATGCGCCCATTTACCGAGCTCATATAATTTAGAAAACTATCAAAATATAGTATATCTTCCACCCTATTCCCCTCAATTAAACCCCTTGAGAATTTTTTTGGCGTTTTGAAAAATCAGTATCATTCTATATATCCCAAACCCAATAACAGAATTCGTATAATTGAGGCTATTACTAACCTATTACTTAATTTCACTAATTTCAATTTCACGGCCTTCTATTCACATACGATATGATAGATCGAAGAGAGAATCCGATCTATTCCTTTGAACAATTAATTTAATAAATTATTACACTAGATTATTGTATAATATAGATATATTTTTTCGTTATATTATGTGCAATACAAATAGAAAAATAAATATTTTTTGATCTTTTATTATGTAAATAAAATATACATTAAATAAAGATTTCACAAGTCATTTTCGAAACTTTAATATAAGAAAGGTAAATTTGATAGAAAAACTCTCGGGGGGTATATTATTATTTTTTTTATGTTATTTTCTTTATGTTATTTTTTTATGTTATTTTTTTTTATGTTATTTTTTGGGTAGGTCTATAAGTCGAAAGGCTTGGTAATACGAAAGGCTAAAAAATAATATTGAAAATAAAAATAACAAAGAAAATGATTAATGAGATATTTGATTGATTTATTGCTTTTTTTAGAGAAAAAATAAAACGTAAAAAAATACATCTAAACGGCTTTGAATAGAGAATTAAACGTAAAAAAATACATCTACGCGGTTTTGGATAGAGAATTAAATTCTGAGTTCAATGATATAAATATATTCAAAATTACTTTTAAAATGTTAGCCTTTCTCCTGTCTTTCGCGACAAAAAATTTATTTTGTGAACCGGAAACGTAAAAAAATACATCTAAGCGGTTTTGGATAGAGAATTAAATTCTGAGTTCAATGATATAATTATATTCAAAATTACGTTTAAGATGTTAGCCTTTCCCATATAAATTTCTTTCGCGACAAAAAATTTAGTTTGTGAATCGGAAACGTAAAAAAATACATCTAAGCAGTTTTGGATAGAAAATTAAATTCTGAGTTCAATGATATAAATATATTCAAAATTACTTTTAAAATGTTAGCCTTTCCCCTATAAATGTCTTTCGCGACAAAAAATTTATTTTGTGAACCGGAAACGTAAAAAAATATATCTAAGCGGTTTTGGATAGAGAATTAAATTCTGAGTTCAATGATATAAATATTATAAAAATTACGTTTAAGATGTTAGCTTTTCCCCTATAAATGTCTTTCGCGACAAAATATTTATTTTGTGAACCGGAAACGTAAAAAATACATCTAAGCGGTTAAATTCTGAGTTAAATGATATAATTATATTCAAAATTACGTTTAAGATGTTAGCCTTTCCCCTCTCAAATGCTTTCTCAAATTAAAAATACCTTAAAAAATTTATGTTTCTCATTTACTTCTTTATCAAGTAATTACAATATATTTATACTTACTCAATATATAAATTCATAACCAATTATTAATTTAATTAAAAATATTAATTTAAAAATTAATATAATAAAATTAATTTTTAAAAACCGTAAATTATTTCAAAGAATTAATAAAAAAATTGAAAAGATCTTAAAATTTCCATATTTTTAATATATTATAATGTAATGTTATTATAATATTTTTTCTCTAAAAAAAGCAATAAATCAATCAAATATCTCATTAAACATTTTTTGTTTTTTTTATTTTCAATATTATTTTTTAGCCTTTCGTATTACCAAGCCTTTCGACTTATAGCCTACTCTTTCGACTTATAGACCTACCCGTTATTTTTTTTATGTTATTTTTTTTATGTTATTTTTCTATGATATTATTTTATGATATTTTTTTTATCTATTTTTTATTTTTGCCTACAAATTTAGTGTTGTTAAATGGCTGAGCTAAGCAGGCTTAGCGAAAATTCAGCCAGGTCTTGAGCCAAAAATTAGGCTCAGGCTCAAGCCGGCTCATTGAGCCTTCTGACTTAGCCGATTCAAGGCTAATCCGGCTATCCGTTTAACAATGCTAACAAATAAATGGATAGAGCTAAGTCATGAGCCCACTCGAGCTAAATTTGACTCAAAAAGCTGGCTTAAGTCAATTTTAGACTCAAAAACTAGATGAGTTTTCAGCCGTTTACCAATACTAATATTAAATAAATTTCGGCTTGAGCCAAAATGAAGATCATAACAATTAAAAAAGGTCTACGACAATTATTTCATCGGTATAGCAAACTTTTTTTTTTCTACCGAAGTATAAATATGATATTGCACGAAGTATATTAAAGATCTGCAAGAGTAGGCCCGGCCAGTACCTGGTCCGAACGGGCTTCGGGTCTATATTTAAAAAAAATCAAATTCGGGCTGGGACAGGCCTAATATTTTTTTAAAAAATTCGGGCCTGGTGGTGCTCAGGCCTGATAAATTTTTTTATTTAAATTTATCAATTTTATGTTGAATTTTTTATGCAAAATAAAATATTTGTTTTTATTTATAGAAACTAGACGCCATATAACATATATATCGTTTATTTAGAATTATTTATAAAAACTAATTTCTATATTTATAATAAATCGGGCCAAGCCGGTAAATTTTTTCATAAATAATTTCGGGTTCGTGCTGGGTCGGCAAAATTTTATTAAAAAATTTCGGGCCAGGCCGGGTTTCAAAAATAAGGCCGGATGCAGATCACTAAACTATATTGTAATTCCTGATGATATTAAATGTTTATTTAAACAAAACTCATTCACAAGTTTAATCATACATAAGTATTCATTTAAAAAAATGTTTTATTTATTTTAATAAAAATAAATAACATAAAAAAATAATATACCACCCGAGACGAGAGTGGCAGCATCCAGAAATTTTAAATCATTAATTGTATTTGTTTGAAATTTACTTTTTACAAAGTTAGATTTTTTATATTTTTTTATATTTTTTTATTTATTATAATATAATAATATTAAATTTTTTATAATTATTATTTAATATTATTATAAAATAAAATCCATGCTTTTTTATTTTATGTAAAAAAAAAGTAAATAAATTCAAATAATTTATTTTTTAAAAAAAGTAGGAGAGGAACGACGGGACTGATATAATAATTTTATTTTCAAATAAAAAAATATGGATTATTCATTTGACGAATATTCTTCCTCACAGTCTCAGTCACATCTGGAAATTACAGGGATAGAGGTAAGGTCAATTATATAATATATGCTTATTTTTTAGTTTTTCTTTAAAAGTAGTTAGAGTTACATAATTTTGTTAAAATTTGTAATCTTATAAGAGATACATAGTCTTTTGTTAATTAAAATAATTTTGATTTCATTAAGTAAATTTGAATCTGCATATTATTTTATTATATCAACCAGTAATTCAATTTAATTTAGGTTTATGGCAATATGCTAATTAGCTCAGCATCCGATTAGTGATTTAATTTTTTTTAAATTTTGAGGAATATAAATATCAGTTCTAGTTTTTGTCGCGGTTTAATTTTTCCTTGTTCAATGGTTTCTTTATTTTAATGATGGCTCATTTATTTCAATTTAATTCCTATTAATATAATTAATTTTTATTATTTTTGGTTAATTTGTAAAACTTTGACACTGCAGAATCCAGATTATTTTTTTCGTTTAAATATAAGACAAAATGTTACTAAAAATTAGTGATGTTACTGGCCTAATTTTAAAACAGGCCCGAAAGTTTTTTAAAATTTATCCTATCCGGAACGAGTTTTTTAATTTGTTCCGAAAAGTCACCAGATATATAAATAATTTTTCCGCCTAGCCCGATTTTATATAAATTGAAAATTATTTTATTGGAAAAAAAAATTTTTTAAATTGAAAAATATTAGTGCTTTGTTTCTTGAAATATTTTTACAATATAGATCTTAATTTGACAATGACAAATAACCCGCCAATGCATACCTTTAAGATATATTCCTTATAGTAAATTATTTAAATAGTATAAAAACTTAAAATTTATATTTATATCTATTTTTTTAATATATAAACGCAGCCTGTGTCCAGTCCAATCATGGAAATTCAAGAAGGATATAAAATTTCTAGATCAGAGAACAGCGTCATTATCAAAAATAATTTTAAAGATACTCCTAAGAAGTCCAGACGTAAATGTAAATTTTGTGATAAGTTCTACCTGTCTACTACAGCTTCCAGTAATTTAAAAAACCACCTAAAAAGATGTCATCCCAAAGTATTACAAAATGTTAGTCTACAATTGAGTGAATCTACATCATTAATTGGAGTTAGAAAACTTTCAGCTAATGAAAATCTTAATCTAAATAAATTAATTTTGAAGTATCACATTGATCAAAATGTACCTATTAATGGATTCGATAGTGAATCATTTAAAGATATATTTAAATATATCAATAAATATTCAAAGATTTGGTGTCGACAGACCGCATCCAAATATTTATCGAACATATATACAATAGCTAAAAATGAAATGATTGCTAAGCTTAATAATGTTAACAACCAAATATCTATAACCACAGATATGTGGACTGGAATAAATTCCACTTCATATATGGCTCTCACGATTCATTATATAGATAATGAATGGATATCCAAAAATTATTTATTAGATTTTATCGAGGTACCTCACCCCCACACGGGGAGGATATTTGCTCAGTTATAATTGAATCTCTTAAAAAATTTCAAATTCCTAAAAAAATATCATTAATAACCCATGATAATGCCTCAAATATTTTATCAGCATCTGAATATATCAAAAAATATTATTTAAAAAATTTAATAAAGATTTTTACATCAATCGATGCTTAGCACATACTATAAATACAATAGTCAAAGAAGGATTATATTCATATTCTTCCCGCCTCCAAAATATAGATATTTTAGTTAAAAAATTGCAAAGAAGTCCCAAACTCGGAATACATGAGGATTAGTGGTGGCACAAAAATTCCAAATGATGTGGTCACCAGATGGAACAGTAGATATTTAATGATTAAATCAATCAATAAGGTATTAATATTAATTCTTTTACTTTTTAATAATTTTTAATATTTATAGAATATAGATGCTGTCATAGAGTTTGGCACAAAATTCTTTGAAGATTTTCATTTAAATACTGAAGAATGTAAATTTTTAAAAGAAGTAGAAAGTTTTTTATACCCATTTTGTGAAGTAAGTTCGGAAACCTACGGTAGGTTTATCATTATTGTATATTAATATAATAATGACATCACTTGAGCGAACCATCGCATCTAATGCAAGTGATGGGATAAAAGAGGCAGCTGTAAAAATGAAGAATAAATGTAAAATTTATTCTGATTATATGAATACATTTGAAAATTATGTTTGCTCTTTCCTTGACCCAAGGATTAAAAAAAAATATATACCAACTTACATCAATAAAATTGAGTATTTTGATAAATTTAAAATTTTATATAACAAATATCTGCCCGGCACATACAATGTTTATGAATATAACGACGAAGAAAATCCAGCGAATTTGATGTCGGTATCCATATTTAACGACCTCAGAAAGTAAATATAGCAATTTATTATATTTAATCATATATTTTTATAATTCGTTTTTAAGGCAAGCTTATGATTATCCAGAGCCGTCAAAAGAAGAAATTGACGATTATATTGGAGAACCAGTTGCTAAATCAACAATAAATGTTTTGGATTGGTGGAGTTCTAACATCCACAGATATCCAAAATTATCGATGATGGCCAAAGATTTTTTTCGCATCAATCTACGTCAGTGCCTAGTGAAAGAGTGTTTTCTGGTGCTGTAGAAACGTTGACCAGGAAAAGAAATCGCATATCATCGATGATATTAAATGAATGTTTATCACTAAAATCATGGGATTTTGATATATTAAGTTTAAAAGATGATTTTTGGACATGATTGATTATTGTATATAATAAATTGTTATTAGCAAAATATATAAATAAATAAATATTATTACAAATATTTTATTTTGGCTAACAATATAAATATTAAATATATTTTTTCTCAAATCTAATAGGGTTTATGAACCCCAGGTTGTTGGAAAGATTTTTGCGTAAATACGGTCAAATAATATAGTTCCATTTGTTAACTTTATTATTTATATATAATAGTTTTTAATACAATTAAATAAAATAATTCAAATAAAAACTAAGTGAAGAGAACTAAAGAAGCTATTTTTTAAATGGTTATCAATTTAACAAAATTATAAGTAAAAATGGAAAATATTTAACCAAGATTTTTAAAAATAAAATATAAAAAATTTTTTTAAATTGTGAATTTTTAAGTATTGAGTGTTATTTCCTTTCTAACACTTTTTTATAAAGTAATATACAAAAATATATAACTTTAGCTATTAAATGGAAATATCTTTTTGAGGCAAAATTACCCTCTCATTCAATTTGCTTAATAAATCATATAAATAATCTAGTTTCATAAAATTTAAATAAAATTAAAAAAATATATATATTTTTAAATATCTTCCAACCCTCATATATTGGTAAAGGGTTGAATTTAAATATTAATAAATTAATTCCTTATATCAAACATGGTTAGTCTACTATTTTTATTATCTTGAGAAATAATTATATATGGATAGCCAGTTTATAATATTGTGAATAAATGGCTGATTTTGAGCCGATTTTTTAAAACGACTAACTCAATATTTCAGCCAGAAAAATATTGCCTAAGCTTCTAGATTTAGAAAGTGTATGTCTATACATTTGTTCCTTCTATGAGCAACGGATTGCGTAATATTTTACTGGATAAATTGAGTTAGCCATTTTTAAAAATCACCTGAAAATGAGCGTTTACGACACTAGGTTATAACTGCAGTTTATAACTTTATTTAATTCAATTATATAACAAATAGACGTAGCGGCATTAAAGAAAAATTAATCCTAGATGTATTGTATTTTTATATTTTTTAAAATGTATAAGTTATTTTAAAAACTAAAATATTAAAAATATCCATTAAAAATTACAAGACTGGAGTGGAAGAATTTTTAAATATATTTATATTTATAGTTAAAAATAAGCATGTGAGTGGCTCAACGAGAGGATTTTCCAAAAGGAGCAAAATGTATATATATTATCATAAGTTAAAATATTTGTTGATATTGAAGATAGAAATATCAATAATCAACTCAAACGATTGAAAGATGGACGAGCCAACCCTGAATATATAGTTATAATATGTAATCCTGGACAGGCCTAATATTTTTTTTTGAAAATCGGAGCCAGGACGAAATTTTTCTATTTTAAAAAATCGTACCATGCAAATGACACCTCTGCAGCTATCTGACAAAAAAATTATTATTTACAAAAACCACATTTAATTATTCATAAACATGAATAAAAAACAACTTTAAAAATGTTTAATAAAAAATTAATTAATATTTACATCGAGAAAAATATTGAGTTAATGAATGATTATTTATCAATAAAATTATCTTTAGCTTAAAAACAATAATAATTTATATTTAAACACTAATTTTACACCCATTTGCGTCAAAAAACTTTAGAAATAACGATTGTGACAATTGTCACATATCTATAGTACACCTTTACTAGATTTTAATTTAACATGTTTAGATTCTATATTTAAACCCATTTGCGTAAAAAAAATTAAATAAACCTCAAAAATAGCGATTATGATAATTGTCACTTATCTAGGGTACATATTCCCTGTAGTTCTATTTAAACATGAGTAATACTAATTTTAGCCCATTTACATCAAAAAAAATTTAAAAACTTTAAAAATAACGATTATGACAATTGTCACTTATCTATAGTACATCTTCACTGAGATTTTAATTTAACATGTTTAAAACCTATATTTATACCCCTTTGCGTAAAAAAAATTGAATAAACCTCAAAAATAGCGATTATGACAGTTGTCACTGATCTAGGGTAAATTCACTGAAGTTTTATTTAAACATGTTAGTAATACTAATTATAGCCCATTTACATCAAAAAAATTTTAAAAACTAAATAACGAATATGACAATTGTCACTTATCTATAGTACATCTTCATAAAATTTTATTTTAACATCTTTACAATCCATATTTTTACCTATTTGTTTTAAAAAAATTCAAAAAGGTTAAAAAATAACGATTATGACAATTGTCACTCTTCAATGGTACATCTTCACAGAAATTTTATTTTAACACTACAATATTACCTATTTACTTTAAAAAAAGTTTAAAAAAATAATGATTATGACAATTGTCACTTTTCTATGGTACATCTTCACTGAAATTTTATTTTAACATCTTTACAATATATATTTTTACCTATTTACTATAAAAAAAATTAAAAAAGTTAAAAAATAACGATTATGACAATTGTCACTTATCTATGGAACATCTTCACTGAAATTTTATTTTAACATCTTTACAATATATATTTTTACCTATTTATTTTAAAAAATTCAAAAAGGTTAAAAAATAACGATTATGACAATTGTCACTTTTCTATGGTACATCTTCACTGAAATTTTATTTTAACATCTTTACAATATATATTTTTACCTATTTACTTTAAAAAAATTCAAAAAGGTTAAAAAATAACGATTATGACAATTGTCACTTTTCTATGGTATATCTTCGCTGAAATTTTATTTTAACATCTTTACAATATATATTTATTGCACAGAAGGCATATAGATGTGTGCTGCATACAGGAAACTAGATGGAAAGGAAATAGGACCAGAATGATTGGCAAGACTAGCGAAAAGTATAAATTCTTTTGGCAAGGAGGTAATGATGGTAAGGCTGGAGTTGGGGTATTGGTTGCGGAGAAATTGGTAGACAAAGTAGTCAAAGTGAGAAGGCTAGACAACCAGATAATGGTTATCAAGATTATTTTTGGTAGAAAGCTATATAATATTATCTCGGCATATGTTCCTCAGGTTAGAAGAAGTGAAGAAGAGAAAGATATATTTTGGGACAGTCTATTGGGGGTGACATCGAGACTGGCAAATGAAGAGGAGATTATCCTGGCTGGTGATCTGAATGGACATGTAGGAGCGAGTAGTGAGGGTTATGAAGGAGTACATGGAGGGTTCAGTTACGGCATGAGAAATTTGGAAGGAGAGAGGATTTTAGATTTTAGTGATGCTATGGATATGATTGTCTGTAATACAATGTTTAAGAAAGAATCAGAGAAGCTGGTGACTTATAAGTCGGGTAATACCAAAAGTGCAGTGGATTACTTGTTATTAAGGAGATGTGATCGATGTATAGTAAAAAATGTGAAAGTGATACCGGGAGAGGAATGTATAAATCAGCATCGACTAGTTGTAGGAGATCTCACTCTTAAAGGTGCCAGGGTCACTAAAAGAAAGTTTGTCCCAAGGCTGAAGTTTTGGAAATTGAAGGAGAAGAGTGCTGACGCCAATTCAATATGGCATTGGCGATTAGGGAGGCGGAGGTGGCATAAGCATCTGGGATGAATGACAAGTGGGAAGCCATGAAGAAAGCTTGGGTAATGACAACTGAGGAGGTATGTGGATGGACAAAAGGGCCGCCTAGGCAAGGAGACTTGGTGGTGGAACCCGGAGGTAGCGAAAGCCGTGGATGAGAAACGGAGGTGTTTCAAAGTATGGTATAATAGCAAAGAAAATAGTGATAATGATATTTACAAGATGGCTAAAAGAAATGCTAAGAAATTAATAGCGAAGGCTCAAGAAGAAAAAAGACACGAGTTTGCTAAAGAAATGGAATACGCTGATGGAATTGGAAATATGGTTCGAATGGCAAAACAGATGTCAAAAAAGAGGCGGGATGTGATAGGTGTAAAATGTTTGAAAAATATGGAAGGAAAAATGGCGATTGATGGTAGTGGTATTAAGAACACCCGGAAGATTTACATGAAAGGACTTTTGAATGAAGAAAATGAATGGGATAATAATATTAGTTGTGCAAAGGTAGAAGGTCCAGGGTGTAAATTTAGCAAGGACGAGATAAAGAGATCAGTTAAAAAGATGAAGAAAGGGAAGGCATCGGGTTTAACGATGGTGGTATCAGAGATGTTTAAAGGTTCTGATGATTTAGGGATTGAATGGTTAATGATATTAGCCAATCAAATTGTCACAGAAGGTACTATTCCCGAGGACTGGCGAAGAAGTATAATTATCCCAGTATACAAGGGGAAAGGTGATCCTTTAGAATGCGGGTCTTACAGAGCTATTAAACTCTTGGAACAAATGAAAGTATTTGAGAGAGTGTTAGAGAAGCGGTTAAGGGAACAAATTAAAATTGATGAAATACAGTTTGGTTTTACATCGGGGAAAGGTACGACAGATGCAATTTTTGTGGTGAGACAAATTCAGGAGAAGTATCTTGCGAAGGAAAAGAAACTCTATTATGCGTTTGTTGATTTGGAGAAAGCATTTGATAGGGTGCCGCGTGAGATTACTAGATGGGCCTTGAGAAAATCAGGTGTGGAGGAATGGTTGGTTACCTCAGTGATGGCAATGTATGTTGGAGCACAAACAGCAGTACGGACGGATTATGGTGATAGTGATAGCTTTGAGGTGAAGGTAGGACTTCATCAAGAATCCGTGTTGAGTCCATTATTATTTATCTTAGTAATGGATGTGGTGGCTAGAGAAATGCATGAAGGACTTCCCTGGGAGATATTATATGCGGATGACCTTGTATTAATGGCAAACAGTGAGGGAGAATTGAGGGATAAAGTTAGTAAATGGAAGATGACTATGGAAGCGAAGGGCCTGAAAATGAATGCATCAAAAACAAAGGTGATAATTGGTGGGGAAAATCTAAAGATGGAGGAATCCGGTAAGTGGCCTTGTGGTGTATGTGGGAAAGGAGTTGCTAGAAATTCTATCCAATGCACCAGATGCCAGAAATGGGTACATAAAAGATGTAGCGGGATAAAGGGCAGTTTGATGTTAGAAAGAATGACCTTTATTTGTAGAACATGCATGAAAGGGATACATAATAATGATAACCTAAAAATGGTGGTCTGGATATTGGAAATGGGTTAACCCTAGAAAAAGTGGATAAGTTTTGTTATTTAGGTGATATGCTAAACCCAGATGGTGGTGTAGATTCTGCCGTTGTTGCAAGGATCAGACAAGCTTGGAAGAAGTTCAGAGAGATGTCGTCTATTCTTACAAATAAAAAAGTTTCTCTGAAGTTAAAGGGGAAAGTTTACGTAAGCTGTGTGAGGAGTTGTTTAGTTTATGGGGGTGAAACATAGGCAATGAAAGCGACTCACGAAGCCAAATTAGAAAGAACAGAGATGAAGTTGGTTAGATGGATGTGTGGGGTATCTCTGAGAGAGAGAAAAACTAGCAAGGAATTGCGAGCAAGATTAGGTATAGAAATGATTGGATGGTATTGCGACTAAGATGGTTTGGGCATGTGGAACGTATGACAAGAGATGACTGGGTAAAGAGATGCACAATGATGGAAGTAGGAGGATCAAGACCTAGAGGAGGACCCAAGATGACGTGTGGACAAATGTGATAGCGGCAGATATGAGAAGCATGAATCTTACAAGTATTGATGCTCAGGAACGTCAAAAATGGAAAAGAAAAATCAGAGGGAAAACTGGCCTACCCGGGTAAACTTGGAAATCGCCATAAAACGGAGAAGAATCTTCCCTGAAATTTTATTTTAACATCTTTACAATATATATTTTTACCTATTTACTTTAAAAAAATTCAAAAAAGTAAAAAAATAACGATTAGGAGAATTGTTTTCTATGGTACATCTTCACTGAAATTTTATTTTAACATCTTTACAATATATTTTTACCTATTTACTTTAAAATAATTTAAAAAAGTTAAATAACGATTATGACAATTGTCACTTTTCTATGGTAAATCTTTACATAAATTTTAACTTTATATTATATTTTTAACCTATATGCTGACTAAATAGATCAACTTAGTAGACTAAATTAGTCGTTTTAGTCGACTAGATTAGTTGTTTTAGTCGACTAGATTAGTTGTTTTAGTCAACTATATTAGTCGTTTTAGTCGACTATATTAGTGTTTTAGTCGACTATATTAGTCGTTTTAGTTGACTATATTAGTCGACTAATAGACTAATTTAGTAGCCAAAATTTTTAGTCGATTTCCATGACTACGACTATTAGTCGTAGTCGAAAGAACTCGACTAATTAACAACACCAATTACAATATAAAAATCTAAATAAAAATATGGTCTCCCCTACATTCTAAAAATTAATATCTTTTTTTTCCATGAGTATATTCTAAAAATTAATATCTTTTCTTTTTTTCCTTAAGTTGGAAAAAGTAAAATAAAAATACCCCCCCCCCCCACCGCCTTGGTAAGTATAAAAAATTTTTTAAAAAAACAATGAATTTTATATCCATAAAAATAAAATTATTCCCCCACTCCTTTAATTGGGTGCCAGCTAGGCGTTAACAAATTATAAGAATAAGAATTTATTATTTCAGAGATTTAGTATAAAATTATTTTTTTTTTATTTTGAATGAAATTGAAAAAATATATATTAAAATTTTAAATCCATATTTTTTAATGAAAAAATTTTAAATTATAAATCCTTTTTTTTAATAAAAGTTTTTAACACCCCTCCTTATATGAATAACATCGAAATGGTAGATGACACGTTAGATTCCGAAGTAATTATGATATTTATTGCTAAAAACATAATCATAAATTGTAGGCGGATCTTATGGATCAAGACCATAATTTAAGTCAAAGCTCTTTTACCTCCTCAATAGCCAATACATCATCTACTTCTTCAATAAAAAAAATTAGTAAAATTTAATAAAGATTTTTTAATTCTATCTTTATCTTATATTTTATAGCTTTTCGGAAGAAAAAGATTTGGGCAAATGAAAGATGAACAGAAGATATATTATATTTATTTATTATATTTTTAATTTTTGTATTATAATTGTGAAATTTTAACTCTTGAACATGATTTATAAAGATTTAAATAAATCAAGTGAAAAAATTAAGTGGAGTTCTGAACACGACAATATTAAGTTTTTTTTTAATATATAGATAAGCCCTGGTTCGAACTAACTCCTGTACTTTGTTTTGAAGAAATCAATAAATTATTAAAATTCTTAAACAAAGTCAGGACACTATTTCAGGAGGAAAATAGTTTGGGGTTTATAAATAAGATTTTTTTTAAAAAAATATATATTATTAAATATCTTAATCCTCAAAATTAGCCTCTTAATTAGCTAATCGATTATGTCTAACACTATTATTGAAGATTATAATTTCCCATATTGAAATCAGGAAAGAGCTCAGGCAATAATAAATAAGATAATTTCCATACATAACATTTTTTTCAAACGGTTTTTGGGTAATGTTACGAGGAATTCTTTATTTGCAAACAAAGGATAATAATTTTAGGAATTTCAATTAAGTTCATGTTATCAAAATTTCCGTTAAATATAGTTTAAAATTCCTGAACTCGAATTAAACCCTAATTTAGCAATCTAGCAGATATTTTTCTCTTAATATTGTACAAAAGTTAAAAATAAAATGTTAAGATCTAAACATGCCCATTAGAGAAATGCGATGGTCAAAAATTTTATACGGGTAACCATATTTATTTTTTACCCCCGCTCCCAAGTCAAACTTATATACACCATATTAAGGTAGAACTAGACTTATTCGATATACCCATCCATCATATCAATATTTGGTGCTGATAAAATTAATCCTAACCTACGTAGTAATTGCCATAGAGTGGTAGCTCTTGGTTTGCTAATTATTCAATAGTTCTAATTAGCTATTGATTGATGCCTCTAATAATCATATATTTATATACCTTAATAAGGTATAGAAAAAACAACTTAAAATATATTGGTTGTGCTTGGGGTTTGTGCTCATTGCTAATGGATCTGGGTTTTACACAATTAACCAATAAATAACATTTATATAAGAAATTGAGTTTCATAAAATTTAATTAACTATTTATTGAGTTCACGACTTAAGTTCAAAACTCGAGTCACGACTTGAGTTCACGACTCAAATTCATAACTCGAGTCGTAAAAATGAGTCGACTAATCGACTCAAAACTCGACTTGAGTCGTAGTTAGCCGACTCGGCTGAGTCGTTTAACAACACTACTTATTCCAAAAAATTTTTCTCATTAGAATGTATTATTTAATTATACAACTATTTTATGTAATACTTTTCAAAAACATGACATTGACTTGATTAAGAATATGAGAATGCGAAGAGCATTTTATTAGAACTCAAGGAAATTAGGGCTAATGTTGATGAAAAATTCCATATTTTATTGTTGAGTCAAAGGCAGAGCTATACGTGTTTAATATTTGTCTTCCTAGATTTGCAGCAAGGCAAACTCATCGTCAAAACATTAATATAGGATCAGTAGAAGAGTATTATAAAACAAATGCCCCCTCTCGATACATTTCTAACCCAAGGTTTTTAATTCATCGTGCAGCACTTGCCAATCTGCAGATATTACTTCCACAAAAGCCTTCCTAACCTTTTAAAGATGGTTATAGAAAAAAAAATATTTGTTAGATTTTAATCATGAAGATGTTAAAGTATCTTATGATGCCTTATTAGTTGAATAACTATGTTTAAAAGCTTAACTATGATATAGTCCCGAAAAATGCTATGGATGCTTTGCATTATTTCAAGCACATTTTAGATTATATTCCTAATGTATTAAAATGGTTATATATATATTAGCAACTCTTCCCATTAGTAAACTAATGAGAGAACATTCTTTTTTTTAGAAGAATAACAGAGCCCTGCAGAAGTACCATTTGCAGGGCACAGCCCGGATTTTTTTAAAATAAATTATACTTATTTTTGATTTTTATAGCTAATAATGGCGATTTGAAATATTTGGTTATAAAATATACAGACCGGCCCGGATTTTTTTAAAAATTTTTCAGCCCGACCCGGGATTTTTTTTATAAATATTTTCAGGCTCGACCCGGATTTAAAATAAATTATATTTATTTTTGATTTTTATAGCTAATAATGGCGATTTCAAATATTGATTTTAAAATATACAGCCCGGCCCGTATATTTTTTTTTACAAATTTTTAGACCCAGCCCGGGTGTTTTTTTTAAAAATTTCGGGCCCGGCCCGGGTATATTTAAAAAACGGGGGCCGGGCCTGCAGGTCTCTGAAAAACATACCTAAGTACAACTTCTGAAAGTAGGTTGAATGGTTAGGATATGAATATTCATAGGTATTTAACTCCAAGCAAGTATAAGATAATTGAAAAATTAGATCAATCCCAACAGAGATTGGATTTTACATTGTAAATATATAACATACAAAATACAATTATTCCTAATAAACTTTTTGTGCATTAATTTATATTTCCAACATTTAAATTTTTTATTCTTTATATATAAATTTTAAAGGCTTAAAAAATTCAAATTTTATTTTGGGTCATTTAAGTGATTCATATGGTGGTTATATGCACTTTATATTTTATAATTCACATTTATTTTATAGTTTTGCATATGTTACCAGTTATATCCGTTTAATATTTTTTAATTCACATTTATTTTATAGTTTTTTATGTGCCGGTTTATATATATAATTTTTTATAATTCACATTAATTTAAAATTGTGTATTAGAAATAGATATTAGTCCTAATAAATTTGTATGCTTGATATTTTTAAATAACATTAAGATTTCTTAAAATTTTTTATTACCCCCTCCCCCAGATCAAATTCCTGCGTACGCGTCTGCATCTGACCATAGTTTTCACTAATGAATAATCATGAAAAACTATTAGTATGATCTTTTTAATTTGCCATCATTGAGGAGAAGCAGAAAATATATGTAAATATGCTGCATTCTATTATTGTTTATATAGAATTATTGTGAATTTGGAACACATTTATATTTACTAATACTAACATTAATTAATTTTGTATGTATATAAATTACTAGTTGATAAACCGTCAAGAATGACGGGAATAATAAAATCTTGAACTATTCTATGAAATTTTTTTTAAATACATTTTTTTTAAATGACAAATTTTAGTGATTATTTATTCATTTTATTAAATTTAGCCTAAAATATATGAAATTGTAATTAAAAATGTAGGGTAGATATTATTGATAAATTAAAATTGTATGTCATTTCCAGAGTTCAAATATTGTTGTTGAGATAAAATTTTTATACTGGCATATTTTGGGGTGGTAATATAAGATATATGTTTATTTTTTAATTGGATAAATATAATTTAAATTTATTTGTTAAATCTAAATTATAATAAGTACTTAGGATTAGTGAGGGAGATTAATTTTCTGGCATGGGAAGATATTGATAAATAGGTATTTTATACTATTTGCAGAGCTCCCATTGTGGTTGAGATAAAATAAAAAAATTTCTACAATATTTTGGGGTGGCATATAATTTAAATTTTTTGTTAAATCTAAATTGTAATACAAAAATAATTTTATAAAAATTAATAAATTTTACTTTGATTGAATATAAATACCTACGCTAAAATTAATATGAGATAAATTTTTATTTTTCAATTGACTAAATATAATTTAATTTGCTATTTTAAATTTAATAATATTCATTCTTACCATAATTTGAGGTGAGGTTAGTATTCTTTTTAAAATAACACAATAAGATCTAAATTATATAAATTAATTGAAAAATATGTTAATAGCAAATTAATAACATATATAAGAAAGATTATATTACAAAATCTAATATGGAAGGTGGCTGAGTGGAAGAACGTTTGCCTTTAAATCGTTAAGTCATAGGTTCGAATCCCGTAATGTACAAAAAATTTTCTTAAAATTTAACATTAGAGATATATAGTCTCCATCGATTTATTTAACATTAAGAGGATAGAAAATTTGATAGAAAAAATAAAAATTAACATTAAGATGAAAGGAAAAAGAAAAATTAACATTGAGATTATAACGTTCATTTCTTGATTACGGTGATTATATATATAGATAATAAAACATTAGATTACATTTATCATGATTAATTAAATGTTTATTCTAAATCAAAAAATACTTTTTTGTGTTGTAATTTCGGGCCTAAAATTTCAAGCCCGGCCCGAAATTTTTTTTAAAAAATTTTGCCAATATCATTAAAAAGTTTTGCTGGCCCGGCCTGAATCCGAAATAAAAATTTACCGGAAATATAGAAATGGCGTCTGTTTCTACAAATAAAATCAAATATTTTTATTTTACATTAAAAATTCAAGATAAAATTGATAAATTTAGATATATTAAAAAAAAATCCAAAGCCTGACCCGACCCACCCGAACCCGATTTCTTTTTAAAAATATAGACCCGGCCCAGTCCGGCCTTATCGAATAAAAATTAGGCCGAACTAAGTCCAAAGTATTTCTGATTTTTTAGGTACGAGTCGGGCCCTGTTAATTATAAAAGGAACAGGCTAATTTAATAGAAAAGGCCGGATTCATATAGGGAAGATCCGAGCCAGGTACATCTGCACATTTTTCAAATATCTTTTCAATTAGGTTAAAAAGTATAAAATAACCTATAGGTTTGAATACCATATTTAATTTATCCCCCCCCACCCATCCTCTACAAAATTAGGGACTTTCATTTGGACGTATTGATTTTTGAAATATGTGATCGATCTGATCATGAATTTTTTTTTGAACTGATATATCAAAATGACGGATAAAATTATTCATAAATAAAAAAAATTAAAAACATAAATATTTTTTAAAATTAATTGTAATTTAAACAACTTACTATAATGTTTTGATTGATTTTCATAATCCAAAAGCTTAATTTCTTATTTTTCATCATCATGTAATGGTGAGAATTGAACATCTAATTTATTTCAGTTTTAACTATTACTTCCACATACTTTTATATAGATTTTATTAACCTTTAAATAGCTATACTATTTCCCTTTACTCTTCTTAAATAACTTAGTATATATATTCTTGTACTACCCACTTCAAAAAACGTATTCTTTTTTAACTCATAAAATCAATAATTAAAATGCAAAACCATAATGACGGGTCTGTGTGAATTAAAAGCTTTTTAAATGTTTAAAACCGTGATAAAGATATTAAGCAGATTTTCCAAAGTGGGAAGTTGAGGAATGAGTTGCTGCACTACTTTGCTCACGGCTTCGTATATAGAATAATCGTAAATACTCGTCATGTAAAACCTTTTTTAAAATAATAAAATATGAAAATAATCTTACAAGTTGTAACATTAAAAAAACGTATAATCAGCTGATTTGCCCAGATTCCAGGATGAGTTTCTATAAAATTATTTTTAAACAAATGCTAAGGCTTAAGTCTGATAAATTTCTATGGAGATTTCTCCATTTTAAGGATATAGCATCCTATCTCCTAATTATTATTCTTTTTATTGATTATAATTATGATTTATTATTACTCACTTAACGTATAAATCTTTTAGAGTGGGTTCATCCATATCCTCCCTCAAAATATGGTATATGGATCGCTGCGTTTCTAGATAATTAAATTAAATGTAAGTCATTATGATTAAATTAAAATTTTTAGTTTAGATATGGATTCAAATAAAAACTAGTCCCCTAAACGTAAATAATAATTTACAAAGTTAAAATAATTACAGTTAATGAACAGTTTCACTTTATGCTATTTTTTATTTTGGAATGGTTGGCAAAATATAGCAACTTATTAAGAAAATTATTGAATATATAAAGATCCTTCAGGTACGTCCTCGTGTTAAATCATTTCAAAAAAGTCTAAGATATAGAAAATTGATTTTAAAAAATGTATAAAATGCCCTATATTTTATAATAAAAAAGGTTATTACCTATTTTTTGTTCATCAGTTAAGCCATCAATTTTGTGTATGAACAGTTGATACTTTAGGTGGGGATTAATGGGACGGGATTTTAGCATTGTGGCCACAAATAGGGATAATGGGTTAGAGTTGTCATCCTGTCCACAAAATTTAATTAAAATTTCCATTAATATTAATAAACGTAAAGATACACATTTTTCATAATGTAATCAAGACATTTAAATAGGTCAGAAATGTCACAAATATACAATCATTTTCTTGCATTCACTCCTTTTTCTGAAGCAAAAAAAATGTTCTAAAAAGAACTAAAGATACAATGATCATAATATATTGTGTGAAAATTTAACTTGAGCATCCATGACAAATATGATTGCATCACAATTTTTGAATAATTTTTCGGCATCGGATTGAGAATCAAACATATTTTTGATGCTTTGTCCAGGGTAATCCCAAAGCTGAAACTGAAGTAATGGACTGTTTTTGATATCTAAATATTAAGCATAAATACTCTTTATTGTTCAACCTTAATTTACTAATCATATGTTGTAAGAGCATACTTAACATGGGTCCAATACATGATATAAAATAACAAAATATATTAATAATATTACAATCTAAACAACAAATTATTTGATGTTCTTAACACGTTTTTGGCCTAGGTGAAGGGAAATTGTCATCTTACGACTTGTCTCAAAGAACCAAACTTGAAAAATGTGAGAAACTGATTTTATTATAATCCATGTATACTTTTATCTTCGATTAAATACTTTATTTCAAAGTAATATTTTTGCGATAATTTAACCAAGGTTAAGTCGATTTTTCTATAGAATTATTTGATTGTATTTATAGCTATTGTCTTTATATGTTCCAAGAATTGTCAAAGTAATATATATAAATGCAAAAAAGAGGCATAAATGGTATGTTGGGCTATGTAAGCGGGTCTTGGTTGAATTATAAGATATATGTGGCGGATTTTCATCATCGAACAGTCTATCATGATAGCTAATTTTTCCTTTGGGAAAGGTTTATATCCATGCCTCTACGAGTCTGGGGGGCTTCGCCCCCAGCCCCTCCGTTATAAAAATCATGTTAATTTCTACTTTTTCATTATTAAATTTTTAGGAATATTATTGGTCATTTTAATTAAATAACACAAAATTTATAATTTCTATTATAGATTTTCAAGATTTCGCTTATATATGTCCAACTTTGTGCCATCTATGAGCAAAATTTTCAGGCCTGCATAATATTTTTCCGGGTAAAATACTGAGTTAGCTGTTTTTAAAATCAGCTTAAATGGAGTAATTTTGCATCACTACCCTCGGTGCTAGAATTATATGTTTTATTTTATACTAAAAAATATATAAATATGGAGATAATTTTAAGGCTTGAGCAATGGATTATATTTAAATGAGTTATTTTATTTATAATAGTTGATCAATGAATGGGGCTGGTTGATTCTAAATAATAATCAAGTAACAAAATATAAATTATATTTGCTCATGTTAAAAAAACTTATAAATTTTATGGTTGCTTTTTTGAAAAAAAAATTTAATAAAAATACCGGGACAATATAACAAGGACCCGGAGTGAACCGTAATGAACCGCTAAACTGTTATATTATTATTTTTTGAAGGAGTAAAAAGAACCTTTATAAAAATAAGTTAAACCGGTTTCAACCAAAATAAAATAAATAATTTTACATTCTTTTTTTTGTGGGGTATTACATATTTTACCATATCTGCGTCGTTATTTTATTTATAATTATTAAATGATCAAAATATTTGTTTAATATCCATAAGTATGTAGTTAATTTTCTCACTATGACTTAAATTGATCCACAATCTTTTAACTGCTTTATATAGTTAGTATTAGAGCATTCCAATTTCTCTATTTTATTGTGCAAAATATCTAAATAACCAATTTGTAGATTTTTGATTTAGTTGCATTTTTTAAATTAATTTAAGTATAATATCACCATCTACCCATGAGTAGTTTGATAGAAGGGTCATTATTCTCATATAAATTTCAAAATGACCAAATTTATAAGGTTTCAATTTTATATATTATTTATAGAATTTTGACGTCGCCGGGGTGGCCCAGTGGTGTATGATGTATGCTTGAAAACCGAAAGTCCCAGGTTCAATCCAGGTAATGAACTAAAAATTTTCAAGTTTTTCTTCGATGACGGGGATTTCTTGGCCAGTGCTAGGATAATGGTGACCTCGAGGGCCGTTCAGCTCTATGTCTACCAAGCTACAATGGACTTGATAACGATACTCCGGTGGGAGATCAAGATTACAATGGAACTATAGGAATAGTCCGGTGGGATATCTGTCGATTTGATATTTCGGAGTGAGGAATACTCCGGTGGGATATCTGTCGATATTGATACTTCAGTGTAAGATCAAGATACTTTGGCTTTGATAGCGATACTCCAGTGGGAGATTCAAATGGAATCGATCAGAAATATAAATTAGATAAAAATAGATAGCATGAGTAATAAAGTGGAGAGAGATATTGAAGGAGCTTACCACCAGAAAAGGTGAAAGCTAAAAAGAAAAAAAAATTTATAGAATTTTGACATTTATATTTTAACGCATTATTATGAAAAATAGATTTTGTATTGTCTTGTCAAATCTGTTTATATTATATTTTAGATGTGAAATGTAAATTTTTAAACAATAATGTTGTATTTATTAATTTTTTTAAATAATTAATTCCTATTTTTTATTAATTTTTTATATGGTTATGTAATTACTTTCTTGAATATTATAATTAGTTATTATTGTAGTGTTTATTCATTTTTTTAAATAATGAATTCCTTTTTTTTTATATTTTGAATATTATAATTAGTTTTTATTATTATTATATAATAATTTTAGTTGGGAATTGTTAGTATATGTTAAAATTATTAATTTCTTTCGTTATTCAAATTTTTTTTTGGTTAAAAAATGTTATTTGAATATTAAAAGAAAAAAGATATATATACGAAACAAAATGATTTTAAAATCATTCACCAATTATTATTCAATTAATTCTGTTTCAAAATAAAGTTACCCGTACTTCTAAATACAAAAAAGGTTTGATGTTATATATATTTTAATATTTAATCTTCCTTATTTTTTATAATAATCAACTTCAAAATCTAACAAATAATATCATAATTTTAGAATATTTCTCATATTTATTTTGTATTTATTTCTTATAATAATATATTTAAATTCTTTTTAAATATATTTAATTTAAGTGATGGCAAAAAATTTAATAAATGATATTCATGATTAAAATCATTATATGATGGTATTGCTTCAATAGAAATAATTTTTCTAACCATAATGAACCTTATAATTAGCTGAACCGAACCGAAACTTTGTAATTTTTTTCATAAGAACCGAACCATAACCATTATATAATTTTTTTACTGAACCGTAACCAAACTGAATGAAATAAATAATCTTTTAGATCAAAAGTGGAGGCTTATCACTAGTGTTGTTAAATAGTCGAGTTTTTTCGAGGAGCAATAAAAAACGACTCAGAGTAGAGTCGGCTCAATGAACCATGTAACTCTGATCCCGAGTCGATTTTTTATGAATAAAAATGTATTGTCTATTTAATATTAAAAAAAAGAATTCATAAAATATTTATATTATTATAAGTGTAAATATGTGATATTTTAAATTTAGTAATTTATATTTTTTTTTTATTTATATTTAAATTTTCAATTTCAAATATTCAAAACGTTTAAAAAATATATATATTTAAAAATTATATAAACTAAAATATTTTTTAAAAAAATGGTAGAGGGGGATTAAAAAATTGTTTTGTTAGGCAAGCTCAGGACAGAAATAAATTCGGTCTAAATATCTCAAGAGATATTCTTTGTCTGAGATATAAATTTTCTCAAGGATCTCCAGTGATTGTTGTTAACTTCTTGCCTAAAGTTTTTAAAAATAGAATTACATCTTTGCCGAAGTTCCCTAAGCAAAGGGTAAAAAAGGTATATTTTCTAATTACGAATATTTGTTACGTTTGGATTATTCGGCGGACCCAATGAATTCGTAGTGTGCATTCGATTTTATACAGGTATAATACCATACCAAAGAGAGATATCTAATCCGACTGGATCTAATGTGGAAAGAATGTGTTTATAGAAACGCCTTGTGAATTAAGTTGGTAATTGTCCAGTGAAGGGGGTGTCTACCCTAAGAAAATTTACAGTAAGGAGTGATTACCTTAACTATCAACCTAAGTGTTGTAGAGAGAGCATGTGTATGGTGTGACGATATTACTGTTAGAAGGAGATGATATTATGAGATTTTCGGGAGAGGTATGTATCTAAGTTTTATTGGGGATGGCCCAGAGCCATTCGTATCTATTGTGGTTTCTGATAAAATGAAAATTGACAAGTTCCTATAATTGCGGGTTCAAAAGAAGATAATCAACGGAACGTGCAATTAGAGAAGTCCCTTTTTGGAGGACGCGTATTGGGCGAAATTTGTTGAGTAATATATATATGTACTAGGTGATAGCTCGTCAAGAATGAAGGGGAATCAGAATTTTCTTATTTATTTAATGATGGATGAATAATAAATTTTCCTATTTTTAAACAAAACTCATCTAGCAAGAATATATTTTTTATATTATAAATTACAAATACAAATGAATAAAAATTTAGTTTAAAAGATTTTTTATTGTGCACATAAATTAAAATACTATATACTTCATAAACATCTATCTATAATATATATAAAAGCCTTATCACACTGTGTCAGTCACACTTTCACAATTTATAATATATATTTAAAAATTGTTAATTTTGAAAAGTGACTTGTGGCCCAATCGGCGAGAGCGTCGCTTACAAATCTAATAGACTTAGGTTCGAATCCCAGCAAAGATTTTTTTTTCTCAATCTGGCAAAATATTTTTTTCTTTCTTAATCTGGCAAAAGTAGGATTTTCAAAATATAAGGAAGTAGGTCTATTTATAAAAAAACTTTGAAAAAAACCATTTATCTTTTTATTAATAGGATTTTATGTTTCCTATTTCCGGTTTTTTATGATTTTAGCTTAATTAGTTTTTGAGATATTTAAATATATATTGTATTTTGGAATTTTCGCGTTTCTAAAAATGGCAATATCTTAGAAAGTTAACTGAGTTGGGAATTCAATTTTATATTTTTAAAAGTTAATGTATATGTTAGCGGCAAAGTGAAAATTCCGGCAATTCGGCAATGTGAGGTAATGGTAGGCAGGGTAATTTTAATGTGCTATTAATAATTTTTTCGTTATTATTAATAATTTTTTAAGATTAATATTATATTTTTTTTTTTAATATATTTTAATTTGTTACAATATATTTTTTGATTGATATTTTTCTTTTTGATCGCTAATTTTTTTTATTTTTTGTGTTATATGTTTTTTTAATAAATTTTTTTAAATATATTTTTTTGATTGATATTTTTTTTTATATTTTTTTTGTGTGTTATATGATTTTTTAAATTAATATTATTAAATATATATTTTTGATTGATATTTTTTTTTAAATATATTTTTTTGATTGATATTTTTTTTTAAATATATTTTTTTGATTGATATTTTTTTTTATATTTTTTTTTGTGTTATATGATTTTTTAAATTAATATTTTTAATATATATTTTTGATTGATATTTTTTTTTATATTTTTAATTTTTTGTGTTTATATGATTTTTTTAATAAATTTTTTTGATTGATGTTTTTTAATATATTTTTTTAAATATATTTTTTTGATTGATATTTTTTGATTGATAATTTTTAATATATTTTTTTAATAAATTTTTTTAAATATATTTTTTTGATTGATATTTTTTAATATTTATTTTAAAAAGTTTATTATATATTTATATTTTACGTAATTTCATCTATTTTATATCTTTTGATAGATAATTTTTTAGGTAATAGTGACAAATGTCATAATCATAATTTTTGAACTTTTTTAAAGCAAATAGATAAAAATATGTTTTGTAAATATGTTAAATTAATATTTCAGTGAAAGTGTACTATAGAAAAGTAACAATTGTCATAATCGTTATTTTTGAACTTCATTGAGTTTTTTTAAAGTAAATGGATAAAAATATGTTTTGTAAACATGTTAAATTAATATTTCAGTGAAAGTCACTATGGAAAAGTGACAATTGTCATAATCGTAATTTTTGAACTTTTTTGAGTTTTTTTAAAGCAAATAGATAAAAATATGTTTTGTAAACATATTAAATTAATATTTCAGTGAAAGTGTACTATGGAAAAATGACAATTGTCATATTTTTAAACTTTTTTTAAAGTAAATGGATAAAAAAATGTTTTGTAAACATGTTAAATTAATATTTCAGTGAAAGTGTACTATGGAAAAGTGACAACTATTATAATCGTTATTTTTAAACTTTTTTAAGTTTTTTTAAAGAATGGGTAAAAATATGTTTTGTAAACATGTTAAATTAAAATTTCAGTGAAAGTGTACTATGGAAAAGTGACAATTGTCATAATCGTTATTTTTGAACTTTTTTTAGATTTTTTAAAGTAAATGGGTAAAAATATGTTTTGTAAACATATTAAATTAATATTTCAGTGAAAGTGTACTAAGGAAAAGTGACAATTGTCATAATCGTTATTTTTAAACTTTTTTAGATTTGGTAAAAATATGTTTTGTAAACATGTTAAATTAATATCTCAGTGAAAGTGTACTATGGAAAAGTGACAATGGTCATAATCGTTATTTTTGAACTTTTTTGAGTTTTTTTAAAGTAAATGGGTAAAAATATGTTTTGTAAACATATTAAATTAATATTTCAGTGAAAGTGTACTAAGGAAAAGTGACAATTGTCATAATCGTTAATTTTAAACTTTTTTAGATTTGGTAAAAATATGTTTTGTAAACATGTTAAATTAATATCTCAGTGAAAGTGTACTATGGAAAAGTGACAATGGTCATAATCGTTATTTTTGAACTTTTTTGAGTTTTTTTAAAGTAAATGGGTAAAAATATGTTTTGTACATATTAAATTAATATTTCAGGGAAAGTGTACTATGGATAAGTGACAATTGTCATAATCGTTATTTTTGAACTTTTTTAAATTTTTTTAAACTAAATGGGTAAAAATATGTTTTGTAAACATGTTAAATTAAAATTTCAGTTTAGATATGTTTTATATTTTTAAGTCACTAACAGTAATATCAACAATAAAATTCCTAAATTCGCTTTTATTTATATATTCAAAATTAATGACGAGATATTTTCCTGCAAATCGTCATTCCTTGATTTGATTAAATTCAAGATTTTATTAATAAAACATTTATCACTTCAAATGATAATAAATTTCACTATTATGATTAAACTTTAATCTTCATAACATCCGGAAATGTTTTTATAATATAATTTATAATAGTAGGCCAATATAAGATTATAATAATTGTAAGATTAATTTATTTTTTCCTAAAATATTAACTACGAAATATATTTAAATAGAATCCTGCATAGGTTATTTGTATATCAACTAACTATAATATCTTTGACTTATTTATTTCAATTCTGTGAGTAAATACATTTTAAATATTTATTCACTTTAGTGAATGATCTAAAATTACAAGTTAGAGCTACTATTGAAATTTACTATCAAAGTATTAAATAGCTTTTCGAAAATGAATATAATTACAAAATTAATTTTAGCATTTTCAAAGTTAGCCCTCATATTTATATTTATTTTAAACAATTACTAAGATTATACACCAAACATTCTAAGTTTTTTTCGAAAAATGAAGGCCTTTAGATAATTTTTTTAACTATATTTTATTGAATTATGCTAGGCTCTCTCTTTGAGAAGGCCTTTGGCCAATTTATGTTTTAAATTTTCTTCGGGTTTATAATCTTTTTGTAAAATATTTCTCACAAATTTTATAAGGTCATTATTTTTATTCATTTTTTTATATTTTTGTTACATCATATACGCACTTTTAGTTATTTGATAGGGGTAAATTCTTTATTATTTTAAATAAAATTTACCAAATCAGACACATTTGGTAAAATGTGTGGGAATTTTTTCTCCCCCCCCCCACCCCCATCATATTTATCTGCTTCTTAATATTATTAAAATATATTTTTACACTATATTATTAACGGAAATCTGGTAGCAACCCTTCCATATAAGATCTTGTAAGATTTTGTATCTTCACAATAGAAAAAACAATATTTACAACTCATTTTTTTATTATCAATATAATACAATATAAATATAAAATTATCATTTATTTTGACATTTATTATTTGTAGCATGACAATGTGAGTTGCAAGACATTTTAGATGCCTTGCATTTGCATCTATTGGTTGTGCAATTTTGCTTGCAATGACAAACTACAAATTTATTGTCTGACGTTGATTCTTTTCTAATACTTTGATAGATTTAAATTTCAATAGTAGCTCGCTCTAACTTGTAATTTCAGATCATTCACTAAAGTGAATAAATATTTAAAATGTATTTACTCACAGAATTGAAATAAATAAGTCAAAGATATTATAGTTAGTTGATATACAAATAACCGATGCAGGATTCTATATTTAAATATATTTCGTAGCTAACATTTTAGGAAAAAATAAATTAATCTTACAATTATTTTATTGGCCTACTATTATAAATTATATTATAAAAACATTTCCGGGTGTTATGAAGATTAAAGTTTAATCATAATAGTGAAATTTATTATCATTTGAAGTGATAAATGTTTTATTAATAAAATCTTGAATTTAATCAAATCAAGGAATGACGATTTGCAGGAAAATATCTCGTCATTAATTTTGAATATATAAATAAAAGCGAATTTAGGAATTTTATTGTTGATATTACTGTTAGTGACTTAAAAATATAAAACATATCTAAACTGAAATTTTAATTTAACATGTTTACAAAACATATTTTTACCCATTTACTTTAAAAAAATTTAAAAAAGTTCAAAAATAACGATTATGACAATTGTCACTTATCCATACATAGTACACTTTCACTGAAATATTAATTTAACATGTTTACAAAACATATTTTTACCCATTTACTTTAAAAAAACTCAAATTCAAATATAACGATTATGACAATTGTCACTTTTCCATAGTACACTTTCATTGAAATATTAATTTAATATGTTTACAAAACATATTTTTACCCATTTACTTTAAAAAATTTAAAAAAAGTTCAAAAATAACGATTATGACAATTGTGACTTTTCCATAGTACACTTTCACTGAAATATTAATTTAACACGTTTACAAAACATATTTTTACCCATTTACTTTAAAAAAACTCAAAAAGTTCCAAAATAACGATTTTGGCAATTGTCACTTTTCCATATTATATTTTCACTGAAATATTAATTTAATATGTTTACAAAACATATTTTTACTCATTTACTTTAAAAAATCTAAAAAAAGTTTAAAAATAACGATTATGACAATTGTCACTTTTCCATAGTACACTTTCACTGAAATATTAATTAAATATGTTTACAAAACATATTTTTACCCATTTACTTTAAAAAATCTAAAAAAAGTTTAAAAAAAACGATTATGACAATTGTCACTTTTCCATAGTACACTTTCACTGAGATATTAATTTAACATGTTTACCAAATCTAAAAAAAGTTTAAAAATAACGATTATGACAATTGTCACTTTTCCATAGTACACTTTCACTGAAATATTAATTTAACATGTTTACACTTTATAAAAACTTAAAAAAGTACAAAAATAACGATTATGACAATTGTCACTTTTGAATCCCGGAAAAAAAACCCCTGGAAAAAAAACCCCGGAAAAAAAACCCCCGGAAAATAAACCCCCGGAAAATAAACCCCCCGGAAAATAAACCCCCAGGAAAAAAAACCCCCGGAAAATAAACCCCCAGGAAAAAAAACCCCTGGAAAATAAACCCCCAGGAAAAAAAACCCCCGGAAAATAAATCCCCAGGAAAAAAAACCCCCGGAAAAAAATTCCCCAATAATTTTTTTTCATTTTTATAGAATTTACTTAAGACCGGTCTACTCTTCATAAAAAAATTCTTAAATAAGAAAAACTGATGTTTAAATTGGTACTGGGAAAAAATGCCTCAGTAAAATAACTATGTATTGTAAAAAAAAATTTCTATAGTAAAAATACAATACCATCTTTAAATATGATATTAAATAGACTAAATTTGACAAAACTTAGAAATAAGAAATGTTTAATTTATTGGTAAACCATGATTATGTATATATAATTTTATAATTTATAATAATAATTATATTGGTTGACATCGAATATTGAAGGATATCGCTCTTATAAAATCCGGAAGGCTTCGCACCCCATCACGGTATTCTTCGCAAAGTTTCTTTAGCCGAATCTGGTTGTTAGAACTCTGCGATTTTGTTTTAGATGTCCAACTACCTACGCGCCATCTTTCAAGTTTGGTTTCGTCGGCAGCCACCTCGCATTTCATTTTTTTAATGAGTACCCAGATTGATGGGTGTTTATTACCAACCAGATTAGAAAAACGATGATTCCAACCTTCGCATTGATTATTTGTTCGTTCTTCATCTGAGAGAGTACTCTGATTCACGTTCCAGGTTTCTGGAGGAAATCGAGGCTCAATTCGACGTGTTTGGGATTGAGAATTGCTTCTCATGACATTCCTTGATACTCCATTGACATAATTTTTATCGAAATAATCGAGAATGTCCTTACCATTGCTCGGAGTAACTGATCTAAGGAATGTCATTGCATTATCCATATCACATAACGGAACGAATGCTAAGCCGTCCATCATGCCACAAAAAAAACTTAGAGTTTCATCCGTCCTATATTCGCTTTCCAGACCCAGCTTCTGAATTTTTCTATGTGTACTTTGACACAAATGGTAAAAACATCCTCTAATTACGATGTGATCCCCTAATTGAAAAAATAAATATAAATTATTAAACATATTAATAATCATACCAATGATACTCTTAACCGCGGTCATAGCAGACTTTTCGAAATCCATGTATATATATAATGGATCAGGAAATAAATCCCTTTCCTGACATTTAGACATTATTGTTTGAAATATTATTTCATATGTACTTTGAGTTTTTTTCTGGAGTACACAATAAACCGCTGTAATAAAAATATTGTTTATTGCTACTCTAATCACATATAATTGTAGAAAATTTTTTGGGGACATGGCAAAATTACCATCCATATACCACTCTGTCCTATTAGATATTAGATTCAAGGAATCATCTGTTGCGAACATTATTATGCGTTCTTCAGCTTGTGGGCCATTATCAAATAATAAAAATCGTTTTGAGTTCTGGGAGCCACAATTTGCCCAATCACCTATAATATTTAAATTTTTATGAAAATATAATTATATTTAAAGCAATACCTTCAATAACTAGGTCTTCCAAATTCTCAAGATTTGAAGGGTGTTGCATTGCTTTGTGATTCCTTAGAGTTCTTTTTATAGAATCTTCCGATAACATATGCGACTGAACTTTTTGGTCTAATTTTACAATTTCCTCTGCATAAATTTGAAGAGGTTTTGCCAAAGAGTCTGCACATCGCTTCTTCATGTTAGCAATGGATTTCATTGCTACTAGTCCATCAATATTTGATGGATGATTATGAGCTGTATCAAGAACCGGGTCTTGATTATCGAGTGTTGAAAAAAGTATTGCTCGGCATTTAAAAGAAGAATACTTTGAGCAGCGCCATCTAATCTTGTTTGAGCATTTTTTATGTATGGTATAAGAATAACCTTCAAATATGAGCTTTCCAGGATGAATAAGATCCATTAAATTTTTTTTATAAAATACAAATTTTATGAATAAAATATTTTTGTAAATTTAATTTTTTTTTATAAAATATAAATTTTATGAATAAAATATTTTTGTAAATTTAATTTTTTTTTATAAAATATAAATTTTATGAATAAAATATTTTTGTAAATTTAATTTTTTTTTTGTCTTTTATATACGTCATAAAGATCCAAATTATTATTGTTTAATTTTATAAATAAATACCAATTATAGCGTTTTTAATTTATAAACAATTTTTATTCTTTTGATTAAAAATACATTTTATAACAATACATTTTAATATCTGTTCATTTAACTAGTTGCTGCAATAATATTTATTAACTTGCAATTGTCTAAAAACCAATTATAGCGTTTTTAATTTATAAACAATTTTTATTCTTTTGATTAAAAATACATTTTAAAACAATACCAATCATAGCGTTTTTAATTAATAAACAATTTTTATTCTTTTGATTAAAAATACATTTTAAAACTTTTAATAAGCTAAAAACTAAAGGTAGTTGCATATCAATGAGGTGAGAAATCATGAATAAATTAAAATTATCACATTTATTCAAAATACCAAATGCAAAAAAATTGAGTATTTTCCATTTGCATTTTAATGGTTTCAACTGAATTAAATTGTATATTGGGTGAATGTATATTTGTTTCTATTATAATAAATCACGAATTTATTTCTATATTCATCTTTTAAATATGCATGAATTAAGTTTCAATTTCTTTATATACTGGCTGCTAACAACCAATCAGGTTATATATGTATTTCTAAAAATTGATTATCTGCTTAAATAAATTTGTATTTTAAAAAAAATCTGTTTGGATTGGCCTATTTATGCAAGCAGTTACTTTTAATAATTTAGAATATATACATAACGTTTTAAGTATCAATAGTAAATATAAATAACCCATCATATTGGGGGGTAAATTTGGATGGTGCATCATATTCATAGGAGGCATACCAACTCCAGCAAGGCCCATGACAGTAGAAGGAGGTGGGGTGGAGGAAGCATGAATGGTCCATCAGCAAAAAGTTGATGAGGTCATAATATTTTTAACAAATTATTAACTTGCAATTGTATATATACCAATTCAATATAAATTATTGCTAGAATATACTTAAATATGAGAGTGTATAAAAATAATCTAAAGGGGTTTTTTTCCGGGGGTTTTATTTCCTGGGGGTTTTTTTTCCGGGGTTTTATTTCCTGGGGGTTTTTTCCGGGGGTTTTATTTCCAGGGGTTTTTTTTCCTGGGGGTTTATTTTCCGGGGGTTTTTTTTCCAGGGGTTTTTTTTCCTGGGGGTTTATTTTCCGGGGGTTTTTTTTCCTGGGGGTTTATTTTCCGGGGGTTTATTTTCCGGGGGTTTATTTTCCGGGGTTTTTTTCCGGGGTTTTTTTTCCAGGGGTTTTTTTTCCTATTACCGTCACTTTTCCATAATACACTTTCACTGAAATATTAATTTAATATGTTTACAAAACATATTTTTACCCATTTACTTTAAAAAATCTAAAAAAAGTTCAAAAATAACGATTATGACAATTGTCACTTTTCCATAGTGCACTTTCACTGAAATATTAATTTAACATGTTAAAAAAAATATTTTTACCCATTTACTTTAAAAAATTTTTAAAAAGTTTAAAAATAACGATTATGATAATTGTCACTTTTCCATAGTACACTTTCACTGAAATATTAATTTAACATGTTTACAAAACATATTTTTACCCATTTACTTTTAAAAAACTCAAAAAAGTTCAAAAATAACGATTATGACAATTGTCACTTTTCCAGAGTACACTTTCACTGAAATATTAATTTAACATGTTTACAAAACATATTTTTACCCATTTACTTTAAAAAAACTTAAAAAAGTTCAAAAATAATGACAATTATCACTTTTCAATAGTACATTTTCACTGAAATATTAATTTAACATGTTTACCAAACATATTTTTACCCACTTACTTTAAAAAAACTTTAAAAAGTTCAAAAATAACGATTATGACAATTGTCACTTTTCCATAGTACACTTTCACTGAAATATTATTTAACATGTTTACAAAACATATTTTTACCCATATACTTTAAAAAAACTCAAAAAAGTTTAAAATTAACGATTATGACATTTGTCACTATTACCTAAAAAATTATCTATCAAAAGATATATAATAGATAAAATTAGGTAAAACATAAATATATAATAATCATTTGAAAAATTTATATTAAAAAATATCTCAAAAAAATATGTTTAAAAAATTTATTAAAAAAAAAATAAACACAAAAAATAAAAAATATCACTCAAAAATATATATTAAAAAAAAATATCAATCAAAAAATATATTGTAGCAAAAAAAATATCAATCAAAAAAATATATTAAAAAAAATATATATATTAAAAAAAAATATCAATCAAAAAATATATTGTAACAAATTAAAAATATATTTTTAAAAAAAAATCAATCAAAAAAATATATTTAAAAAAAATATATATTTAAAAAAAATATATATTTAAAAAAAATATCAATCAAAAAATATATTGTAACAAATTAAAAATATATTTTAAAAAAAAAATCAATCAAATAAATATATTTAAAAAAAATATATATTAAATCAATCAAAAAATATATTGTAACAAATTAAAAATATATTTAAAAAAAAAATCAATCAAAAAAATATATTTAAAAAAATTTATTAAATTCATAATAATTTAATCTCAAATAAATAATAAATTTATTAATTTGTAAAATAGAATACATTGTCTGAAAATTACCCTGCCTTCCACTACCTCACATTGCCGAAAAAACTCCGGCAATTAACATATATACTACTACCATACAAATTTTAAAAATAATCGAAGGGGGTCGGGTTGAATCTTCAGTTGGTTTGATAATATTTTTTGAATCGTAAACATCAAAATAAGCAATTATCTAAAATTGAAAGAAGAAAATAATACATATTAAACCATAGTAAATAACTAAAAAATAATAATTAAAGAAAACTAAATGAGTATGTAAACTAACGAATAAAATAACAAATTTATTTAGGTTAATATATGAATATTAAATTTTGACAAAATAAAATGAAAAGATTAATTGGTGAACAATGTGTTGCGGAATATCTAGCATTTATTATGTAAAATTTTAACGATTTAAAAAAAGTTTAGATTCTTAAGAATACTTTATAAATTTTAGAACAAATAATGATTAAAATAAAATAATTTGTTTTTGTAAATTAATCCTTAAATGTTTATTTTTCAGTTTCAAGTTTTTCCTATTGTCAGAAGATATTCGCAAAATCTTATCTTTGTTTTAGAAATAAATAATAATGTATAACTCTACCCTTAATATTTAAAGAACATATTGTCTATTAATAATTTTTTTTTTAAAGAAACAAGTTCACATTAATCTGCAACCCAAAATTTTGCAATTTACCAGATATTTTTTAATAATATGGTGTAAAATATAAACTCAATTTACTTTAATATAAAATTAAAACCGCAGAATATATTGTAATTTATTTTCTAGCATAATCAGGGGGTAAAGTTGTAATCCCCTTCCCTTTTCACAATTTGTTAGGTAAATTATTATTTCATAATAAAAAAAATTTACTCCTACCCCCAAAAGAACTAAAAATGAGTATATGGTTAAAAAAATATTAAATATAATTAAAAGTAAAAATGTATTAAACCAAAAAAAATATATTTACAACCAAAAACCCTCAAAGAGGAGTCTAACACCAAGTGCCCTCCCACTTGAGAAAATTTTGGATACGCAATTTACAAAAAAAATAATATTTAAAAAAAACTACATATATGTAAAAAATATAATTAAAAATATAAATAATATTAAAAGATTTATTACAAAACAAAATATATGTAAAATATAAATATAAAAAAATCACCTTAAAGAATATATTTAAAACATAAAAAATAAATATAAAAACTATCTTAATATTAAGGAGCAATATTAAAAGATTTATAAATAAAATAACCTTAAAAAATGTATTTAAAAAAATAATATCAATATTAAAAATAAATAAAAATTACTAGATATAAAATATCACATAATATATCAGAGAGCTGCAGGCCCGGCCTAAGTTCGGCCTGGATACAAGGAGAGGGCTGCATTTTAATTATTTTTAAAAATACCCGGGCCGAGCCTAAAAAAAAAATTTTAAATACCCGGGCCGGGTTGGGCCGAATATTTTAAATCGCCATTGTTAACTATAAAAATTAAAATTAAAAAAATTAGAGTCAGGAATTTTGGGGCCAGGCTTGAAAATATATAACCCGGGTAATGAAAAAATTTTATCCGGGCTGGGCCTAGCCGTTTAAATGGAACTTCTGCAGGTCTCTGATATGTATAACACATATCAGGTCAATTCAGCGAAACTTGTATCGCGAAATACTTTTTCGCGAAACTTTTATCGCGAAATAATTTTATAGCAAAAATAATATTGCGAAACATTTATAGCAAGACAATATTTCGAACCCTATCGCAAATATATTTCCGCGAATACATTTTAGCAAAATTTATATCGCGAATGTATGCGCGAAGTCATTATCGCGAGCGCATTACCTCAAAAGGAAAGGTTCAAGTTTTTACCCCAATAAATTTACCCATCCCTAACATAAATTTTAAAAATGTTTTATGCAGAGATGCGGACCAGGCAAAATTTTTGCCTTGGTTCGGTTCGATTCGGCATAATTTAAAAAAAATAGGTGGGTTCGGGTTCGGTTAAGGAAAATATCAGTGTATTGTTTAAAATCATATATTAAGATATTTTTATAATTGTAAATACAAATATTAATAATTTAATTGAGATTTTATAATATTTTCAAATTTCCAATTAAATAAAGTGTTAATAAATTTTAAACAACTTAATTCATTTATGCCATTTTTAAATTTATTCTAAAAGATTCCTATTGGAGTGTTAATAAATTTTAAACAATTAAATCCATTTATTTTTAACTTATAACTTATTCTCAAAGAAAATTAATTAGAGCAAAATAAAAGTGAACAAGTCAAAGTAAAAATTATTATATTGGATATTGTTAATTTAAAGAAATACGTCTAAATAAAATTTTTAAAATTTTAACTATATTTTGCCTATAAATAAATAAAAAAAATTTTTATCAATTCAAAAATTCTTAAACCTGCGCTGAACCCGGAACCAAACCCGAGTTCCCCCGGTTGAACCCAGGTTAAATATTCCCGGGTTTGGTTCGGGGTTTTGAAAATTTTATAAACGGGGTTCAGGTTCGGTTCGGGTTTAGATTTTTTCCAAAAACCCGGGTTTTCTTCTCCGGCGAGTTCAATTCGAATCCCTGGTTTTATGCCGTAAATTTTAACAAATATTCTTAAATGCTTAGAAAATTTTTCCAATCAAGATAAAAAATACTGAAAGCTAAGAATTTTTGCTGATCTCAGATTATTTTTAAAAATCATAAAAGGTTTTGCTAAGTAATATTTTTATATTTTCTCAAAATTTTTTTTTTAATTTTTCGAGTTATTAAGACATAGAATTGATTAATTATTAAACTCAAAAAACCATGCTTATGCACTTTGGAATTCAGTAAAAATTATTTTAAAGTAGATTTAATTCTGAGTTATTAAGGGAAAAAATCATATATAGTGTAGTACTAAACTATATGTATTGTATGTAATTACGCATTACATATTGACTTATGCTTCAGAATTAGTGTTTGCCAACGTTTGGCAAACTTCATGATTAGCCTTAATATTAGAATCAAATTCCTATCGAATTTTTAGAACAAATATTTCACATCTAAGTAAATAGAAGAGATTAAAAATATTTATAAAGATCGTAAAATCGCAAGATTTAAAATATTCTGAATTAGGAAAATCCCTTATACTTAGTAATAGCTTATAACTCCGTTTTTGGTTAGTGATTAGCAAAACTGATTGATGAATTTATAAATATTAAGTACTTAAGAGAATAAATATTGGCGCAAGATATCAATTTCTCCAATAAGGATCAAGGTTTAACTAATAAACTCAATGATAATAAAGCCTAGGTTCCTTATGCGATTCATATAAAATAAGACTCCGAGGAAAAGCATAAGGCAGGATAGCAAATTTTTTTTATTCAATGATAAATTTTATAAACCAAATAGTTCATTAATCATTATATAAATTTATTTAAAATTAAATTAAAAACTCTATCATTGAATCAATTTTGTACCTATTTTTTTAAAAACACTATTCAATTAATATGATAATAAAAATACATATTTTTTAAATAAAACAATCACTATTGATAATTATAGCAATATTAACCTCGTGATATTAAATTCGCTCTAATATCTTCGCGATATATGTTTCGCGAAGTTTTCACTATATTGTCTTCACGATTTGGATTTCGCTGTAAAGACTTGGCTATAAAATTTTCGCGATAAAAGTTTCGCTGTAATATCTTCGGCTTAAAAGATTCGCGATAAGGGTTTCGCTATAAAAAATTCGCGATATTTGTTTCGCGAAATTGTTTTCGCGGAATAGTATTTGTTAATGTGCATTCACGATAAAAGTTTCGCTATAAAATCCGCGGTAAATGTTTCGGAATAAAAGTTTCGCTGAATTTACATGGAAGAGTATAATAGTATAATTATTTTATGAATTATTGTATAACAACCTGATCGTCCATCAAGAATGACGAGAATCAGAATTTTCTCCTTAATGGTGGAAGAATCAAAAGATTTCCCCATTATTTAATGAGAGATAAATCAGAAGTCAGCCTATCCTATGAAGTATAAATCAGATATTTACTTTTATTTTGATGAGTGTTTATGAATAAGATTGCTTTTAACAAATTTTTTTAAATAAACCCGGGATGGGGATAAAAAAAATTTTTTTTAAATACCCGGGACTGGTCGGGCCATTTTAAATCGCCATTATTTTCTATAAAAAGATAAATATATTTATAAAATCTGCGCCGAGCCTGAAAATACCCTGACGTGGAAATAATACCTCTGCAGGTCTCTGATTTATTGATTAAATTATGATCTAACTATAATTTTAGATATAACGCCAATTTTTTAGCTACATAACTAACCTTATTAATTATTACAAATTATGAAATGACTCCACTTCCAGACAAAACATTTTTCAAAGCGGTTTTTGACTAAGGTTATCAGCAATTATTTTTCATTTTAAAACAAAGGATAATAATTTGTCGAGTTTTCAATTTACGATTAAAAATGACGTCTGAAATGAGACCTATATTGTAAATTTTTAATATATTATATTAAAAAAATTAGTTCGACAACTTATTATCCTTTGTTTTGAAATATAAAATATTTGTTGAACATCAACCATAAACCTTTTAAAAAAACGTTATGTGTGGTGGCCTATAAGGAATATAGGGAATATATTTATAGATAAATAACAGACTTTCCAAGTACTTAAGTTTCTATTATAAAAATAAAAATTTTACAAATTCTGACTTCCTAGAATCTTGACCCTCCCAAAAGTTGATAATAAATTATAGTCATAATATTTTTAAATTACCTTTTATTTGATACCTATCAAATTTTATTTTACATCCCCCTTCCCCTTCCGGGCATAATCAAAATAAACCCAAGAGTGGATACTATAATTAATAGTCAAAAGATATTTTAATTAGCTTTTATTTGAGACCCATATAAATATTTTAATTAGCTTCTATTTTATACCGATATCAATATTTTAATTAAGGATGATTCCATATCATATCGATAACTTATATTTAAAAATGGGGGGAAAAAAATAATAATTTTAACAAAAATGCATTTATTTAATTAAGATTCTCATCTATTTATTTTTTTAAATCGTAATAACTAAAAACCCGTAGCTGTCCCAAGTTTAAATTTTTTAAATATAAATATAATATAAGTGAATAATAAAATATTAAATAGTTTTCAGCATAATTTATAACTTAAATAAAAACAAAAAGATTATTATTTTATACAATAGTTAATAAAAGGCATTTAATAGTTACTAAATGACATATAATTTTTATTTTTAGCATCTTTATTTTTCAACTCATCTCAATTTTTAATGATAGTATTTTTGGCACTTTTATTGATATCTCAGAAACTATTAGTACTTGGAGGGTAACATTTTGGATTCGATGCTTTCTAATGATTTATCTAAATTAAAAAGGTCTGGCCGAAAGGTTATCGATTTGGTATGAAATTACCTTTAACTTCTATTTGTTATCCATATTAGTGAACTGCATCTGGCGTAATTTTTCAAGCCTGGCCTTTAAAATTTTTTTTAAAAATTTGTTATGCCCTGCCCAGTGAGAATTTATTTAAAAGAAATATTACATTTAAAAAAAATATTCTAAAAATAAAAAATATTAGCGCCTTGTTTCTTGCAAGGATTTTAAAATATATCAATTTATTTGACAAAATGTAATGATATCATATTTAAAAATATAAGCCCAACTAGTCCCGGTCCAAATTTTTTTAAAAATATTAGGCCTGACTCAACCCCAGCAGAATTTTTTAAAAAAAATAAATGGGTTCGGGCCGGTGCGGGCCGTGATTTGCAGATCACTAATCCATATTAATATTTAATGTTAAAAAAAATATTCCTGACCCCCTTATCGTTATGGTCGAAAAAAATATTCCTGACCCCCTTATCGTTATGGTCGAAAGATATTCTAATTACTTTTTATTTGATAACCATATCAATACATTGTGTTGATAAAACTATTATTGACCCCTCCCATCTCCCTAATATCTAGACACGACTAATTAAATTAATATTATAGAATTTTAATTAATTTGATTCTCATATCAATATCATGTGCTAATAATATTCCAGCCCTTCTCCGAGAATTTGACTAGCTCACTTAAAGTGATAATTATCAATACAATCATAAAATATTTTAATTACTTTTAATTTGATTCCCAATCAAATTTTTAGTTTTTTTACCCACCCTCCTCCCCCCCCCTCCCTGAAACCAAGTCCAACCAATAAGATCAAAAGTCATACTATTATTTCAGTCAAAAAAATTATTAATTATCACTATAAATTTTTATTATCTACCACCCCTCCCCCCCACCCTCCCTCAGACAAAATCCAACCTATTAAAACCAAGAGTGAGTACCATTATTTCAGTCAAAATATTTTTTAAATAGCTTATATTGACACCCATATCAATATTTTGTGTTAATAATATTCCTGAAGCCCAAGACTAAATCCGGCCATTTAGAGTGATATTTACTATTATGATCAAAAAATATTTTAATTACCTTTTATTATATCAATGTCAAATTGATATTTTTACCCCCCCCCCCTTCGCCCGGATAAAGTCCAACCCATTAAAACCAAGAGTAAATACTAATGTTTCAAAAGATATTTTAATTTGCTTATATTTGATACTAGTGATCTGTGGGCCTAATCTTTCAAGCCCAGTAAAAAAAGCCCAACCCAGCTAGATCAAAAAATTTGTTATTTATTCCGAAGAGCCCGACCTGAAAAGATGAAAATTATTTGCCAGCCCCGCCCCGCCCAAATTTATTTAAATATAGAAAAATTTAATTTTTTTATTGTAAAAATAAATAAAAACTATTAGAGCCTTACTTCTTACAAGAATTTTAAAATATATCAATATTTGACAAAATGCAATATCACATTAAAAAATTAAAACCCTGATCGAAATTTTTTAAAAAATATTATGCCCGACCCAGCTCGAACCGAAATTATTATTTTTAAATCGACCAGGCATCGGGGATTTGCAGATCTCTAATACCCATATCAATATTTTGTCTTGAATATTCCTAACCCCCAAGGCCTATACCCGCTTACTATAGTGACAATTATCATTATAATCTATTTTAATTAACTTTTATTAAATACCCATATTCATTTTTATTTTTTTTACCCCCCTTCACCCCCAGACCAAGCCCAACCCTTCCAAGAGTGAATATTATTATTTAAGTCACAAAATATTTTAATTATCTTTTATTTAATATCGATATTTTGTGTTGATAAAAATATTCTGACCCCCTAAGGCCTAGACTCAGAAGATTATTGGTGTAAAAAATACCATCGGGTAGTGTTTTTTCGAAAAATCACTAAGTTATTAAATACTTTAATATATAATATTTACATATTTTGTATTCTTTTAATGAGCTAAATATGAATCTGTTTTGATTTTTTTAAAAAAAACTGTATTTTGACCGGGGACGCGTAGTTTAGCCAAAAAAAAAATTTTCTCGATTTTCTCGAAAAATTTTTTTTTTTCAATTTTTTTTATTAATACCATTTTCTGAATCTCCTTGAAACATGAATCTGCTATTATTTTTTAAAAAAAACAGTTTTTTGACCGGGGACGCGTAGTGTTTTCGAAAAAAAGTGTTTTTTCAAAAAATCACTAAGTTATTAAATACTTTAATATATAATATTTACATATTCTGTATTCTTTTAATGAGCTAAATATGAATCTGTTTTGATTTTTTTTAAAAAACTGTATTTTGACCGGGGACGCGTAGGGACGCGTAGTTTAGCCAAAAAAAATTTTTTCGAAAAACTTTTTTTTATTAATACCATTTTCTGAATCTCCTTGAAAAGCTAAACATGAATATGCTTTTATTTTAAAAAAAAACGGTTTTTTGACCGGGGACGCGTAGTGTTTTTGAAAAAAAAAACTGTTTTTTAAAAAAATCACTAAGTTATAAAATAGTTTAAAATATAATATTTACATATTCTGTATTCTTTTAATGAGCTAAATATGAATCTGTTTTGATTTTTTAAAAAAAACTGTATTTTGACCAGGGACGCGTAGTTTAGCCAAAAAATATTTTTTTCGAAAAAAATTTTTTTTTAAATTTATTTTATTAATATCATTTTCTGCCTTAAAAAGTAAACATGAATCTGCTTTTATTTTTAAAAAAAACGGTTTTTTGACCGGGGACGCGTACTGTTTTAGAAAAAAAAAAGTGTTTTTTGAAAAAATCACTAAGTTATAAAATACTTTAAAATATAATATTTACATATTCTGTATTCTTTTAATGAGTTAAATATGAATCTGTTTTTATTTTTTAAAAAAAACTGTATTTTGACCGGGGACGCGTAGTTTATTTTTTAAAAAAATAAATTTTTATAAATTTTATTTAGTTACCGTATTTTTTTTAAATTAAAAAAAACATTTTCTAACTCATATTATAAAGCTTAATACGATTTCCTATTAATAATAATAAAAATAAGTCGTTTTGACCGGGGACGCGTAGGGACGAGTAGTTTTCGGGGACGCGTATTTTAGTCATTCCCCCCAAAGATGGTAAAATTAAATATTTAGCAAAATTTTATTCCTATGATATTGATACTGAAATAAATTTAATCAGTGAATTCGAATTGTGGTATAAATATTTACTATGTTTAGCTATTTTTGAGCACGCTATTGATGTGCTCAATCTGTGTAAAGAAACCTTGGCTCAATTTCCTAATATCTTGAAGTTGTTTTATATTCTTGCATGTTTGCCTATTACAACATGTACGAATGAAAGGACTTTTTCCAACTTGAGAAGGTCGAAAACATATTTACGAAGTACTACTTCTGAATCTCGGCTAAATGGGCCCTCTCTGTTAAATATCCACAGAGATTTGGTTCCAATGACAAACGAAATTCTTGATGAATTGGCAACATTCCCACGAAAATTAAAAATCACATTATAATTATAGTATTTTAAAATTTTTTATATAATATTGTATTTGATAAGAAGTTAAAAAAACTTGTTTTTTAAATTATTTTCTAGTCAATATTTTACACACACTACTATTAGTATTTTGAATAAAAAAATTATATTCTACTTATATTGTATGAGAATTTAAGCTGAGGCTAGTTTTTAAAGCAAATTTTATAAAAAAAAATGACATCAAACTTTATTTCAACTTTACATTTAAAACTTTATTAAATATAATATACATAACTTAAAATAATAAAAAATAGGCTTGTAATATCCATATGCACGAATTAGTAAATAATAGTTAAAAATAGAAAGCTAAAAGATAAGAGAGTTTGGGGGTGAAGCCCCCAAAAAATCCCCCCCCCTGTAAGAAAATCCCGGATACCATATTGTTTTGGGCAATACCTGTTTGAAAAATTAAGCATAATGTAGATCACTAGTGAACATGACTACTCTTGTTTATAAATATTTAACAAAAATTACTAAGTAAAAGATAAATTTTTACTTTATAGTAAAAAGAAAAAAATTTATATGATAATTATTAAATTTAATAAAAAGATTCTTAATGTTTAATAATTTATAAATGTGTGGAACTTGAAAACTATTTCCAATAAAATAAAATTCTTTAAAAAATATAGATAATAACATTGAAAGAGGGCATTTTTTTAAGGTACCATGTGATTATAAAATGATTCAATTATATTTTTGTTTTGCAATATTTAAAAATTAAATTTTGTTAAAAAAAATAATTTAGAAATAGCCATATATTTATAGGAAATTATGATGTACATTTTATATATTGTAATTTCATAATTTATTTAATAATGTTTAACATAGATTATTTTCAAATAAAACTAATAACCTTCAATTATTCCAAGAATAAAAATTATTCAAAATATTTCAGCCAAACTTTACAGATCTCTAGTGCAAACCAAAAATTAGAATATGATATCCTAACTCAAATTAAAAACTTAATATTTACAAATAAATTGTGGATTTTATATTTTATTTGGAATTAAAAGTATTTAATTTATTTTAAATTGTAATAAATACAATATACTTTATTTTTTATAATATGTAGGAGGCACAGCTTAGCCTAAATAAATTGTTAAAAATATTTTTTGTCAATTTATAGTTTTATGTCATATCATATAGCATAAAACCATACTAACATCATAGAGAAAAAACTGATAAATCTTTGATTCAAACCCAGAGATCTATGCAGTGAATGATATCTATCATCAGCACTAGGCCAAATTGTGCTACATTTAAAAACGATAATTATTTTTGTATATAATGATAAATAAACAACATATTTTGATATTTTTTGTAAAATACATTTAAAAAAATATAACACCATCTAATGAGTCACAAGTTGACTAAGGAACCCATTTTTTTTTGTACATATATATATCTCATAGCATTTAAATTAGATATCCCATAATTTTAAAAAAAAGGTACAATATTAGAATTAATATAGTTTGATAAACATGTTATAAATTTTCAAATAAATAATAAATGACTAACCATTTTTTATAAGATGTTTTGTCGCTTCTAAAAAGAACGTTTCATTTGGTGTCATTTTATGAAATACAACATTTTGTATGGAAGATTTCCCACTCCTCAAATTAAATTAATTTTATATATTTTATTAATGATACCTGGGCAATCCCATTAATAAAATTCTTGGCTTAAATGGCAAGCGTGTTTCTTCATTTTCTGCATCTTTTGATTCAAAATTTTTATCAACATTTTTAGGTGATAATTCATTTGTTTCATTCTTAATACCATAAACCTCAAAAGATAAACTAATTAAGTTATCGGGTGGAGAAGCAGTGCTATTTTCATCAATAGGATTATCATAAAAAAACTAAAGAGGGTATAATAAACATCAAATATTATTATTACCATTTTATTATGGAATAATCATCATAAGATATAGATAAGATTAAAAGGCCGATAATCTTTCAAATATGGCAGTTTAGATTTCGTTGGTCACCTAGTGGTGTATGATGAATAATTGGAAACCGAAGGTCCCAAGTTCAATCCTGGTAAGAAACTGTAAAAATTTTCAGGTTTTTCTTCATTGACTGATGTATAAAGACATATAATAAGATAAATTTCTGAGCTGAGAAATGCCACTCCGGTCACCGACAGGCTAGGACAGCCGGGTGATAGGAGATGTCCAATAAACCAAATGTAAAATGGCCAGATGAACTCGTGGGCCATTCAAGGATAATAGCGATCTGGACAGCTCTAGATTATGGTGACATCGGGGGCCGTTCAAGCACAATGTCTACCAATTTACAATGAACTTGATAACGATACTCTGATGGGAGATCAAGCTTACCAACATTTTTTAATATTAAATTGATTATTAATTACAAAAACCTTATTATTTTTTACCCCAGTGGGTACTAAATTCAATACTTTTTCATTGATGAATAAAATATTATGTAAGTACAATAAATTTCGAATACCGTTTTATTTTTCTGTGCCGATTATTATAATTTTCTTACAATAATAACTACACAAGTATAACCTTAAGACAATTTTAATATATAATATTATTTCAAATGCTGTAATTTTTTTCGCTATGACTGTAATGTCTAAGTAATAATTGCAAATAAAATTCTTTATAAAATAATTCTCTATAAAATCATTCTTTATAAAATAATTCTCTATAAAATACATTCTATATAAAATGCATTCTCTGTAAAATCATTCTCTGTAAAATCATTCTCTATAAAATCATTCTCTGTAAAATCATTATCTATAAAATCTCTCTATAAAATCTCTCTATAAAATTTCTCTATAAAATCTCTCTAAAAAATCATTCTCTGTAAAATCATTTTCTATAAAATCATTCTCTGTAAAATCATTTTCTATAAAATCATTCTCTGTAAAATCATTCTCTATAAAATCATTTTCTATAATACATATTTACTAATTTTATTATAAAATTATTATCTTTTTAAACTTGAAAATTTGAAACTAATAATAAAACATAATTTTGCATGTTTTTTAAGATACTTGAAGTCCCACTTCTGTTTTTATATTTTATTTTTTGAATTACCTTATTTATTACAATGAATTTCTATTTATCTTAATTCTTTTTTATAAAATTACATGTATAAGATTTGTGGAATATTGCTATTTCTAATTGGTTTAAAAATTTTATTACATTTATTATAAAATCTTTATTAAACATTTATAACGAAGGTCTTTTTTAAAACATAAATACCCAACGATCTTTTTTAGGACCAATAAATATCCAATGGCCCTTTTAAGGACAAATAAATACCCAATGGCCCTTTTAAGGACGGAAAATTATAATTGAAGTAAACTAGTTTTTCGATATAAAAATTATAATTTATTGCATTTATTTTAAATGAGTCAAAAAAATAATATATATTTTAAGTACCAAAAATCAAAAAAAAATGTCTAAACTGAGAATGGACATCATAACTCCATAAATAATTATGGAAACTTCAAAATTTTTGTTTATCTAAGTTAGTTTACAATAAATCAGTCAAAAAAATAATAAATTTTTTATTCACAAAAATCTTAAAAAAATGACTAACCGGAGAATTGACCATAACTCCAAAAATAATGATGGAAACTTCAATTTTTTTTGCTTTATGTTTATATAAGTTAGTTTACACAAAATGAGTAAAAAAAATAATTATTTATTAAATCCTAAAAATCTAAAAAAAATGACTAAACTGAGAATGGACATCATAACTTCAAAAATAACTAGTAGAAAGCCCGTCAAAAATGACGGGAAATGAAATTTTTATTCATTTTTTACGATAGATGTCATGCCAGGTTCAAGCTCACAATATTAGGAAGCATCCAAGATCTTATAATTTTAAAAAAGTTTATCAAGCCCAGCTCAACTCTTAATAATTTGTAAAAGATATTCTAAAGTCAGGTGCAAGCTAATATTAATTTTGAGGTTCCAAGCCCAGTCCTACCCATTATAATTTTGAAAATTTTTTCCCGCCTCGGAGATTTTTAATATCATCACATGAACGGGAAATATCTGATTTACCAATTGGTCTAATATGGAAAAAAAACATGTAAATTCCGCATTAAGGGAAACTGGGAAGGCCTGGGCAACAACTTATTAGAGAATCATGACAAATAAAATTAAAATAACCGACTCTTCTACTTTTTTATAATATAATCAATTTAAATTATATCTAAAAAATATGTTGTTTATTATATAGGGTTATTGTTGTTTTTCGGATAAATTTAATGTATGTCTTGTATTTCTGAAATTATTTGTTAAAGTATTTGATAAGGGATATATTTTTTTATGTTATATAAAAAAAAATGCTGTCTATTTAAATTACAAAAATGCCATTAAACACTAATGAAACTTATATGCAAATTATTTATATATTTTTTAAGATATTTTTTTTTATTGACATATAAATTTAGGATAATTTTTTTAAAAAATAATGAGGATTATTTATTATGTATTTGATAAATTTAAGAGCAAATCCTTGTTGACATTTTAATTTTTGATAGAAAAAGCGACAAAATAAATCTTGGAGAGGAAATAATTAATGTATAATTTTATATCATTTAGGGTTTTAGATGAAAGTGATGACGGATTAACAAAGCAGTGTACAACACACGTCCTGATAAAGATGATATGCCTATGCCTTGGGATACTGGTAAAAGAAGAAGGCAAAACGATATTTATGTCAAAATCAGCATTGGTATCCCCCTCTAAAATAGAATCATGAACGACAATGTTAACTCAACCATAAAACGGTCGTAAGTATTGTTGTAAAGGCCACGACAGAACTACTGCATATATTTCCATTAATAAAGTTGATGAAATTGGTACTGCATATATTTCCATTAATAAAGTTGATGAAATTGGCCGTACTGTACTACATTCAAGTTTGAACATTCCTCTAAATATTCATGAAAGTTTCTCAGAGAATCGGATAAAGTAATATTTATATTAACTCCTAGTGAAATGAATGATAGTACAGAATTAAATGTTTATATTTGTTAAAAAATAGGCGGATGCTTAGGGATTGTGGTAGTGGTGATAGTATAATTTGAAGAACTGGGTGAAAATAAAATAAACATAGATATAAAACATAAGATAAAAAAAAAAAAATAAACCTCTAGATGAGTTCATTTGAAGCATAGTTCTTTTTATTTTGTCTACTAGTAACTCTAGAACGGGTAAGGCCTTTGTTTAATCGTCATAATTTTCTTTGCTTATCTTTAATAATAGATTCATCATGTTTTGTAGCAATGTGAGGGATTAGGGCTAGCCTAGACAAATAAAGAAATCAGGCAAAAATATAAATAAACTATTGTTGAAATTAAACAAACATTAAAATAATGTAAAACCAGTAGATGGGTCAATATTAGATGCATATTTCTAGTAGAGGGCTAACATCAAAAAAAAAAATTTGAGGGAACTTATCAAGCCTATTATGATATTCTAAAAGTTAAAAAAAAAACATGAATGTAATGTTATTAAGATTAAGGTTAATTAATTGTAAGGTAATTAAACAATAAGATTAAAAAAGGGGGGAAAAAAGAAGGTATAAATTATTATATTATAAAAATTAAATTAAAGGAATTGATTAGGTTTTGAGAAATAGTGGTTAATAGATAATAGAGATAGAAAGAAAAGAATGAGATAATAAAATTTAGTGATAAATAAATTCATTAAGGGAGGGGAAAAAAAATAAAGAAATAGTTATTTATAAGGATTGGAGATTATAAATAGGTTAGGATAAGAATATTTAAATATTTGAATATACTTGATTATCTTCTTAATTATTGGTTATGAAAGAAAAATGTGAGTATAAAAAATGTAAGTACTGACAAAAATTGTGAGTATGTTCAAAATAAATATACAAGTTGAGTATCTTGTAGAGATTTCATTAATGTGTAATTGATAATATGAGATGAAAATTGATAAGGTAATCTAAAAAATAAAGAAAGGATTAAGTGAAATAAAAAGTTTCATTCATATTTACAAAGTTGATAGAATATTGTTTTTATCAATTCAAAGACGATTTTTCAAATCTCTCAATCCATGTTAGGTATATGTACACCATCAATTCTCGAAATTCCATTAATCTGTTTGTATAAAATAAATAAATAAAATCAACAAATAAAAAAAATAAAAATAAATACGTACCGATGACATGACGTAGCGATGACATGACGTCACGATGACGTAGTGAGGAGATCGAAAAATTATAATATAGATAATGGAAACTTCAAATTTTTTTTTTGATGTATTTATAAATTAGTTTACACAAAATGAGTAAAAAAATATAATATTTTTTAAATCTCAAAAATCTAAAAAAAATGACTAATCAAATTTTTTTTTGATCTATATATAAATTAGTTTACACAAAATGACTCAAGAATAATATATTTTTTAAATCCCAAAAATCTAAAAAAAAATGACTAAACTTAGAATGCACATTATAACTAGAAATAATGATGGAAACTTCAAAAATTTTTTATTTTATGATTATATAAGTTTGTATCAAATAAATTAATCTAGAGCAGAGAATCATGCTCCTAATATTCATATTATTTTTATTTAAAAACTAAACTTTAAATTTATTAAGCCATCTAACGGAATTTTAATTATGTTTTTAAAGTTTTATTATGGGTTTTATATTACCTATATAATATATCTGTTTTATACATATTATAAATTTATGGACTGAATTTTCTTCTATATTCTTTACTTATTAGATAAATGATTTATATAATAAAAAAATTTATTTATATTTTTAAAATATAATTGATAAGCCATAAATAAATTTTACCTGTCGATTCTCAGTTTACTGTCAATTCACAGTTTAGTTACACCGTAATATATTTTAAAAAATTTATTTGTTACAAAATAAAACCAGTTACCCTGAATTCATAGTGAAGAGCGAATGCGATTGCGATTTCGCCGCGATATTGCAGCGACCGATCAGCAGATCGATCGCTGAGATTTTCATTATAGTGCAGTGCAAAGTGTTACTAATTCAAGATGGTATCCATCCTCAAATTATTATTTTTTTACAGAATGATCTTGAAGAGGAGAAGATACTATCTTTTAATAAAACAAAAGAGGTTTTATGTCCTCTTTCCTAAACTATTAAAAAATGAGCATTAATTTTTCAACTATATGAGAATGACTAAAGTAATTTTATCTATAATTCATTTTAATTTAGGAAACCTTTTATTATATACTAAAATATATAAAACCTTTATTATATAATAAATGTACAAATTTTATTAAACATCCTATAAGTGTAGAAGAAATGCTTATGATTTGTTTAAGGTAAAAATAAAGCAATTTATTATTTAAATATATTTTTTATTTACATATTTACCAACAGGCTGTAGATATCCTGTTATGTTCTATCTCCACACTTGTCCCGTATAACTTATTTCTTTTCTTTACGTTTTTCTCCTCTTGCTTCTTTTGTTTTCCCATCTTCTTTTTTTTGTTATGAAATTGATATTATACCTTATTTTTATATGGCATTTGAAACTGGATCTAACCAGTTTCAAGAATGATTGTATCGCGATTAAATAACAACCTTTTTTTTCTCTTTGTTTCAAAAATTATAAAGGTTGGAAAAATACCTTTTTTTTGGATATATTTTTTATTAAAGATTTTCTTTTTTTGGTGAAATTTAAAATACCTTTCTTTTATGAATAATTATTGTGCGTAATTTTATTTATTTTGTGAATTGTGACATTTAAACAATAAAGTAAATTGCTAAAATTATCCTGGATGATGACTAAGATAAAAACCGGTCCCAACGTCAACCAACCTGAAAATCCCGGTCCCACAAATTCTGTCGAACCCACTCCCTATCCCACGGTAGAACCGCACGCGGTCGTAGCTCCAAACCCAACACATCCTACTTTGGCCTATTCTTTCAAAATAGGCATATCTACAGTCCAGAAAATAATTAGGACAACAAGCCAAGCTATATGGCAAACTTTGGTAGGCAAACATATGCCACCACCTACTCTCACTGACTTTGAGAGGATAGCAAAGGTATAATATAGTGTATATTATATTTATATATATTATTATTTAAAAGGAGTTTGAAGTGAAATGGAATTTACCAAATTGTGTGGGATGTATTGATGGAAAACACTGCAGAATTAGAAAGTCACCTCATTTTGGCAGTGGGTTCTACAATTATAAACACTTTTTCTCTGTGGTTTTACAAGGTTTGTGAATTTATTTTTTATTTATGCTAATTAAATATTTCCATATTAATTAAACATTGTAATGAAAACTTGATAATTACAAAAATATAATTTTTGAAAAAATATTTTATTTATATATTTTAAAAACAAGGAATTGTGGATGCCAAAGGCAAATTTATAACAGTCGATGTAGGAAGTTTTGGCAGTGAATCTGATGGAGGTGTTTTTGCTAACTTCAAAATATATAAAATGATAGAAAATGGAGAGATACAATTACATCCTTCTAAAAGATTGCCGAATTCCAGCCTCATTTTCCCACATTTTTTTGTCACTGATGATGCCTATCCTTTGAAGTCCTATATTTTAAAGCCTTATAAAGGTATAGTAAAAGAATATATTAACTTAATTATATCATATTTATATAATATATTAAAGCAATTATTTGGGCATTGGCCATTATTTTAATTATTAGGAATTTAAAATTTTATTAGTTATATGTTAAAATTTGTTTCCCTTATTATTTTAAGGTATCCTTACCCCTCAACAAGAGGCCTTTATTATCGGATATCTCGTGCTAGGATACAAGTCGAATGTGCATTTGGCATCTTGAGAGCTAAATGGATGATTTTTGATCGTCCTATGGATACAAAACTATCACTTACTGAATATATCATAAAAACATGCACATTATTACATAATATAATTATTGATAAGGAAAGATTTATTTCTTTTAATCCTAAAATAAAATCACCCCCTGAAAATTTATTTAAACCACAATCAATTAAATCAGCAACAAATATTGCAAAGTTTAATAGAAATTTATTATGCTTATATTTATATAAAAATCCCATATTATAGATATTTATTTTGTATGTTATATAAATTGTTTTGTATTTTATATAAATACCTTGTTTTGTATTTTATATATATTATAATAAAAATAAAGTTATTATTAATATAGTTTCAAATAACAAAAATATATTCAAAATAATTTTAATCAATAATCTTTTATAATATCAAGTATACTATTGTTATTTCTTTTTTTTCCTGATTGGTACAATCATCTAATTTTTATAAATATCTTGTTTTGTATTTTATATATATTATAATAAAAAATAAAGTTATTATTAATATAGTTTAAACTCATAAAATATTTATGTAGGAATATGTCACTAAAAAAGCTATATAGTTGTTCTAAATTCATCTATTGAAAATATTTTTATAAAGCAAGTTAACATAAATTACCAATGTCATTAAACTTTCTCTAAGATAAAGATCATTCATTATAAATTATATATATTTAGACATTATTAATTACCAAACTCAGTACAAGACTTAATTAATGCAGGACTTTTGGGAATAATTATATCATTCAATGTATTTCACAAAATTTTTATTTCAAATAATATAAATACATATAAAATATATATTTCAAATAACAAAAATATATACAAAATAATTTTAATCAATAATCTTTTATAATATCAAGTATTTTATTTGTTATTTCTTTTTTTTCCTCTTTGGTACAATCATATAATTTTTCTTTTAACATTAAACATATTGCATCTTCTGTTGATTTATTTTTAAGCATTTCCAAGGTTATTAATGCTTTATCTGCTTCTTATTTTCATTAATTTCCTATAGTCATCTATTTAAAATTTATCAATAAATCAAAAAATATAAATTACCCATATCATTGTTCTTTATCTTAGGACATTTATAATAATAACTAGGTGACCCAACACAGGACATAGATTCTATATAAAAGATAATATAAATTTTTAGATATTATTAATTACCAGAATCATTACTAAGATATAGTGCTGCAGAATCTTTGGGAATAAATATATCATCTGATATATTCTCACTATCAATGTGATCACCTAAATAATAAATATATTTTATCAATTAAAATGCTATATTTTACATTCATGTATACCTCCTGTTATTTTATTAAATATATCATTTGTATCTATAAAAGCATTTTATCTATTTTCTTAAAAAAATTAAATTTAAATCATAATTTTAACTTGATCCTTTGGTTTTATATCATCAAAAAAGGTTGTCATTGAATTCATTTCAATTAATAAAAAATTAGCGCTAAATTTAAAAGTAGCGCAAAATCAAAAATTTTGAGCTATATTTACCAAAATCTGTATTTAAAGAAGCACTATTTCAAAATCTCGCGATAAACACAAAATGATTTGAGTTTTGAAAAAATCGCGGCGATTTGCTTTCGCGTATCAAATCGCGCGTTCGGTAACTATGAATGCCATATCATATTTACTGTATTTTGTATTTATCGCGTCTAAATCGCAATCGCGCCACTATGAATTCAGGGTTATAATATTCATACCGAAATATAGGAATATATATGATCATGAGAGGTATTATGTATAATTGCGGAAAAATGGCTGATGTTAAATCGATTTAAAATATTCCTCAATATCCAGAATATGAGTGAAATAAATGATGTGAATAAGAAACATAATCCAAGAATCAATATCTATTTATCTCTCAAGATTCAGGCTAATATTTTATTTCATTTAATCTTTTTATTTATAGATTCTCTTATCAATCTTCATCTCATATTACCACTTACACATTAATGAAATTTTTCTCTACAAGATACTCAACTTATATATTAATTTGTAACATACAATTTTTATCAATACATATATCTCAAATTTTTATATATATATTATCCTTTCATAACCCAAATTAAGGAGAACCAAGTATATTAACTATTTAACCATCCTTATCCTAACCTATTTCTAATCTCCAATCCCTATATATAACTCTTTCTTTATTTTTTCCCCTCCCTTAATGAATTCATTCATTTTTCAATAAACTTTTTATTTCTATTACCTATTAACAAATATTTTCTCAAAACCTTGATAAATTTATTTAATTTAATTATCATCTTTTTATAATAATTTATTGTTTTATATAACTTTTTAGTCTAATATTTTCTTTACCCTACAACTAATTAACCTTATTTTTCAATAACCTTACATTCAACATGTTATTTTTTTTAAACTAAATCGTCTGTTTTTTTCCTCTTCCTTTCTAAATAAAATAAAATCGTCTGCTTTCATTTTTAATTTATCTAACAAAAACCAAATCTTAATTTTTTTATACTTATCTTTTTCTTAAAATTATGTCTTAAAATAAAAAATTAATTATTTACTCCTATAACATTCCTAGATAGTCCCTATCCTCAGAAAAATAATGGAGGAAAAGATATCTTTATATTAATGACACAAGAAACATTCATCAATAATAATTTAATTAAAAAATTAAGAGGCTACACAATATTCAATTATAATTTATCATTAAAGATTCTATTTTAAAATTTACATCTAATTTTATACCAATCAGTGACCATATCGCTTCCATCACACTAAAAACTAAAGGTAAAATTACTCATCTTATAAACATCTATGCTCCCGCTAATCCTTCGGAATATCCTAAATTTATTACCTCTCTAAACTACCACCTCAAACAAATCAACACAAATCATTTTATTATTATAGGTGGTGATTTTAATATGAAAATGGGTAATGAACATATAAATAATACTATCGGTTTTGCTGCCCACGATCAAAAAACCAATCAATGGCAAAAATATTATTGAAATTTGCAAAAAATTTTACCTTAGGATAATTAACACCTTCTTTAAACAAAAAAATAATAATTATTTTACTTACTTTAAACCTCATTCCTTATATAAAAGTCAACTTGTCTTTGTCCTTACCAGCATTAAAATGAATTTTTTTATAAAAAATCTTTTAATTCTTGATGATATCAATTTCCTATCAGATAATCGCTCTAAAGCTCTTCATTAAATCTTCCCTATTAAGAAACCTTAATATCTCTAATTTAAAAAAATCAATACCTTCTACATCAAAAAAAATACAATATTAATAATTTAAATATTCCTATTTTAGCCAATAAATATCATACAAGCCTTAAATCAATCAATACTAATAATTCTTGGAACAATATTCATAATTCCATTATTAATTCTGCCAACCTTCATCTCAATATTAAAACTATTTATCCAGACTGGATAAGTTCTCAAACCTCTAACCTTATCAACTCCCTACCAAATAAATTTTAAAAAAATTAGAAAAAAACACCATATAAAAGCTAAACTAAATATTATAAAAAAATCTATTAGAAAAGATAAACTAAATTTTCTTAGGAATTAACTTAAAAAAATTTCGGAATTCAAACGTACTAATGACCTTTACAATGCTTTCAACTCCTTAAAATTTATTACCTCCTCAAATGATAAAATAAATCAGTAATATAAAAATTGGTCAAATCATTAAAAAAAAAATTCCGAAGACCAATTAAATATTTTTGTTGATCACTATAGTTCTATTTTTAACAATAAATTTCCCTGTCCCAATTCTTTTTCTTCACATCAACTTCTTCCCCTCTCTTTCCTCTTAATAAAAATGACATTATTAATATAATAAAAAATCTCAAAAACCATAAATCCACTATTGATAATATCCATAATGAAATATTAAAAATATTTCAAGAAACTATTACTGATCTTTTTTTTCCTACCTTAAATAAAATTTGGTACAACAATCCTTTACACCAATTGGTGTAAATTCATCATCATCAATTTACCTAAATCCCAAAATCCTTCCTCAATCCATGATTACAGAGGCATTACCCTCTCTTCCCCTTTTTACAAAATTTATACTACTTACATCTTTAACCTTATCTCTAAAGATATTGATAAAAATACTCATAATTCCATTGCATCCTTTAGACCAGGACGTAATACCATCGAACTAATTACCTCGCTCAAAATAAGACTCCAAAAAGATCATATTTACAAAAATGACACCTATGTTATTTTTATTGACATTTCAAAAGCCTTTGATTCGATAAAACATCAATACCTATGGAATATTCTCTTCAAATACAAAATTATTATACATCTTATAAAAATTATAGTGTATATTTATGAAAATAGTCTCGTTAATATTAAACACAATAACTTATCCTCATATTACTTCAAAATCGAATGTGACATTAAACAAGGATGTCCCCTATCTCCTTCCTTTTTAAATTTAATAATTAGTGATCTTATTAATTCTTGCAATTTCCACAACGTCGATTGGCTTTGTTACGCTGATGACATCTGTTATTACCGAAAATTTTAATTATATTAATAATATTTTTACAAAAATTTCTTTAATTCTCCTTCAAATGAATCTTAAAATTAATTTTAATAAAACAAAAATACTTTCTACTTCCCCTCTAGGTCTTAATCTAAAATTTAATAACAAAAATATTTTTTTACTAAATCCCTTAATTATTTAGGCATTGATTATAAAGGCTCAATTAAACCAGACATATCTTCTAAACTTACTAAAGCTACTTCTAAATATTTTTCTCTCAATAAATTATGGCATACTAATATTTTATCAAATAAATTCAAATTTTTAAAATTTACATTATATCTTCATTAACATAGGCATTGAAACTTGGGACATTATTAATTCTAATCTAAATAAAACCCAAGTTTTTATTAATAAATCTTTAAAAAACATTTTCAATAACAGATACACTTATATCATTTCTAATTTCAATCTTTGGAATTCTTGCAACATTCTCCCCCTTCACAGACTTCTTACTTACAGAAAACTCAGACTATTATGTCATTCCTTAAGACACTCACATCATAGTACTATTACCGATGCTCTAAAACATTCACTATCGAACAAAAAAAATAAAAAGCATTATTACATATCACAAATCATGGTATGGACATGCCATTAATATTCTTAATATTAACAATGTCGGCGGCCTATTCCTCATAGATATTTCTCATAATAAAAATCATCTGAAAGCTTGGCTAAATCAAGCAATCCTTGATTAATTATTTTTTACCAAACCAATTTATTAATTTTAATTACTAATTTATATATTTAAATTACTAATTTATATATTTAAATTAATATTTTTTCGCAATTACTAATATTACAAATTTTATATAAATTAGAATCATAAATAAATAAAATAAAATAATTCTATACAATTCATTTGCCTAATCTTTCTCTTTATTTAATTTCCAATTTTATCTTAAACTTTATCTCTTTAATCTATCTATCCTTTCACAAATTCCTTATATATATACATAAATTCCCATAACTATATGTGATAAATTATATAAAATATTATTTATAGATATTATATAAAAAATAGAGTGGAACATTAGAATTAAAAAAATTAATAAATTTGATGTGATTATTTTGATATTAAAATAACAAATAAGTAGTCGTAGTCGTTTTATTATAAATGGCGACGAGGATGGGATAAAAAATTCCTTAAATAGAGAAAATAATTCCTTAAATGGAGAAAATAATTCCTTAAATGGAGATTCAAAAAAATTGGCGGATTTATCTACGATTATAATTGATAAATTCGATAACGATACATCTATTTCTAGATATTTTTCTCAATGGGAAGCCAGTTTTCGGTTAAAAAACGTAAGCCCATTTGAATGTCAATATAAAGATATATTTTTAACATTTTTTGGCAATAAAAATATTAAGTTGGTGGACCGTTTTTGTTATACTGATTCGATCGAAACTTTATCTTTTAAGGAAATGAAATCAATATGTTTTAAATTATTTAAACCGACGTCAACAGCTTTTGCTTCTAGATTTGATTTCGTTAGATTACGGAGAACAACCGAAACCATAACTGAATTTGCAGATAAAATTAGAACAATTGGCAAGCGTTGTCATTATTTTAATGATATTAACGAGAGTTTACGTGATCAGTTTATGGTTGGCATGGAAATACCGAGATTGGAAAGAGATCTTAGAGCTCTATATCCCGACGGTCTTGATAGAGATAATAATGTATTGACTATAATTTATTATTGATCTGGCATTAGCTTCTGAGCGAGCAGAAAATGAAATGGCAAATAAAATATGTCTGTTGTTAATAAGATAAATGATAATAATTATAATTATAAACATCCAATTAAAACGACTACATTTGATAAAGGCTATAACAAAGTCAAGTATAATAATACATTTGATAAAGAGAATAATAAATACAAATATAATAATGATAAAGATTATAATAAACTTAAATGTTATAAATGTGGTTTTATTCACAACCGAGAAGTGAGATGTCCAGCTACAAATGCGGCATGTAATAAATGTAAAAAAATTGGTCATTTTGCAGTTTGCTGTAAATCAAAGAATTTAAATTATATAAGAGTGTCATCAAGTGATTCTATTCATAATAAATTGAAGATTCAACAAAATTGAGAATCGAGCAAAACTAACTGCAGAGATAAATGGGTTAGATGTTGAATTTGATTTTGACACTGGTGCACAAGCATCATTGATATTTAATTGATGTATAGACAAGTATTGGATGACCAAAAATTAGGCCAACCAGTCCATTGACTGCATATGGTGATCATCCGTTAGACGTTAATGGCGAGACCCAAGTCAATGTTAGGATTGGATCACAGGCAAGGACCCTACCAGAGGTAATAATGTATACAACTGGGGTGCCTCTTTTCGGATTACCATGGATTATAGCATTCAATTTAGAAATGCCTCGTCAGGTTATGATTATACAAGTACGCAATTTGGTCAACAATATTGAAAAAGAAAAATGTTGCATAACACTAGATTCTAGAATTAGAGATTTGATTAATAAACATCAAGAAATTTTTGATGATAAGATGTGACATATACGTGATTTTGCAGTGCGAATACATTTAAAGGATACCGCTGTACCAAGATCGTTTCCATTTCCACTTCGCAAAGCAATTGAAATGGAATTAAACCGATTAGTGGCTGCAGGAATTGTCGAAAAGATGGATTCGACTATAACTAGGGTGCAGTGGTCAACGCCAACCGTAAATGTACGCAAGAGTAATGGCGATATTCGAATTTGTGCTGATTTCAAAGTTACACTCAATCCGTGTTTATTGTATGACCATCATGAGACGATTGTTAAAGAAAATCCAAGGTATTGATAAATTTACCGTGATATCTAAAGATGGAAGTAGAATAGGAATCTCAGGAATTACTAACGATAGTGACTCATAAGGGCTATTTCTGTTACCGACGATTGCCTTTTGGATTGGCAAGTGCACCTACTATATTCCAGAGATATATGGATGAGTTGCTAAAAGATTGCCAAATGACTTGTGTCTACTTAGATGACGTAATTATTACTGGTCTAAATGATGAGGAGCACATAAATAATTTGCGAATCATGTTAGACAGACTACAGACGGCAGGTCTTAAAGCGAAATTGACAAAAGTGAGATTTTTACAAAAATTGGTTTCATTTTTAGGAGTGATTATTGACAAATTCGGTATACATCCTAACCCAGAAAAGGTGAAGGCTATCCGAAATGCATCAAAACCTAAAAATATATAACAATTTAGATCTTTTCTAGGACTCGTGAATTATCATGAACGTTTTATTTGTAATCTACATTGTAAAGCGACGCTATTACATAGATTAACGAGCGTGAAAGTACCTTGGCGATGGTCGATAGGTGAACAAAATTCCTTCGATGAGGTTAATAAATTATTGTCATCCGAGGAAACGTTAATTCCTTATAACGCGTAGTTGCCTATATTTCTGGAATGTGACGCATCTGATTTAGGATTAGGGGCTGTGTTGTACATCAATTAGTAGACGGTAGGACAAAACCTATTTCGTTCGCGTCACGTACTTTATTAGAATCAGAGAAACACTACGCTCCGATTGATAAAGAAGCTCGAGCACTTTTATTTGGTATTGAAAAATTTCATTCATTTATTTATGGTAGAAAATTTTTTTGAACTGATCATAAACCATTAGAGCAATTATTTGGGGAGAAACACGATTTACCTAAAATTTATAATAATCGTTTGACACGTTGGGCCTGGAAGATGTACAATAGAATATAGACCTGGTAATAAAAATGTAATCGCCGACGCATTATCAAGGCTTCCGATATTAGACACGGAAGAGAATCAAGATACTAAACATGCTTTGGATATTCGAAGTATTAATTTGGATGATATGCAATTGTCAGAAAATATTCTAAGAAAGAGTCGAAGCAAGATTTAATTTTTAAAAAAGTAACAATACATATTCAGCAAAGTTGGCGAAACTTTGATCGTCATAAAGATAAAGAAAAATTTATAAACGACGGGAAGAGCTTTCTGCCGATCGTGATATTGTAGAATGGAATGGGAGATTGGTTATTCCTAATAAATGAAGAAATGCAGTGTTAGGATTGATTCACCGGGGACATCCTGGGGAAAATGTAATAAAATCTATTTTTAGATTGTATTGTTGATGGCCCAGATGTGATGTTGATATAGAAATTTTATCAAAATATTCTCTGGATGCCAGAAAAATAGACCTAGTATTCAAGAAGTACCTCTATATTCTTCGACTGTTGGTAAGGAATCTTGGGAGCAAATCCATATTGATTTTGCTGGACCAGTAGATTCGCGATATTGGCTAATTGGTGTCGATTCCTACTCCAAATGGTTAGAAGTAGATCTAATGCAGAATACCTCTGCTGATGCTATGATAAAACGACTAAAAAATGGTTTGCTAGGTTTGGAATACCCAAGTACATTGTGTCAGACAATGGGCCAAAATTCTTATCTGGGAAATTCCGTAGGTATTGTGATTTAAAAAACATCATACGTCATATACGTTCGGAACCCTATCATCCAAAAACTAATAGATTAGCTGAACGTACAGTACGAACTTTGAAAGGTCGGTATTATGCGACGAGAGATTCAATTAGCCATCCCGAAGAAGCTATAACACAGGTTTTAACAACCTACCGATTGGGAGAGCATAGCTCTACAGGGAGATCTCCTGCCAAAATTATGTTTGGACAATTGAAAACAAGTCTGGATTGGATCCGACTAAATGCTGAACACGAAATAATAAAGGCCTATGATAGACAAAGCCATCATCATAATTTACATTCAAAGGAAAGAGAGTTTGAAATTTCACAACCTGTATGGTTAAATAATGAAAATACCAATGGTTGGAGAGAGGGAGTAATTAAAGAAAGGATAGGACTTTATTCTTATATTGTTGAAACATCCGGGAAAACATTACGGAAGCATGGAGATCAGTTCAGAAATCGTTTAGTTTTCCCAAATCGAGAAAGTTCTTTGGAAGTTACAGAAATGGTTGTGCCAGTGAATGAAGCAAATACAAATACCACATTACGTTGTTCATCAAGAAACCGTAAACCTACAAAGAGGTTTATTCAGGGGCGTCGCTAGCCTTTTTCAGGGGGCTCAACTATTATATTTTTTAAAAATTTGGAAACTCTGAATAATTATTCTGAATTTCATATTTTGTCATTTATTATATTATGCATACAAAATAAACTAGCATATAAATAATTAAAACAATATAAGACTTTTCTAAAAATATTATTTTTTAATACAAAATAAAATCTATTTATTACAGTATAAAATATTTTCGATTGCTGATATAAAAAAAAAAATTTTTGCGTCTAACAAGTGATAAAAAAGGTTAATTAATTCATACATATGCCTCAATTGATAATGGTTTTTAAAAATATCACATTATAAAATTAGCAACTTACATTGACAAAAGGTCAAGAAACTAATCTATCACTCTGTTACCATTTTTAGGCAATGTTTTATAGAATAGACTAATATGAAAAAATTTAAAGGCCTAACCAAATCAACAATTCTTGGAGAAGAGAATATAAACGACCAATCCAAATCATAAAACTATATGGTGGTTAGAGCTTCCTCTGACATGATGGAAGCTAGATAAGTAATTGAGAAAAAAATTATTAGATATTAAATTTCTAAAAGATTATCTTCCATTTTTATGGTATATAAACAACTACACAGTTGACCATTATTGCTTATAAAATATGCAATCATATGCTACCAGCTGTAATAATAATCTTAAATTACATAGCAACACAAATAATAGATGCTGGTTAATTTTCTACATTTTTCACCTTTATTTATTTTACCTTTTTTAAAAATTAATTATTTGCTACTACATTTTGACAACATATCATATCAGTAAATATTCAAATAAAGTAACCCATGACCGAAAAAAAAATTTGATATCTTTAGAATAAATTATGCAAATGTATGGAAGCCTTAAGTTATTTACAAGGCAGGGATGCCATATTAGAAATGAAACATTTTAAAATAAGAAACAGAGTGTTAAGATTTTATATATTATTGTCGCACCACCTCTAGTTGGTATATTTTATCTTAAAATAGTAGTAGTTTGTAATAATATCAAAAATATACTAGTAATAAAAATTTAACTCAAAACTGTTTTTCAAATAAGAAAAAAATAGCTTTCCTAAATACACGTAAAAAAGAGAAGAAAAGTTATCTAATTTATTACATCCATTCTTGGATAAATAAAAAATGTTAAATTTTTAAAAATATTTCTAAATAAATAGATGGCGTTAAATATTTAAAAGCAATTTATTATTTATATTTATAATCAAAAGCATTTATTAGTAAAATTTATTAAAATATTAACTGTAATATATTATATAACTGTCAAATACGTCTGTAAAAGTGGCATTTAACCTAATATTTTATAACCAATTATATCTAATAGAGGATTATAAACTATATGTTTACTTACTTTTTATAAATAAATCTCTTATACTTATTTGAATTTGGACCTTGAAAATAATTTTAAGAAGAGGCATGGTAATTAAATTTAAATATCAATAATATAGTTGATTTTTATTTTGAACTCGGTTAATTACAATATTAAATTTGTTAATTTTCAATATTTAATTAGGGTATAATAATTTAAATAATAAAAGTCAATAAAGCTTCAACTGTTAAAGCTAAATTAATATATAGTGAGTGATATTAATATTCTATTTTTAACACAGAATTTGATTGCAAGCTGACATAGTGAAAATATAATTTATAAGTATTAATCTAATCTAATAATTAAAATAGTATTAATTTAAGAGTAATTTAGATAGACTTATTAATTTTTAAATTATGAAATTAAATCTATATATTATTCAATAGAATTATAAAAGAAATCATTCAGTGGGCAATCAAAAATATTTATTTTTAAATCAAAAATATTTATTTTTAGTTCAAGGGGATATTAAGGAGCCATTAAAAAAAAATTTTTTGCTTCAGGGACTCGAGCCTCTGCGCGCCCTCCAACCTAGCGACGTCACTGGGTTTATTGAAGAAATCTAACTTTAAAATGTTTGAAGGAAATGTAATAAATTAATAAAATATTATTTATAGATATTATATATAAAAATAGAATGGAACATTCGAAAAATTAATTAATAAAATTTGATGTGATTATTTTAAAATAAATTGAAATAAAAAGTAGTAATCGTTTATTATAAATTAGTAGTCGTATTATTACACAATCCTTATAAATAACTCTTTCTTTATTTTTTCCCCTCCCTTAATAAATTTATTTATCACTAAATTCTATTATTTCATTCTTTTCTTCCTATCTCTATTACCTATTACTATTAACCACTATTTCTCAAAACCTTATCAATTCCTTTAATTTATTTTTTTAATATTTATATAATATAATAATTTATACCTTCTTTTTTGGTTAATGATGCTTGGTACCTTAAGGTACCATCTATCAAATTTGAATTTTGTTCATTTTTCATTTGGATAGGCACTACCAAATATATTTATAATATATATTTGAAAAATCGTGATTATTGGAAAGCCTTTATGGTCTAGTAACAAGAGCTTGGTTTACTTATCCCATGCTCCCGGGTTCGAATCCCCTAAATCATCATGTTTTTTTTCTTATTCTAACTTGGTGGTTCCATCCTTGGGGGGATAATATATAGGAGGCCGGACTCGACCACGTGATTCCGTATTAATATATTAAATAATAAAGATCTTATTACATTTTAATAAATTTTGGTCGGTATTTAGCAAATTAGGTTTTGGTATTTATAATGTATCCATACATTCACTTGGTAGTAAGCATCATTAACCTCTTTTTTCACCTTTTTAGTCTTATATTTTCATTATCTTACAACAAATTAACCTTAATCTTAATAACATTACATTCATTATGTTATTTTTTAACCTTAAACTAAATTATCTGCCTTTTCCTTTTTCTTCTATCAATTTATCAAATCGTCTGCTTCTTTTTCTTTTTCTTTTACCTAACAAATACTAAATCTTAATTTTTCTAAATTTAATCTAAAAATCTTTTTTCAAATTACCAATTTTTTTCCTTTTAGTCTACACTTCTATTATCTATATCATTATTACTTGTTTCTTTTTTTATACATATCACCTTTTTTTCTTACTAAATATAAATTTCTAATTCTTACCCTACTATTAAAATATATCTTTATCAACTCAGTGGATACTAGCTTTATCCACAAGAGATCAGGGGTGTCGCTAGCCTTTACAATCTCAGGAGGCTCAACTAAAAAAATTATATGGGGGCTTCGCCCCCCATACCCTCTAATTTGCGGGCCTTCGGCCCGCTTTTGTCCAGCCTTCGGCCGGGTTATATATTAATATATTTTTAAAAATTACTAAACTCAAGTTATTCTTATTTTCATATTTTGTTTTTATTATATTATGCGTACAAAATAAACTAGAATATAAATAATTAAGACTAGAATATTGATCATTAAGACTAGAATATAAATATCATTAAGACTAGAATATAAATATCATTAAGACTAGAATATAAATAATTAAGACTAGAATATAAATAATTAAGACTAGAATATAAATAATTAAAACTAGAATATAAATAATTAAAACAATACATTTCTACAAATTTTTCAATACAAAATAGATTTACTACAGTATAAAGTATTTTAAATTGCTGATATAAAAAATTTCGCGTCTAAAGAATTACAAGTGATAAAACCGATTAATTAATTTATACATATGCCTCAATTTTTTATGTTTTTAAAAACCCCATAAGGCAATATAATTCTAAGCAAATAACATTAACAAAAGGTCATGAAACTAATATAACTCTCTCTTACCATTTTAGACAAAGTTTTATAGAATGGACTAATAAGGAAAAATTTATAGGCCTAACCAAATCAACAATTCTTGAAGAAGAGAATATAAACGACCAATCCAAATCATAAAACTATATGGTGGTTAGAGCTTCCTCTTAGATGACATGATGGAAGCTAGATAAGTAATCGAGAAAATTAATGTGAGAATTAAATTTCTAAAAGATTATCTTCCATTTTTAATCCTATATAAACTACTGGACAGTTGATCATTGTTGCTCATCTTAATTATGCAATTAGCAGGTTTGGAATGATAAAAATGTTATTGATTCATTTGGAAAGGTAAAAATGTTATTAATTCATTTGGAATGGTAAAAATTTAATTTTTAATGTATTATTTATTATATTTAACAGGTTTGGAATGGTAAAAATGTTATTGATTCATTTGGAAAGGTAAAAATGTTATTAATTCATTTGGAATGGTAAAAATTTAATTTTTAATGTATTATTTATTATATTTAACAGGTTTGGAATGGTAAAAATGTTATTGATTCATTTGGAAAGGTAAAAATGTTATTAATTCATTTGGAATGGTAAAAATGTAATTTTAAATGTATTTATTTATGTTATTATAAGATTCAATTTCTACAGCAAATTAAGAAGCATTTTATTATTCAAATATAGATTATTTATAATGTATAAGACAAATATTTATTATTTAAAATGTATAAAACAAAGAAACATGATTAAAATAAATATAAATTATTCAACATATATAAAACAAATATAAATTAAATATTATCAAATACATTTGAATTGTATACTAATTTAATATAAGCTGATGATTTATCAGCAAACTCTAATTTATTAATAATATCATTATTATATTGTGTAGTCAGCTTTTCCAAATTTCTTTCTTTTAGGATATATTTGGAATTTGTTTTTTTAGAGTCATTCCTATGAGGTAATATAATGCCTAATAATTAAATGATTATAAAATTTGATAACTTGTTAAACTTGATATGGCATTAAGAGGTTGCATGTTAGGTGTTACTAGGGGTTGAGATTGAGCAAATATATTACCTAAAAGTAATGAATAGAAAAAGATAATAATTAATGATACTAGTTAAAGTTGGTTGAGAGTTTGTGACAAAGAACTGAGACTGAGTAAACATATTGTCTAAAAAAAATTGATTATAGAAATTTTATTTTGTGAAACTTGATATGGTATTAGCAGACTGCATGTTGGGCATTGCTAGAATTTGAGATTGAGTAAGCTGATAGTCTAAAACTATATTTATTTTAAAAATCTAATATTTTATGAAACTTGATAATGAAGGTTAGGTTGTATAATTTGTTGAGATAATTGGAATTGAGTTATTGGTTGACTATCAGACATAAGTAGAAGATTATTGACTAAATAATAGGTGTTATAGTGAATTATCTATAAAAAAAACTTACCAATAGGGGATTTACATTGTTCTAAGGTATGATCCTGAGTTTATGTGAACTTACTGATTGACAAATACCCCCTACAGAACAACTTTTTCTTCTACATCGGTAATATGATTTGGAATTAATTACTCTATGCAATGTATATTCCAAATCATTAAAACATAGAATATCATGTCCTCTTTTGGATTTTTTATTAGTAATTTTGTTTTCTAAAATTACATTACTAAATTGATTATATCTAGATTGTTAACATCAGGGGCGGACTGGCCATAAGACCAGGTGGGCATTTTGCCCACGAGGCCGCGTTAAATGTCGATTTTTGAGGCCGATCAGAGGAAAATATCAAAAAAGAGGCCGATTAGAAAAAAAATATATTATTATGTTCACATTATTTACTATTTATTTATTTTTAATGATATTTCTATGATTTGAATATCACATTCCTTGACAATTGTCATGTCGTTTACTATAATTTAATGCATAAAATACCAGTAACGTGGCTTGACGCTATACATCATTACCTCGTTTTTTTCTTTGCTTTTTTTCAAATGAAATAAAAACGCTTCCGTTTGAGTAGAGTGAAAGCTAAGTTTTGATTAATTCATTACATTGCATTTTTATACATTGATTTATGGTAGAAATAATATAGCCAACATTTCTTGTTCTTAATTCATTGAAATCAAATAAAATCCAGGTCGGTGAATCAGATTAAAGGATGGATGCTTGGGTAAAACAGAATAATTTATCTGGCCAAAATAAGTTGAGAAAGCTGCAAAAAATTTCTCGATCTAGAAAAGGCCTTCGATAGAATCCCGGAAAACTTATCTGGTGGGCGCTACGCCACAAAAGGTTCCCGAAAAATAGATAAGAATAATATAGGATATGTATATGGGCCATACAACAATGGTCCGTAGCACAACAGGTACTTCAGCAGGCTTCACAATAGCCGAAGGAATTCATCAAGGATCGGCTCTCAGCCCACTTCTCTTCATTACAGTAATAGATGTATTAGCACAATCTATACCTCAAACAGTCCTGTGGAATATGATATTTGCAGATGATATTGTGATACATGCCGAATCCAAGGATGAAATGAAAGAAAGATTAGTGAATTAGATAAATATCCTAAAAAAGCACGGACTAAAAGTAAATAAAGAAATGACGGAATATATGGTGATAGGAGGAGATGAAACAGAGAGTATTGATATAAATGAATGGCAGATATCGGCAATTGAAAGCTGCAAATATTTGGGCTCCACTATACAAACAAACGGCAAAAAGAGATAAAGAGTAAAATTAATCATGGGTGGTTAAAAGTGCTATTTGACAAAAGAATCCCACACAATTTATAGGGAAAAATTTACAGTTCCATAATACAACCAACTATTCTATATAGTTCGGAAATATGGCCAACCAAGGAATCAGACGAGAAAAGTCTACAAACTATGGAGGTGAGAATGCTGAGGATGATTGCTGGAGTAACAAGAAAGGATAAAGTGCGCAGTACAAGAATACTAAGTAGTTTAAAGGTAGACTAAGTTAATGGTAAACAGACTTAGGTGGTATGGGCACACAATGAGAAGGTCTATGAACTACATAGGAAATAAGGTTGAGAGCTTGGAAGTGATGAGCAAACGTAAAAGAGGAAGGCCAAAACTTCAATGGGGCCATAAAGTTAGAGCCAATATAAAGAAGTATAAATTAGATATAAGAGATTGTATGAATAACATAAAGTGGAGAGAGATGTTGAAGGAGCTTACCACCAGAAAAGGTGAAAGCTAAAGAGAAAAAAAAAGAAAAAAGAAGGAAATTATGCCAGGCTCTAAAGGAATGCCAGAAAAATAATTTAATGATATACCCCCTTTTAAAATGTTTAACTATTTAAAATTTAGATTGCAAATCTTATATTGCTGAGGATATTCAGCAGATAGAATAATTTTTAATTTCCTCTTAAAATGTGTGGAAAATCCTATGAGGTTGGGAAGTAGGATTTCAGGATTTCTATCTTGATGACATAAATAGTAAAGATATATATATTGCGTGTTAAATTACGTAACGAATAATGTTCATTTGCCAGTGTACTCAAAGATATGGTAGCAGAATAAATGAAATGGAAGATGATCGTATGAACAAGTGAGGAGTCAAATGAAGAAGAAGGAATATTACAATATCATAATAACTCAGAGTGTGATAATAAGTGTAACAAATGTTGAATATGCGCGTATGAAATTTTTAAAAGATGCAATATGCATACAAGTGACACTAATTTATTGGCATATGAATACATTTTAACTTTGTCATTTACGCAAATTAATTGCGAGAAAACATTTAGTAAATTAAAAATTACAAAAATAAGCTGAGATCTAATATTGACCAAGAAAAATTAAAAGCGTTTTTAATGATGTCAGTTGAATGAGAATCATTGGCGCAGATTGAACTAGAAGATATTCCTGTATATTTGCGTAAAGGTTCAAAATTAATGAGAGATTTATTAACGTAAAAATTATATATTTCCTTAATTCTTTTATTTGAATTTTATTAATATCTATTTACAATATGATCGGTGCCTGATTTTATAAGTGCAGCAATTTTATACGCTGTAGTATTGTATAACTGCAATAATTATATGTGTAAAATTAATAGATTTGATATATTAAGTATGTATTTTTATATTTAACAGATGTATGATTTGATTTTATAGTGCAATATCGTTATAAATTTAATATAAAAAAATATATATGTGCAATGAATATTATTTTATATTGGTAGTGAATATGATTTTAGATGTGCATTTTTTAAAAATAAATTATAAATACTATTCTTTTTTTTACTAAAAATGTAAATCTTTTGAACTTATTTTCAAAAATAAGAAGTAATAAAAATCATGTAAATCGAAGAAGCCATATAAGGGAAGGGGGCGAAGCCCCCATATTAATGAGGCCGCTATAAAAAAATGCCCACGAGGCCGTAGCGTCGCCAGTCCGCCCCTGGTTAACATTGAATTATATTGGGATTAATTCTTTTCTCAAGAAGAATTGTGATATTGTTTGATACCGTTTTAATTTCCATTACAATGATTATAAATAAAAATATTTTTAAACTATTACTTTTCCCGCACTTAAATGAACCAATCACAGAATTGGACGAAACTTTACGATGAAGTGTCCATACGATCATAGGCACGGAAATCAACTCATATCAAAATCTAGTATGTTAGATATATTGATAAAGCAAAAACACCTAAAATCTTGGAAGAAATTATGTTTGGAAGAAATTATGCAAATATATTGAAGCCTTGAGTTATTTACAATTTAAGTGTGCCAAATTAGAAATGAATAATTTGGGAGCTAGAAAATAAGTACCATAGTGATATGATGAAAGCAATTAAGATCTTATATATTATTGTATTGTCAATGTATTCAAATATTTTTAATTAAATTTTTCAGAAACTTTGGTCATATCAAAAGAAAGCATTTACTGTTTTTTCTGATTTTTTCCTATCTCAAAAAGAATTTTTTTATAAGCACCATGTCTTTTAGCTAATTTTGGATATGAAAAAAAAATTTATAAAATAAATATTAAACGATATATTTACTCGCAGATACTAACGCCTAAAATTGCGTTTCAAAAATTATAAGGTTAAATTATTTATAAAATAAGTTCACTACGCCGGCTAGTCATTATTGCATATTCATCTATAATGTGATCTATAGGAATGATATTAATAATATTTTTTTCTATGCTCAATAGAGCTAACAAATTTAATCGTTCCTGACCCATTGTCGATCGAAGATATGTTTTCACCTGTTTCAATTCTGAAAACGATCTTTCACATGAGCAGGAATTAAAAGATATAGTTAACGCAATTTTAAGGCAATTAAATATACGAGGGAATATATCTATGGGTAAGATTTTTAACAAATCTATTATTGATTTATACGTAGATTCGTGTTTTTTATTATAGGTTAAAATATAAGCCTTTAATATTATGTATTCTTCCATTGAATCAGGAAGATTATAATGTAAGATAAATGGTTTAATGATATCATTATTTAAAAAAGGGGGGGGAGGAGGGATGTAAAGCATTTATAGCTATTAAAATATCTGTGTTTTCTTGGCAAAATCTCTTTTTTAATTCATCAAAATTGGATAAAAGACATGACACTTATAAAAAGTTTCTGTTTGATCAGAATGATTAGAAGAAACAATATCATCTATTTGAATATGATTATTCAAAATGGTAGAAGGTATATTTGCTCTTTTATTTGTTATTTTTATATTATATAAATTGCAAAATTTATTTACTTCGGTAAATAATGAAGAAAAATACGAATTATTTCTTAAATTTGACAAAGAACTGATAAGAGACTCAATAAGAGCCAGTGCTGTTGATATGTCCGAATCTGATTTTTGCAAAAAAAATAGAAATATTGGAACACATAGATAATAATTTTTGGAATATAAACATAATTGTATCATATTGTAAAAGAATATATAAAATTCCCTTTGCTTTCACCACATCACCATGGTCCATATTTTCTAGATAAGAAATAATTGCAGGGAAAGTCATTTTTACTGCCTCTATAGTTCTAATATGGGATCCCCAACGTGTAGAACTCAAGGCATCAATATTTTTGGATTTTAACCCTAATCATAATTGCAAATCAAGAAATTTATTGTGATGGATAACAGATATTGAGAAAAAAGCATGAATACCTTCTAATACATTAAAAAATTTTATAGATTGAGGTACTGATTTGCAGGCAGAAATCAGTACAAGGTTGAGTTTATGTGCATAGCAGTGCACATATATAGCCATTTTGTGATTTTGGCGATATCTTTCCTGGACTCCTGAAAGATGCCCTTTCATAACACTTGCACCATCACATGCTTGAGCAACGCAAATTGCATTTATGGAATTGTTGTTTAAGGTTTAAGCAAACTATTCTAAATTTATTTAGCATTATTATTAAAATATAGTTTATTATTAAGTTAGGATAAACAAATAAATATATAATTATCAAATTATGAAAGAATGATTGAGTAAACAATTCAATAAATTTATTTAGCATTTTTATTAAAATATAGTTTAATATTAAGTTAGGATGAACAAATAAATATATAATTATCAAATTATGAAATTGAGTAAACAATTTAGCCAATATTATCTTTATTAATGTAAAAAGAATAATAGTGTATGATTTTTTAAGATATTGACTTTTTATATAGAAAATATTTACTATGTTTTATTTAGCTAATATTTTGACATCACCTCATGTGATTATAATAGAAAAATTTTAAAAAAAATTTCCATTTCTAGTGTCCTGCTCCTGAAAGGTGAAAATATATTGTAAAGCAATTTTTGCTTAACTTGAAAACTAAAGAAATCAATATTGTTTAATACTCTGGTGAAAAATGACTTAAATAGAAATTCTATAGAAATTAGGCAAATTTGGGAGGAAATAGGAAAAACATATAACTTCAATTATGATCAAGTGAAAAAGAAATCTTCCATTAAAATAGATAATTAACTAATAAATTTTTATTTTTTAAAACTTAAATGTCCAAAGTGTTTTGTTATTAATTTGTGAAAATTTTAAGGATTTTTTCAAAACATTTTGGACACAGACTTATATATAAATTTATTTACCTATTTTCTTTCTTTTAACATTTTTGTTTTCAATATTTATATCTTTTAAAACTACAATTAATCGTCTTTCAACTAAATCAAAGTTTGAATTTTAAAAACTGTATAAAATATACTTTGTTCATCACCAGCTTTATTATTGAATCCCCTTCTTTGGTCCTCAAGATTATTGCTACTTTTATCTTTAGTTTTTTTCATAAAGTCTTTATTGCTTAAATTTTTAAATCGCAAAGTCATTTTATTTAAATAGTGATTTTAAACTCGGCTTACAATATTAAATTTGTTAATTTTCAGTTAATAAATCTTTATATTTATTTAATTCGGGTTGTATAATAATTTAATTAATAAAAATCAATTAAACTTCAACTGTTAATGCTAAATTGAAATTTAAACATTATGCATGGTATTGATATTTTATTTTTAACAAATAATTTGATTGCAAGCTAATAGGGTGATATAATTTGTATGTATTAATCTAATCTAATAAAATTTAGATAGTCTTATTAATTTTTAAATAATAAAATTAAATCTATATATTACTTAATAGAATTATAATAAACAGGGGACAATCAAAAAAAGTTCAATTTAATTTAAGGGGATATTAAGGAACCATTAAAAAAAAATTTTTTTTGCTTCAGGGGCTATTCAAATTTTTCAGGGGGCTTGAGCACCTGCGCGACCCCCCCCCCCCAGTGACGCCACTGCAATAGATACCGTAAGTTTTCTTAAATTAAACGGGCCCTGGCAGTAGGGTAAATTACTGTCAATTTAGTGGATTTTGCTTATTCATGAGAGATATCATAAGTCCTCTTAAATTAAACGGGCCCTGACAGTAGGGTAAACTACTTCCAAACAGTGAATGCAAATTCACTGCATTGGAGACGCCCACTATGGGGTAGTGGAGTGCCCACTTAATTGTGGGATGTCTCCACAGTGTATGATATGATATATATGTTACAAAATTCTCTATAATTTTCAAAAGTAAGATGAGTATTTCTATTATTTTAGCAATATATTATAATCTCTTAAAGTTTTCTGATTATCCACAAATATAGAATATATTTTGTTGATATGACCCAGCGAATAGGCGTAGCCGGGGGGAGGCAAGGGGAAATTCCCCCCCCCCCTTCAGAAATTTATCATTTTTTGTAAATATCATTTTTAGCTAATAAAAAATATCCCCCTTAGTCCTCCCCCCACTCCCTGACCCTCAAATATGTATGCATATATTTTAAATAATAATTTAAAAGAAAGAATGTAAAGGTTGATATTTTTTTATAAAACTATTCATCATAATTTATAGATTTTTGGGAAAATAAATTTAGAAATATATATAAAATGAACCAAAAATGTTTTTTAATAAATGGAATATAAGCCAAAGTCTTAAGACAGAAGTGAAATGTATTATAATTATTAATAATAGATCCATAAAATTACTAAATAATATAATATATCAAATATAATTTTTTATAAAGTGAGTAATTTTAATTTATTAAATCTTAATAAAAGTAAAATATAATTTTAAAACTATTGATAAAATCAAATCATAAATTAAAAAAATATTAAAGCACAATACAAACAGTGGAATATGTCGTAGATTTATAGTATATCTAATTATCAAATGACAATCAAGTAATTTTTACCAATATAGCGAAATATATATTTTACAGAAAACTATAAAATATTGGGACATCAGAAAATATCTTTTAAAGACATTGTGGAATGAATAATATGAAGATTTAATTTAAATATTATTTTTACTTAAAATAAATAGATGGCGTTAAATAATTGGATGCAAATTATTGCTCTATTTAATAACAAGAGCATTGATTAGTAAAATTTGTTAAATTATTATCTGTAATATATTCTCTAACTGTCAAATATGTCTGTAAAAGTGGAATTTTACCTAGTATTTTATAACTAATTCTATAGAGAGTAAAATCAACTATATGTCTACTTACTTTTTATAAATAAATTTCTTATAATTGTTTGGAATAAATTATTACCATGCTTTTATATTAAGGTATATACAATACAAGTAATTTATTATATTTTTATTTTATATAAACTAATAAAAATATTTTTTTAATTCCCCCCCCCCCCCCTTATGAAAATCCTGGCTACGCCTATGCAACCGTGAAACATGTAGAAAGGCATAAAGGCAGGAAAACAGAAGAAAATAAACAGTTGGTGAGATATGGAAGCCATGGCGAACGACAAAATTTACAATCTAATTACGATAACAGACAACGATGGATAACAAGAGGCCATGACTTTTAAAGAAATAATTACAACCATAGATATCAAGGAAATAATTACAACCCTAGATATCAGAATTATAACGCGAATTATTACAACAACGTCAGAGCAAACTATCCAGGATCGTACAATAATTCCTCGAGATTTGATAATAGAGCTAGTTATAATAACAATAACTATAATAATTATAGGTTTAATAATGATTATAATTACAGATATAACAGACATTAAACGATTCAAGATTTATTCATAGACATAACGATAATCATAATATTGGAAATCAAGGAAGAAATCTAGTATGCAATTGTAAATATATAACAACGATAATAATCAATCACGATATACAAATAAAGTAAACACTGTAAATATAGAAAAGATAAAAGAAGACGATAATGACAAACTAGAAAGAAAAGAATATAATTTAGACAATTTAGACATAAACAATATGGATACCGATAATAATTACACAGCTAACGATGCATATAAGGTTACAGTATATTTGAACGACATGCCTATTTTGATGCAGATTGACACCGGCTCAAGGTATAGTATCCTACCGATCCATATCGCGAAAAGGATGATTAAAAATCTTAAATAAATCAGATATTAAATTAACTGGATATGATGGAAACACAATAAATGTATTAGGAACTACCAAAGTCAAGGAAAAATTCGAGGACAAAAGTCAAATCTTAGCTGCTTATGTAGTCCAGAGTAATAAGATTGCACTGTTAGGAAGGACCTGGATAACAGTTTTTGGGAATATATTAAATAAATTTGTGAATATGGTCGAGGATGATTATGATAATACTATATAAGAATTAATTAAGCAATGTAATTTTAAACTTAACAAAAAATCAATGCTTCACAGCTATGTCAAATTACGTTTAAAACACGATGCCACACCGAAAATCATACCGCCAAGGCGTATACCATATTCTAGAATTGATTTGATAACAAAAGAACTTCAAAAGTGGATAAACGATAAAATTATTGAACCTGTTGAAGATGTTCGATAATCTAGTCCTCTCACTCTCGTTTATAAGAGCGATGGCTCACTTCGACTCTGTGCCGACTTCAAAAATACTATCAACCCTGCTTTACAAGATAACACCCTATACCACGCATTAATGACTTAATCGCAAAATTATCTAAAGGTAAGAAATATACCGAGATAGATTTTAATAAAGCGTTTATCCAAATAACTATATACAAAGAATCAAGAGATTTTCTTACAATATCGACACATAAGGACTATTATAGGTTTACGAGATTGCCGTTTGGTTTAAAAACTTCGTCGGCAATATTCCAACAAACTATGAATAACATTTTCGGAGAATTAAAAAATGTTATATTCTACATTGACGACTTGTTAATTACAGATGATAACGATGAGATACATTTGGAGAACATTAAAAAAGTATTTGAAAAGATCATCAAGTATGGCCCCCATTTTCGACAAAAGTTTATTCCTGCAAGATAAAATACGCTTTTAGGGACTTACCAATAAATTTTAAAAGAATAGTTCAACTAGTTTTGATATCGAATTAATGGAGGTAATTAATAATATAAAGAATCACGAACAGATAAAGAATAAAATATATAAAAATATGGAAATGGAAATGAGCTTAATTAAAGATTGTCTTTTTAAAGAGAATAGGATCATTAAGGAATTACACAAAGGGCATCTTGGTGCAGGGAAAACGAAATTGTTGGCAAGAGATTATTTGTGGTGGCCTACTCTAAACGCTGAAATAGATCAGGAGGTGAGAAACTGTGATACGTGTAATAAATATGCGGACAATCCTCATAATGTACAAAATCCATAAACAGCTGTAAAAGTGTTCGAACGCGTGCACATCGACTTTGCACAGTTTGAAGGTAGCAATTTCTTGGTATGTGTTGACACACTTAGCAAGTTTCCTATCATTAGAAGAATGAGAGATATAACTACGATGTCTACAATCAAAAAAATATTAAAGATAATCAGTATGTTTGGTATACCCAATATGATAATCAGTGATAATGGTACGAATTTTAGAGTAGCACACCTCTTGATGAAACGACACATTTGAAAACAAATACTGAAAATGCAATACCTTTTACTGTAAGTTTTAGAAGAAATGATGATCAAAATTAGGAATACAAGAACAGAGTCTTGTTAGTCAAAGACCAAGCAGGAATATAATTTTGCCCAAAAAATTCGATAATTTTATAATGAAATAAAGATTAAAATATATAATAAAATATTTTTTTTTAAATAAACTTTCAATAGCAAATATCAAGAAACGTTGACTGCACGTTAAGATTCACAGTAAGAAAAACCTGAATGGAGATCGTTTTTTTTAACGGGTGGAATGTTGATATGACCGATTAATACTAACCTTTAAATTATTTTTTTTTATGTTTATATAAATTGATTTTTTTTATAAATTGTGAAGATTGATTTTTTTTATATAAATTATTATATTAATATGTAAATTGTTATATAAGCATGATATTTTAGTTTTAAAAATTTTAAAATAAATGAAATAAAATTAAACTCATAACTTTGATTTATTCTAAATTAAATAAAATTGAACTCGTAACATTCAAATATTCTTAGAAAACTTTATATTTATATTGATGTGCCAAGAAGATATTAAATTTTTAACATTTAATACATTCTAATAATTAGCTAATAATTTAACTAAATAAAATAATCAAATGAATCGTAACCACAACTGATAATTTTATCAAGTTCTTCAATTAAATTTTATTAGTAATCTTTAAAATAATAGACTCAAGATTTACATATTTAAATGCTGCACTGTCACCAAACAATACTACATCATACCAGAGATTATCCAAAGAGACATATAGATTCCCCACAATACCACCCATCATACAAAATCACCAAAATTACAACTTACAAAATATTCCATACCAAATATGCCACCAAATAATGTCCACTGCTTATATATAATTGCCAATACCCCTTATCACCCTGATTCCTTTTACTCAATCAAGATAATAATGATGAGAATACTTCTTTCAATCATATAAAGTTTTAATAATTTATCTACTTGATTAATATTATTATTTAAAAATTTTTTTTATTTATAAACATTCCTCAACCATCTAATCCCCAATTATTTAATAAAGAATCTCATCTGTTTACAAAATCACTTATTATATTTTTTATTTATATTTATTATTCTTTTCAAGAATATTAGCTTTTATAGTTTTATCAAATTCACTTGATATTTCAATAGAAATTTTGTTATACACATGTTGTTCATTTATGGAATCTTTATTATTAAATAATAAATTACATTAATTTTATTTATATAATCTTTTATGATTCCAATCTTAATAATAAATATCACAGATGCAATTTATTGTAGTTGCTGGTACTTTCAATTTTAGGTAATATAGTGGCCTTAATAATTACTCATAAATTTATAAAAAAATAGACCTGTATAGATAAAATTAAATTTACAAATTTTGTTACAAATAATAGAAATAAATGCTATTAATTTTTTTTTTATTTAAATTATTAATTTTATTACAAAGGAAGAATTAAAGAGAAAATATAAAAGCAGAATCAAAAAATAATGTTGAGAAAAAGAGATTTTATAAAAAAAAATTTCTTTTCATTAAAAGTAATTTTGGATTATGTTTCCTAGATGAAATAAGTTTATAAACCATCTTAAAAGATGGGTAGATAGCTCACCTTAATTTTTATTTTCTTATCATTTTTTGGTTTTAATTATTTCATCTTAATTATAAATGATAAATAAAAAACATCTTTATTATTTTTTTCAATATTTAATGTAATAATATCATTCTTTGCCTGAGTATAAATTATATTATATAAATCATTTATTCAGGGCCGTAGCCACGGGGGGGCCCCGGGCCCCAAACCTGGCCCCCAGAAAAAATCTTTGGCCCCCAAAAGTGGCCCCCAAAAAATTTTCTGCCCCCCCCCAAATTTGAAATTTTTTTTTAGAATTGATTATTTTTATATTTTTAATATAAATTTTAAATATTTATTCAAAAATATTCAAAAAACATGTCTATTTAGAATTGATTATTTTTATATTTTTAAAATAAATTTTGAATATTTATTCTACAAACATATCTAGTTTGTAAAAATTTTTTTTATCCAATATTAAATTATCATTCATTCATTTTTTTTCATCTGTTTTTGTTGTGTATCACATTCTCTATAGGTATCACATTAATATTATAATATATAACCAGTTATTTTATTTTAGAGCGTTTATTTTAAAATTATGAAGAAACAATCAATTATAAACTCTTATTTTAAGTTAAAGTTAAACAAATGTCAAGCAACATCACCTCTACAAACTACTAGTAATACTACATCAGAAATTTCAGAAACTGATTCTTCTCAAAGTTAGTATAAATTTATATTATTATTTCATGACTTATATGATATTGATATATGGCAATATTTGTATATTATTATTTAATATAATATATATATTTTATATAAGATAAGAGAAAGACATTTAATATTAATATTATCATTTTTGTATAATAATTTTAATTATTAAAATAAATATATTTACTCATATTTCAAGATATGAATGAAGCTAATCTAGAAAATCAAGAGGAGGAAGATGGTAAATAGTTTAAAATTTAACCCAAATTTTTCTATTTATATATTTTTGACATGAATAGGAGTAGGAGATTATGGTGTTTCATTATTACATTTTGATTTTAAAACAAATAAAGACGAAGAAGAGACTCAATCATCTTCATCTAGCTGCTCAGTCTCTCATTGTCAAGAAGCAACTAGTAATTGATTTATAAATATAAAAATATTATATATTTTTGTTAATCTTTAAAGATATAATGTTTATGACTTTTTTCTAGTTTTTAATACTGAAATTTTACTGATCAACTTTACTGATAATCTTCATCAGGGTTGGGCACTACAGTAACTTGTATCTTAAATACAAGATAAATTTTGTGTTTGTTCATTTTCAGCATGCCCTTCCTTCGCCCATCCTGATGACCATTATTATTTATGACCCTTTCCCTCATTACAATTTATTAATTATAATATTTTTAGTGTCAAAAAAGTCCTCTAATGGTTCAATTCAAATCCCTGGTGACCTTGGCCAGAATAAACCAAATCAAATCAAATTAAACAATTACGCGAAAAAAGATATCCATGGAAGGCAAAGATCATTTCAAAAATCATGGTATAGAGGCCGAGACTGGTTGGAGTATAGTGTAGAAGCTGACGCTGCCTTTTGTTTTCCATGTAGGAAATACTTGTGTAATCTAAGTGATGAATTTGGACAAACGGGATTCAGAAATTGGAAAAATGCGTTAGCTGCCAAGAAGGGACTGCTTAAACACGAGAGCTCAAAAGCTCATTTAAATTCAATTACAATATGGCATGATAAAAATCAAAATATAAACAATGGTACAGAAATAACTAAAATGTTGGGAGGTGATCAAATTAATCGTAATCAATATTATATTAAATCAATATTTGATTTGATGCTGTTTCTTAGCATACAAGAGCTACCTTTCCGTGGGACTGGTTCAACAAATATTACGGATGCTGCAAAAGATGAAAACATAATTTATTCTTCTGGACTATTTATAGCAATGTTTTCCTACACCATCCAAAAAGACCCTGAATTAAATAAAATTATGAAATTTATACCCCAAAATGCCCAGTATACATCACCACAGATTCAAAACGAAGTAATATCCATTATGGCAGATATGGTGCTTGAACATATTTCAGACAAATATAATAAAAGCGAGATGCCTTTTTTTTGTCTTAAGGCCGATGAGACAAAAGATGCTTTAGGTTGTGAAAATCTGAGCATAATAATTCGCTATATTTTTTCTGGAGAAATCCAAGAAAATTTAATAGGAATCATTAATTTAGAGTGTCTTTCTGCTGAAAGCATTACAGATTGCATTTTAAAGCAACTTAATGATCTAAATATTAATTCAGCTAATATAATAAGCCAGTCATATGATGGTGCAAACGTTATGTCTGGCCGAAATGGAGGAGTGCAAACACTTCTTCAAAAAAAATTAATAAAATTGTTCCTTTTATACATTGCTACAACCACAAGTTGCATCTTGTAAAATTGGTATAATAATATTGTTATTATTTCTAATTTTTTTAATTTATCAAATGCATTGTATAATTTTTTCAGGCGTTTTAACGTATCCTGTAAATATACAGGCCACACCCTTAAGAGACTTTTAGACCAGAGATGGACTGGTCATTTAGAAACATATAGCATTATTTATGAGAATTTTGAGGCTATTGGTGAAGTATTATTTTACTTTTCTAATAGAACTCTTAATTCCGAGGTTTCAATTCATTAATCAGCGAAGCCTTTGGTCTTTTATCTCAATGTATTAATATAAATTACATTATATTAGCCATCATAATTTATGAGATATACAATAGATCCACTAAATAAGTATCTACAATCAGTAGATACTAATTTAGTGGATGCTAAAAATTGTATTGATTCTACTATCAATATATTAAAAAATAAAAGAAGTGATAATTCTTTTGCTTTGATTATGATTAAGGCTGAAAAACTTTTATCAAAATTTAATCTCACTCCCCAAAAATTATCACGGGTACGTAAAACGCCTAAAAATTTCCAAGATTTTTTAGTTGATAGCAAACTAGAATTGAAATTATAGATAACTTTGTGGATCGTTTTTTAGACCGATTTACAGAAGATGATTTTAATCTTTTTTCATCTTTTAATACATTGTTCCCCCTTGACCCTGATTATTTTTTATCAGATAAAATGGCCCCATTAAAATCCTGTTAAACTTAAATATGGAAACACTGCATCATGAAATGAAGATAGCAAAAGGATTGCTAGCTTCGGAAGCTAAAGAAAATCATAATTTTGAAAACATCTTACATATTATGTATAAAAAAAATATAATCATGCATTTAAAGAATTATATAAATGCTACTCAGCAGCGATAATCATTGGGATATCAACGGCTTCTTGTGAGGCCTCGTTCTCTTAAAGAGAGTTTTATCGAGCAGTAGAGAGTCTATGAAGGATAAACGTAAACAAAATTTAGTATTAATGGCGTATGAAAAAAGAATAACGCAGAATTTATCTTTTAGTTCATTTATATTAAAATTTAAAAATAAAAATCGCCGTATTCTATTATAGTAATATTTTGTTTTGTATATGCATGTTTTGTATATTCATATTATAGTATTATAGTATTATTTTGTTATTAAATTTTTAATAAAAATAGGAAAAAATTTCTATGAATGCGTAATTATTTGTTTGATTTTAAAAAAATAGTGCCCCCCCCCCCCCAAGTAAGCACTTGGCCCCCCTAAGTGAAAATTCCTGGCTACTGCCCTGCATTTATTTAAAGTAATACAATGTATAAATGAGTATGCCTTGAAAAACAAAAGATATTTTTAACATGTGATGATTCACTTTCATATTATTTTTGATTAAAATTTTCATCCTTTTTGATTAGATCATCACCATTTACATTTGCATAGATAATAAATATCATAATTTTTTATATGCCTAATATTTGGCCCATTCCTTATACAATATAATTTTAAAAATATAAGAGAAGATATAAATATCATCTTACATGACTTATTGATTATTAAATTGTATTGCTTTTGTAAGATTGATTTTTTGCATACCAGTAATGCTGGAAGGAAAATTGTAGAAGCAATGAACAATATGTAATGCATGATTAGGACTTATTAGTTCTTTTCTGTCAATAAATAAAAATTAGTTATAAGCGAAAAAAAATTACGGCAAGTCTTAGGCTGAATCTTTAGTATAGAATTTTAAATTATCAAAAATCAATTTGGTCTGAATACATTAAGGTTTCCCATTTACCGATTCGAGATATTTTTGAATCTTATGATCCTATTTTCTTTATAGATGCTATTTTTTCTTTTCAATTTTTTAAAATAAATATAGAAGTAATTTAAAAATCATTAAATTATCATTATTAAAAATCCTAACATCTTTTAAAATATGATAATGTGGTTGTAGCTTCGATACTTCTATATTTAATAGCGAAAAAGGTAGTCAAATAGACTTGTGGCATATCTATGCTTAAAATTTGTTAAAATGAAGGTTCAACAGAGCTACGCTGGGTATTCCTCATTTTCATTTAACTATATTAAATTAAGTTGGGTGAAAAAATAAAAATAAGGAGCCCTCTACACATTTTTGGGCAAGCAGCAAGCACTTATAAGCACAACAGTCCGAGAACTGTTACTGAAATGTCCATATGCTAAGAAAAGAAGAGTTGGACAAAACAAAAACCTATACCTCAGTGTAATTTAATTAATTTAAGGGTGGGAGATGGCTGATTTTAAGTTAATCCATAAAAAAGAGAGAGATAAAATAAAAATTTAAATTTTTTTATATAGATTAGTAGTTTAAAGTAGCCTGGTCTTACAAGCCCCACCAGCACTGAATTGACTAATCTCGTTTAAAATAATATCTAGATACCATATTATTAAAACATTCTTAAATTATAAAATATATTTTAAAAGTATATTAATATTTGTTAAATTAAAAATAAATTAGCATCTTCTATTGCAAATGTTTTCCAAATTTGACAACGATTTTATATCTTAACAATTAATTATATCAAAATATTTTATGTGTATAATATGCACACTACTAAAATCTATATTGGGATATAATTCAATTATCCTTATGTCTTAAATTTAAAAATGTGATTAAACGATTTGACATGCTCCACGGTTCAACTAGCATCTCCCCTAACTGTTCAAACCTAAAAAAATATGTCTAAAATATATTTTGATTTAAATTCTATTATATATTATTTTCTAGAAGACGCATTCTTCAAGAGTGAAAGGGGTATGCATAGAAAGCTTTAAAATAAAAAAGTTACAGGTTAGCAATTATCAATCAACACTTCCAAATGCTAAAGCAAATTACACATCAAATTCAAAATCGATTAAACAAGTCGAATTGGATGGACAATCTTTTCATTGATTAACTTTTACAATTACAGTAGTAGAAAGTTCATATTTCAATAATTTAACGAATAAAAAAAATAATGTGTTGAACTTAGGTACTTTAGTAATAAAATAGGAAATGTTTTAAAAAATGATGGGTACAAATATTACTAATTTATTTACTATTTCCACAACTCTTTGCAATAAAATATAATGCCCCACTTTATCTTCAATACCTAATGAGACGTGTGTTCAATGCATAGCAAAGGGGATGCTGAAATATAAATTGAGCAGGGATCAAAACCAAATCTGAACCGAACCTTTAACCCTTATCGTTTATTTATAGAACCTAAATCGAACCTGAACCGTTAAGTTTTGTCAACCAAACCTGAACCGAGACCCAAACTCAAATAGATTTTGATCGATAGCATCCGTTAGTATTTTCAGATACTATTATTACTATTCCAGGCTAACTACTTAGATTAGCATATTTAAGTGTTCCCAGCATGGAATTTATTACTTCCCTTTATAAATCTAATTTGACAGAAGAAAATATTGAAAATATTTTAATTGTATATGGCTCAATATTATTTTTTTGGGAATAGGGACAAAATTTTAAAAGAGTGGTTCAATTTACATTATTCTAATAAAGTTGTATGTGAAAAAATTTGAACCGCTTTTTAAAGGTTCAAACCGAACTGATATTATTTCTTACGAATCAAACCTAACTGGGCCTAAACCTAATGTATATTCGTTGAGGTTCGGATCACTATTTTGAGAAACAAGACTTTTAAAAATTATGATAATTGTTAAAAAAAATGAAAATATATATAGTATTTTAATTCATATGCATTTTTTTTACAAAAATAGGAAAAGCAAAGAAGCAAAGATTATAAAAAATTATATTTATAAAAGGTTAATTTAATCGTTATATTTTATTTTATTTTTTAAATAGTTTTTTTAAAATTTTATATAATATAGTTTTCAGATGATAAAATTATTCATTTAATTTTGGGGAAATTATAGATTTCTAAAAAGTTACATATGCAGATATAACTCATATAATGCATTTCAAATTTTTTACACATTCTCAAATAAAAAAACTATAGCTTTATATGCATTTTATAATTAGACATTTTTGGTATAAAAACCCCCTTCGAGTTTAATACTTTAAATAAAAGTGTAATACTTGCTACTACAAGCTCATTAGTTTCCCACTAATGAAAAATGTAATTATTATTTAACACTAGTTATTATAAACAATAAAAAATTTTAATGCATTAATTTTTTAAATAATTTCTTTAATTTAAGTTTTTCAGAATAAAATTATAACTATATAATAAAAAAAGCGATTTTATGTCATAAGTGAAATCCCGCTAAAGGCAGGTAAAAGGTTGGCCTAAGGTTTACCAACATCATCCCCCCCCCCCCCCCCCCATACGAAAAATTTGACTGCGCCTTGGATTAAAATTCATAAATCATTTGATTCCATTGAGTTTTAACAAATTAATATAATATAATTATGTCATAAATGGTAATTTTCAAATCATATGTTATTTGATAGGTCAAAATATGGTTTCAAAATAGGCGAGCAAAAGCTAAAAGAATTCAAGAATCAGATTTGGGAAAAAATTAAATTGGCTGTCGCATCTGCGGCTTTAAAGGCAGCGGGCTGTTTTGATAAGGGCGTAAATGATAGTTTACAGAATAGTTATCAAGATACATTTTTATAAAATTGTTCGAATATTCTTGACACTTCACCTTTATTGACCGATATTAAAGAAAATGCATTAACTAATAACGATATATCATTTGTCACCACTAACTCGATGAAACTGAATAAAATTGAAGAAAAAAGTAATACTTGTGAATCATTAATTAAAAAAAAATCAATTACAAAGGTTAATATAATAATAAGTTGAAATACGAAAATATTAAAATTACCGAGAATCAACTAAACGAATTTGATTTCGAAAATAACTTGAATTTAACTAAATATAGTCATTTTAAAGCATATGATCAGGATAGTTTAATAGAAGGCAACGATCCCCCACCAGATTTAAATCTTAATATTAACTACAATGGATCTATTTTTCAAAACCTCACCAATGTCTCTTCTGTAAAACCTTCTAATCTATACTACTGGCAAAATATTCAGTCCTCTTTCGTACCTTTTCCTTTTGTGCAGCATTCAAATTTAATGTATCCTAATTTTTATATTAATTAATTAGATGTATTCATAACTATGATTACCTGTGATATCTATATTTATCTTATTATCTCTCAGCAGTGTTTGTTTGAGTCATATTTTTTTATAAAATAAAAAACAAATTATTATAGCCTTAAATAACGTGTTTAGAAGATGAAGAAATATGACTATGAAAAAATTAAATATATTTTTTTAATATAATTTTTATTATGAGGCAGTGAGTTAAAATTTATAAAATACTAATAGTTTTATTGTGTTTATTCAGTGGCGTAGCCAGGATTGATCCATGGGGGGGGGGGGGGGGGTTTGAAAAATTTTTTGGGGGCTTCGCCCCCAAACCCCCTTATCAAAATTTGCCAATATTTTGTGTATTATACCCAGGCCAGCGCCAAATTTATAATTAATAAGCGACTGAAAGCATTATTTTGAAAATGTTATCAATATTTAGTAAATTGTATATTAATTCAATCTATTCGATGTAAAAAAAATTTGCCTCCCCCCAAACCTTCCAATTTTATGATCAACTCAATATATCTTATTCTATGTTAAAAATAATTATTTTAATTAAATTTTTGCATATAACAATATTTTGCAGAGATTTTATTTATTATTAACTTTATTTATTTAACTATGTATTTATTTTAATAATATATAAAAAAAATAAATTTCAAAATATATAAATTTTATACAGATTATTATATTAAAAATTGAATGTAAATAACTATATTTTAAAAAAATAAAATTGCAATAAAATATGTAATTCTTACTAAAAAAATACAATTTAACAATTTTATTTAGTATAAACCCTTTATTTAACTATGTGTTTATTTTATATACAAAAAATAAATTTCAAAATTAGAAATTTTATACAGATTACTATTTTAAAAATTGATTGTAAATATCTATATTTTAAAAAAATAAAATTACAATAAAATATAAGTAATTCTTGTATGCAATTTAAAAAAATATAATTTAACAGTTATATTTAATACAAATGAGTATATTATATAAATAATTCTTATTGTAGGTGCAATACTATTATTAAATATAGTATAAAAATATCATGACTAAAAATTCATTATAATTAAGTTTTACATATAAAAATTTTATGACTAAGAAAATATTACAATTATATGATTTGAATTTATAAAGAGAGGTCTACTTTTCTCTAAGATTTGGCTAATTCATCTAGAATCAAATTTTTATCTAGAATAATCTCTTTATAAATATTTAATAGGGCTAATCCATTTAAACGGTTTTCACCGGTGCTATTTCTTAAATAGTTTTTAACCATTTCAAAGTTGAAAAAGACCTTTCATTACTGCAGGTACTAATCGGTAAAGTAGCTAAAATAAAAAACAATGTTTTGATATTGGGCAGGGAATCTAAAGTGCAATTACACATGGAAAGGGCCTGCAAAGCATTTTTTGGTCTCAAAGAGTACTCTATTCTGCTAAGATTTTTATACCAAAATTCGACATCACAAAGTAACTTATCATACGACCCTAATAAATCATCAGAATAAAACTCTGAGATGTTCTTAATATCCTCTCGCGTTTCAAGTGTAATCAACAATTCAGACTCAACCGGCAAAAGAAAATAAAAGCTTTTTAAAATAAAATTGTGACTTATAAATCTTTCCTTTAATTGAAATAAAAATGTATCAATAAGTGGAATAAAAATGTTAATTTTATAAAAATCCTCAATCGTAGATGCATCAATATTTGAGCGATTGGATTGTCTAGAAACTACTCTAGGTTTAAAAATTTCAATCCCAAACATATTAGCGATCTCCTTTACTTTCTCATATATTTCGTGAAATTTTTCATCCACATTATCTCTGATATTTGTTAATATTTCAACAATATCCTTTGCCCTATTCATAACCTCCCTTAAATCCAAATCAATGTAACATTTTGCTAAAATCATATGTATAATTAAATAAAAAATAAACACATTGAATTGAAATTAAAAATTGAGGCTTCGTAATAGCCTGTAAAAGATTTTCCGCATCTGCGGAATCTTTTTCTTTGCGTAATATGTATGATTCCAGTGCCGCAAAAATAACCTCATATAACTCGATGAAAACCTTCACTTGTTGTCTTTCAATGAATCTTGTGGGACAAAATCTTTTTAATTTTTTTTTTGAATTTTTTGAATCAATTTCATCGAACGTTTGGGTAAAAATCTCCCTCTTCTTGGGTGGGGTAAAGAAGTCACAAACCGACGATATTGTTTCTAAATTTTGAAAAATATATAAAAATTATATAAAGATATCTATAATACATAATATAATCTAATAAATTTCAATTAAATCAAAATCTTTTTACGTAAACTGTTCCGGATGTCTCTAATTTCACATGCCTCAGTTATCATCAAATTCAGGCAATGTGAACTGTAGTGAACATAAAGAGCTGTGCTATAAAGCTCTCTAATTCTTGACTGGACCCCTTTAACATGGCCACTCATCGAGGGAGCTCCATCGTACCCTTGGCCTCTCAGTATTTAAATTTAAATCCAGGTTTTGAAGTGATTTAATAATTTGATTAGCAATCGTTTCTGACTTAGTGTCAGGTAATTCAGTAAATTGAACAAATAGTTCCTTCATTTTATAATTACCTGATTCCATATCAATAAACCTTATTGCTATGGATAGTTGTTCAATATTACCAATATCGGAAGTTTCATCCGCCAAAACACTAAAAAATGGTGATGCTTTGACTTTTGAAGAAACTTCCTTTAATATAAACTGATTGCATATTGATATTATTTCATTTTGAATAGTGGGACTTAGGTAAGTAGCATTTTTAAAGGAGCTTTCAAAACGCTTTAGGTAGTTGTCATTATTATTACATAAAAATTTCAATAATTCCTTGAAATTTCCTGCATTGTGAGAAGGGGATGTAAGTGTTATGGGGCCAGGAGATATCCTATGAGCTCTTAACGCCAAGCCCTGCCTCCCTAACCAAATGATAGCATCAATAATTATAATTATTCTTGATCGATTTTTTGTAACAATATCAAAAATTTTTTTATTCAATACATTGGATATTGATATCTTTTGATTCATTGAGATTTCTTTTAAAGAATCCATTATCTCACAGGAATTAAGATGATATTTATTTTTTTGATGATAATTAAAATTTTCGAGCGCATCTCATCTTGTGTACACCTGACTTACCAATGTTTTGAGTTTTTGTAACCCATTTCTAGCATATATTGGGGAAAATATGACGCAAACTTTACAAAATGCGCCCTTTTCATCGGTTGAGTAAGCAAGCCACTTATATTTGTTAAGCCAGGATGCTTGAAAGGTTAAATTTCTTTTGCCCAAGGGCAATGGAAATTTATAACATTTGTCAGGTATCCAAATATTTTCAACAGCTAACAATTTTTCATTATCATTTTTAAAATAAAAATTTAAGTAAAGTGAAACATCTTTTTGAGAACGGTGTGGTGTTTCTATATTTTTTTTTAGATTTTAAATGATATATTTCAATATGAATTTCAATGTTAAGAGCTGAGCAGCACAAGAAAAAAATCTGGATTATAAAAAATGTATCTCAGATAGATATCAAAGTTTTTTAATAAAAATTTAAAGACAGATACAAGTAGAAGGAAATTACTATAGAATATCATTACCAATACAAAATATCTTTATTGTTATTTAATAAATTTAACTATGCCAGAAATTATTTACATACAATATATCTTTATTCTTTTATTGTTATTTAATATTTTAGTTCATATAATTTATATATATTTTTAAACGATGTGATCATTTAAAATTAAAACTCCTTTTTTTATAAATATATTTCTTGTGATATTCATATTCATATTGTATTATATATAATATATTATCTTATTTTTCTAAATTGAAACCGTTTTTTAAATACAATTATTCGCAATAAAAAAATAATAATTTTTTATTTTATAAAAAAAAAAAAAAAAAATAATTTAAAAAAAAAAATTTTTTCATGGGGGGGGGGTTTCGACCCCCCTCCCCCTTGTCTACGCCACTGCTAATAAGATATTACATAAAAAATTAATGATTAATTTGAGCAAAAATAAGAAAGTTTTAATGTCAAAAGTTTATTTATATTTTTAGTCAATTTGCGAAAACATATTATATCTCTACACTCACAATCCTTATCCTCAGAATCTGTTAAAATACCAGGTACATTTTATGGTTCGAGGAAATTATACGCTGATGAAAATTTATTACAACAAATTAATACTTAGATATTTGATAAAAAATAATATTGCGTTTCATACGATAGACAGTCAATCTTTTAAAGACATATTTAAATATTTGAATAAGAATGTGAAAATATGGTGCGGGCAAACTGCCAGCAAGCACCTAGAAACAATATATAATTGTGCCAAGAATAATATAATAAAAATTTTAAATCAAGAACATTATCAATTGTCATTAAATAGATATCTGGTCAGGACTTGATTCGTTATCATATTGTGCGTTAACCGTCCATAAAAAGTGAATAGAAGATCAATTTTTTTTACTTGATATAATAGAATTCCCGCATCCTCACGCCGGAATAGATATGTTTGAGTTAATAATATCAACTCTCGAGGAATTCCAAATTGAAAAAAAAATATTATCTATAACACATTATGATGCAGCAAATGTAATAGTAGCTGCCGATTTGTTAGTTGATTATTTCAAAAATAATGGTAACGTCAATGCGAATAATAACAGGTGCTTAGCTCACATCATTAATATAATCGTTCAAGTTGGCTTAGAGAGCATGACTACATATCTTGCAAAAATACACATTTTAATTAACAAAATGCATAAAAGTCCAAAATTTATGCAAGAATATATAGTTTTAAGTGGAGGTTGTTCCACTTGATATAGCCACCAGATGGAACAGTATGTATTTATTGATAACTACTGTTAATAAAGTAATATTTCATTATTTGATCTGTTTATAATCATATTTTAATATAGAATATTGATGCCATCATTAATATAAGTAAGAGATGTTTACCCAATAAAGATCATTTGAGCCAAGAGGAAGCAAAGTTATTGATTGAGCTAGAGTCCTTTTTATATCCATTCTATAAAATAACGTGCGAAGTAAGTTCGGCGTCAACATCTATAATTGGGATGTCAGCATTGTATCTGGATAATATTGTGAATTCGTTATCGCTTGCGGAATCACATAAAAATAGCATAATAAAAAATGCTGCAAAAAAAATAAAGGAAAAATGTTATATTTATATCGAATATTTAACCTCATTTGCAAATTATATATGCTCATTTCTTGATCCAAGAATCAAAAAAAACCTTTTTACCAATTTTCCTAAATAACCTAGCTATTATGAAAAATTTAAAAGAATATTTGATGACTAAAATACATCGAAATCAATATATGAATTCGAAAAAGAGGAAAATAACGAATCAAATTTAATGTCTGTTAGTATTTTGAACGAGCTAAGAAGGTAAATATAAATACTTAATTTAGAATACTCATTCTAAAACCTCCTAAATAACATTTTTAAAACTTAATTGGAGAGACTAAATTATATTATTCTTACATTAAACAAAATTTATAACAGTTATTGGAGTTAATATAAATATTTATTTAACATTTAAAAAAATTGAGACCTAAGAATTTATAAAATTAATAAAACATATCGTTGCAAAATAGGCATTTTTAAAATAGGTTTGTTACAAGGTTTTACAATGGATTCGACGTATAATAATTAGTTTATTTAAATATTTTATATTAAGGAATGCGTACATTATACCAAATCTAGCTACAGAAGAAATTGAAGAATATCAAGCAGATCCGGTAGCTCAAACGTCTGTTGATATGGTGGATTGGTGGTCTAGAAACTCGAAACGTTTTCCAAAGCTCTCGACAATGGCCAAAGATTACTTATCCCAACAATCTACGTCCGTAGCCAGCGAACGTATTTTTTCTAGGGCCGGCGCCACTATTACTAAGAAAAGGAATCGAATATCAGTGACAACTTTGAAACAATGTCTGTATGGATTCGTGGGATGTTAACATTTTAAATTTGCGTGAAGAATATTTTATGTAATTTATTAGTTAATTTATGAATATAAATTTTTATTTTTTATTTATGAAAATAATAAAGATATTGATAATGTGGCGTATTATATATTTTTTTTTACTTATAAAATGTGTTAAGATAGTTAAAGGCAATTTTAATGTTTAAATTTTTCTTATTTTAATGTTACTATGCAAATGTTTTCAATTACTTTAGAACTATATATACTTGTCTTTTTTATATACGATATATACATTTTATTTATGATTGAAATTGAAATATAATTTTTACACCAAATGAAATATAATTATTGAAAAAAAAATGCCCCTTACTCTCAACCCTTCCCTCTCAAAAATATAACTTAACAATCCAAAAAGATCCTTTTAATAATATTAAATAAATATAATAAACATTACTATAAGTCCACTTTATTTATACACATATAACATATATTTCATAAACATATTAAATCTTCCCCAATCAATCCCGTCTTCATCCAATATCATGTCTTCTTCACTCCAAATCGCAAACAAAGAAACTTTTGTTGTTCTTTTCTAAAAACAACCCATGTGATCATCTCGTTTTGCTCTCATCCACAATGGAGCATTAATTCCCCTGTCAGAAAATAACTGAAATTTTCTGTATTATATTAAATTTATTTCTTCTTTTTTTTTTCAACAGCTACAACAATAATTTTTTTACAAAATGTCACAAACACATAATGGTAGCAGCGTAAAGCGTCTACTCAATGATTCTCCACTTTTCTTATAGTGATGAATACAAAATCATTTTAAAACAAAAAGAAAGATACAAAATATTAAACTAAAATTAACTTCTTAAAAATTATATAAAATCCATACTATAAAAATAAAAAATCTCCTCAGAAATCCTATCTAATAAATATAATATAAACATACTGGCTTCTCACGAAAAAAAATAATATAAAGGTAACGTACCAAATACATTATTTTAATGTTTACCATTTTATTAAATATGCATTATGATATTTTTATTTTACCATATTTACCGTCTAAGGAAACTTAACTTACTCACCTAACTTTTATGATATTTTTATTATTATACTTTATTTTCAATAGTTATCTATTTTTATTAAGTTTAATTAAGTTAATAATCCTTGACCAAAATAAAATAAAACACCCTTAACAGGTAATTATCGAAAATATAAAAAATAATAATAAATAAATAAAATAAAAAAATATATTTAAAAAAAAAATAAATAAAACAACCTTAACAGGTCATGATCAAAAAAAAATAAGAAAAGAAAAAAAGAATAAAATAAAACATAAGAGCAATTTTCTTAACCTTGAAAGGTCATGGTTAAACAAAAAATAAAAAAAAAATAAAAAGAAAGAAAAGATACTATCTACTAAATATATACTTCATTGACATATTTTCTAAAATAAAAATTTCGGAATCAACACTCATTAAAATCAACGAAAATTTCTGATAAATTGTAATCATTCAAGTGTCGGTAGCCTTTACAATCTCAGGTGGCTTTAAAATATTTTTAAAATTATTTTCAAAACTATTTTTTTTAGCCTTCAAAATTATTGTTTTTTAGCTAATATTATCGAAAATTACTTGTTTTTAAAGCTAAGATTATCCTAAATTACAATTTTTTTTAGCTAAAATACTTTTTTTATTAGTATAAAAAAGAAAAATTCAAAATTTTGAGTGGGCTCTTCAAATTTTTAAGGAGGCTCGAGGCTCTACACCCCCCCCCCCCCCCCCCCCCCCCCCACCCCACACCACTCTCTAGTGACATTACTGGATTCATCTATCATCGAATAAAGTGGAAAATTCTGATTCCCATCATTCTTGACGGGCAATCTCTTAGTAAATATTTGTTATTTGATCCATTCTTCTAATAAAAATTGACGGCCACATGTCATTTCACACATTCTATGTTAGCACAGTGATATTTGAAGAGTGCTGTTTACGAAACCATGCTGTATAATTTATATTTACTAGCTTATTTAGTCTTAGAAGGTAAATAGAATTATTTATTTTTTATCAAAGTTTATAATTTTGACAATTTTATATAATTATATTAATCATAATACCAGTTATTTTATTATTTACCTTTAACAAATAGGCTTTTATCAGGGTTGAGATCATTACTCTCAAAAATTAATGGCTACCTTACCATTATTTAAAGAAAAAAATATGATGATTAATTTAGTGTTACCTCAAATAAAAAATATAAATTTTGTTATATTATTTAAAACATTTATATGATAATAAGAAAAGTAGATATTAAAGAATTTAATAAAGATAATAAACCATATTAGGGTAAAAATCAATATAAGATTCTTGGCAGAATTTGAAATGCTTTCAAAAAAAATTGTAAAAGATTATTAGATTTTTTAAAAGTTTTGAAAATATTTAACCCTGAATTTAAAAATATGTACAAAACATTTTTAAGCAAAAATATGAAAGATTTTATTTTTAAATTTGTTATCTCATCTTTAAAGATTTTTTATACATGAAAATTACAAAAAAATTACTTATAGAATTTTTTAGAAAAAAATGAATTTGATCAAAAATTTCATAAAAAATTCTGCAAAGATTTTTGCTCAAATTGAAGATTTTTTTTAAACTTTGAATCATATTTTAAAATTCCAAATCATATTTGTAAAAATATTTCATTGAATTTTTATGCATAAAAAATCTTTCATGATTGAATCATAAATTTTTTTAAAAAGATTTTGATTTTTTAAAAAATTTTACACTATCATCAAATATATTTTGTCCACTATAGTTTTTATAAAAAGAATAAAGCTGCTCAATATTTTTTTACACTTAAGTAATATAATAAATATGCTTGAGTCACATTATTAAAAAAAATCAATCTGCCAATTGCTTAGCCAGTGCCAGTCCAACAAAAAATACTATCATTTTATAGTTTAATTATAAACCAATTAATAACATATGCTTATTTCATTTGCTGATGCTGATTTTTCTTTAGTTATTTTGTTTGATAAATTATAAAGTTTTATTAACATTCCAAGAAGGTTTATCCATTTAAAATTTACTGCTTATCTTGTAACAATTTCGAGATATGCACATTTGTAAATATAATCTTAATATCTGCAAAAATATTGGCACAGCCCTAGTTTTTTTGACACCCTAATACTATAAGAAAAGATTAGCAATAATTATCTATTTTCTTAGTAATAAATAATTCCAAAGGGAAAAGCATAATATTATAATAATTGGTGTAGACACTTGGGATTGAACCCCCACCCCCTCCCCTCATGGAAAACATGATTAGATGAAAAGAAATTTCCAAAATACTTTTATATTGATACCAAGTTCGAAATTAAAATTTTTTTTTATATTAGATAATCTAATTTTATATTTATAGAAAATCAACTTGAAAAATCCTAAAAATGAATCAACAATACTATAGGCACATTTAATGTTTTAAACCTCTATCCTTATATTTTTATAATAGATAATTGTTAAGGGATGTGAACTTTCGACAAAAAAAAAGGGTCCGGGTTCGGGTACAGAAATAAAATTTGAAAGGACCCGGGTCCAGGGTTCGGGTACAGAAATAAAATTTGAAAGGACCCGGGTCCAGGGTTCGGATTCAGGGAACATAAAAATAATGACTCAAAATAAAAATTTTTTTTTATTCATTTATTATTATACTTCTATACATATTTATAATTTACAAAAGAAAAATTTAAAAATGAAATAATTTATTTTTTAAATGTTTTATTCTCGCACAATAATAATATCTTCTAAAATATCATATTTGAGATTTCTATGTAAAGTAGACAATATATATTTTAAAGATGAAAATTCACGTTCTACCCTTATCTAAAATAGATAGTTATCTTTATACTTGTGTCGCCGGTACAGCCATGAAGGTTCTAGATAAGATATATAATTCTGGATATATTGAAAAATTTTCTTCTCAGAATTTTATATATTTATATTCTTATTCTCTTAACTTCTGAGAACTTTACTATTATAGATGCAATAGGCATTTTTTGATCCTCCTTTCTATCTGATGATAATTTGATTTTTTTTTCTCTATCTAAAAGTAAAATTTTAAGATCATCAATGTTGCTATCATTATTATTATTATCACTACAACCAATAGGTATTGTCATAGCCTCCAGTATATTGTAAATAAAGGAGTTTTGCTTATGCCATAAATCCTTAAGATGGTCTTTAGCCATTTGTTTTTGCTAAATACTCAGAAACTTGATATCGAGGGTCTAAATATATAGAAGCATATACAACACTATTTTGCAAATATTGTTGCTCTCGAATTTTCATTGGCATCTAATCCAGATGACTTAAAATCAAATAAACATAATTGTTCTGATTGTAATCTTAATATTCTTATTTTTAAAGGAGCTAATACACTAGTAAGGCCCTTTATTTGGCACCAATCATCTTCCGACAAAATGATTTCACATGCTCCTTTAATAAAATCATTACAAAAATCTTTCAAACTTAGTAATCGTTCTAGCATCATACAAATTGAAAACCAATGTGTTGTTCTTTATCATTTAAATTAAAATATTATTACTTGTACTACAAAATAATTCACTTTCAAAATAGTCAACGTATTTCTATAACTTAGCATATTAATAAATTTACATAATAAAATATTATTACACTGGAAAATAATTTATGATATCAATCTCTAAATAAATGGAAGTCCAGGAAAAAAATTGGAAGAAAAACGCGAAGATAAAATAAATGATTCCACAAAAAAAAGTTAATAAAATTTAACAAAATTTATATTATGACACCTAGAACCCTTGGACCCTCCACTTTTAAAAAGAGTCCTAGTCCTGGTTAAGCCAAAATACGAGGGTCCAGGAGGGTTCAAGGTCCGGGTCCTGGTTCGTGTTCACATCCCTGTTTATTATTTGACTTTGTTTTAAATTCACTTTTTTAGTGATAGATTTTCACATAAAAAATTATTTTTATTAGTATGGGATCGACGTTTAATGCTTTTATATCCAAGTTTAAAAGTACACTTGTATTAGTAATACTGATCTTCATAGGGCATAATTATTTGAGCGTGAAAAATCTTAAAAAATATGTCCGACATAATCGCGAACGAATTTTGTTTATTTATTCCGAAAAGTCTGATTCGAAATAAAAATAAAATATATTTTGGCCAGTCCCGAATTTATTTAAATATAGAAATTAATTTTTTTTCAATAAAGTTATCATTTTTACACTGAGCAATATCGAGTTTTTGTTTTGATCATTTTATAAGCAAATAAAAACATTAAATGTGTATTTTTAAAATTAATCTAGTGTATAATTATTTTATAGAAATATAAAGATTATTTATTATATAAAATGTATATTTTTATTTTTAAAATATATTTTGGATTTAGAATAATTATAATGAAATATAATTATAACTTTATTATAAATATATACTATAAATGTTTAAAAATGGTATTCTAATATCCCAATGTTTAAAAATGGTATTCTAATATCCCAATGACTTATTTTGGCATCATGCACTTTAAGTTGATATAAAAAAGAGCATATTCATTTTTAATAAAATAATTATTCATAATATTATACTCTTATCTTTAATAATGAACAAAAAATTTTGAATTATTAAATAATATCCACAGAATTCGTTATATTGTTATAAAATCATATAATTCAGTAAAATGGTAAAGATAAAATTATGAAAATATGGAATATAGGAAAATAATTCCCTGGAAAATAAATTCCGGAAAAAAATTCCCGGAAAATAAATTCCCTGGAGAAAAATCCCCGGGAAAAAAATTCCCCAGAAGATTACTCCCCGGAAAAAAAATCCCCAGGAAAATAATCCCCAGGAAAATAATTCCCTGGAAAATAATTCCCCGGAAAAGAATTCCCAGGTAAATAATTCTCCGGAAAAAAATTCCCCATTTTTTAAATCCTATAAAATATTGAATTATTTTTATAAAATTAACAATATAGGAATTCAAAATCCATATAAATTGTTATCGGATCTATGACTAAATATGCCGCTGTAATAAACAAAGGGTATTCTAATTACATATAGCTGCAAAAATAAATGAGGAGCCAATTTAAAATTCCCGTCTATATACCAAGTTCTCGTTTCAGCTAACATTTTAAGCATATAATCGGTGGTAAATATAATTATTCGTTCATTAGAATCTCCGCCATTATCATGAAAAGAAATCTCTCATTCGTGGGAGATCCGGTTGAACCCAATCCTCTAATATTAAAAGAAATTTTCAATTAAAAAGATATTTATAGACATAAATATCATTTAACCTGAAATGCTTAATTCTACCAATGTGGCCGGAATAGGAGGAAACTTTTTATTTTGTGATTTCTAAGTGTCCTCTTGATACTATCTTCATTCAAAAGTCTTTTTTTGGATTCGGGAGACAATTTAGACATTTCTTCTGCGTATATTTGGCAAATATTTTGATTTGTTTCAGAGGCTTTTCTTTTCATCGTGCTTATTTTCAATTTGATATTCATGTGGGTTTATAGGATGAATATGAGGCGTATTTTCCAATGTATAGTCATTTACATTGTAATATTTCAAAATAACTGGGCATTTTTCAGCATTATATAATGTACATTTGTATCTTTAAAATTTCATAGTTTTATGATAATGGTAGGAAAATATGAAAAATTTTAGCATGCTTATTTAACGGAAGAATAAACATAAAAAATTTATTAAAATTATCAAAAATGTTTAAAATAGTAAAAGATAACTGGGATTATGTAAATTTCCGGAGTTAACTTTCAAATAAAAAAAGTTTCTATTTTAAGATTATAGTCCCTCCTGTGTTTTCTTTGATGAATTAAATATATTAAAAATTATAATATTCATAAAAATAAATAAATATTATTTAAATAAATAGTATATTTTTTTGGGCTTTCAATTACTTGAGATAGTCTTTGAATTAATAAGCTTTAGTAATTAGTGATTAGGATCAATACTTTTTTTTGAAAATTTATAATCAGATACAATTTTTAAAATCAATAGTATTAAACATAAAAAATTCTAATTATGTTATTTTTGTCCGGGATTCAAACTGATATAAACGAACGGAACAGAATAGTGTCATAATATTCATTTTAATGTTATATATATTTTAACCTTAGTGGCGTGTTAGAAATACCCCCCCCCCCTCTTCATGATGAATATAATGTGGTTTAATTACTGTTTTCATAATATCTATTCAAGTCTAGATGAAAAGTGGATTATGGAAATAACCTTTCTCTTTCTAGGGAAAAATTTACTTTCACATTTTTCTTTTCAATTTTAAATTGTAAAACCTCTTTCATAATTTTCATATATTTCTATAAAAATCTATCGTCACAAATCGATACTTTTTATGCTATCTACTAAATTCTAAAATATATTAGCTACCAACCGATTTATAAATTCTCATTTAACGTTTGCCCTTTTGGAATTAAAAAAGAAATACTCTTAACGTTCAGAAAATACTAATATAATTTTTTAGAAATATTTTCGTTATTTTAGCGGCGGATTAATTTTTGATAATTTAAAAATTATTCGGGGAATTTTTTCCGGTTTTTTTTCCTGGGATTAATTTTCCCCCATATTTTATTTAAAATCTAAAAAATGGGGAATTTATTTCCGGGGAATTATATTTTATGGGAATTTTTTTCCAGGGGAATATTTTTCCTGGTAATTATTTTCCAAGGATTTTTTTTCCGGGGAATTATTTTCAGGGGAACTATCTTCCAGGAGATATTTTTTCCTGGGATTTTTTTTCCGGGGAATTATTTTCCAGGGGATTTTTTTCCGGTGAATTATTTTCAGGGATTTTTTTTCCGGTTTTTTTCCGGGGAATTATTTTCCGCTTACTGAAAAGATGATTGGATAAAATTTAAAAATAAATGAGTTAATAAATAATTTTAAATTAAATCTATAGGCTTTTATAAATTTAGAATATATAATTATATTATATGATGTCAAAACAAATCGTGAGACGTCAAAGAGTTAAAAATGACACCCTCTATAATTTATTTATTTATTCCTAAAATTATAAAACAAAATAAAAGTTAAATATTTATATTCTTCATTAATAATTTTTTTTTAAATATTTAAATATATGATAATAAGCATATTTGATGAGTTTCATTGCTTCAAACGCCCTTTATAATGAATTTTTCTTATACCTAAAATTATAAAAAACTAAATAAAATTAATTTTTATTTTCTCCATTAATACTCTTATTTATATATTTAAATATAAATGTGATAAACACATTTCAAGTTTCATCATTTTAAATGGAGCACTTTTCAAAATAATTTTTTTTGTTCTACCGGAAATACAACGGCACTGAAGTTTTAAAAATAATTTTTGTCCTCAAGGAGAATCTTAAGGGCTACAAAATTTGACCAAAAATATTTTGAGTATTTTAAGATTCATTAAAAGAGGAAAATGCTCTAATCAAACTTTTAAGGCCCATAACTCGGATTTGAGCTAGGGTATTTTGATTTGTATAAAATATACAATCTATTTAACTTTCATGCCAAGTTTTGTCCATTTTTTAAAAAATAGTCTTCCTAGATCACGTTATTTTGGTCGATTTATCATGGAATTACCCAAAATCATTATTTGTAACTTTTACCCAAATTGACTATGATTTAATATATAAACTTTTAAACTTATTTTTTGAATAAATACACAAAGAGTGAACGATATATGGATTTTTTTAAGGGCATAAAAATTTTGTTTTAGAATCCCTCTAATATTAATAAAACTTATTTTATTTATAAGCTTTTGGCTTCATTCTCAATGCAACTAATCAAACATCATATCTTATACTAGCTAATCGAAAAGATATCAGAATTGTATCCTTAAAATTTCCCTATAAATCATCTATACTGATTGGCGGTTTAGATGATATGGTGGCATTAGATTTTCATTTTGAGGATCAGTTTATATTTTGGACTGATGTTAGTCAAGGTGTAATATATAAGGCAAAGTTTAAACACTTTTATTTATCATTACAAAAAGATCACTTTACTTATACAAATTATTCTCATATTGCTTATTTTGATAAAAATGATGATATTCGATCTCCAAATATTAATAGCATTTTAAAAAACAATCACAAGATTTCAACGATTAGTGGGACAGCTTTAAATCAAATTAATTTAAGTCTTGATCTAAACAAAAAAATTATTGTAAACAATAATGTCAAAGTTTTGAACTGGTCAAAATCTCAAAAATTTATAAATCATTACAATAGCAATACATTTGAAATAAGTAAAGTGGTATATCTAGGCGTTAAATCCCCTGAAGGTTTAGCTTGCGATTGGACAAGAAGAAAACTTTACTGGACGGATGCAACTATGAATCGCATTGAAGTATCAGATTTTGATGGAAAAATGCGAAAAATTTTATACTGGAAGAACCTTGAGCAACCATTGGCATTAACTTTGGATCCTTACCAAGGGTAATAATTAATTAACATTAAATGATTATAATTAAAATCTAACTAGACCCTGATTTTAATATATTGATATAAATAAACAAAATACTCTCATTTAGCCACCTCTTCTGGGCGATTTGGGGCGAGACTCCAAGCATAGAGAGAGGTGGGATGGATGGATCTGATTTGTCTCGAACCATCCTAGTTTCTAGTCAAATGTATTACCCCAGAGGACTTGCTTTGGATGGATTCCCAGCAACTCGCCTTTATTGGCTGGACAGTAAATTGAGCTACATAGCCAGCGTGAAATTGGATGGTACTGATCGCAGATACTTACTTCAGGGTGGGGCAGATCTGCCATACCCCTATGCTCTATCGATTTCGGCCGGCAAGCTGTACTGGACTGATTGGAATACACGGAGCATACATGCCTGTGATAAAATCAGTGGTAGAGATAGGGTAATTTAGTCAACATATAATTTTCAAATAAATTTTTAACCTTTCTAGCATTTGCAAAAAGTTGTAATAATTAGTGCCACTACCTTTTAAATAAGCGCCACATAAACACCGTTCCACTTCACCAATTCCGATTTAATATAAAATATAACCGACCCACCAATATTGGCGTTGTTTTAATGTCCCAAATAATGTTAAAAAAATTTATATCTAAAGATAATATAATAAAGAAGGAAAGATTTGTTAAAATAAATTTTTAAATAAGATACAAAGATAAGCTAAGCCCAATTCGGCCGAAAGCTCTCCCCAAAGCGGGCTTGGAATTAAAAATTAAAAAATGGGCCAAGCTTAAAAATTAATATTTAGGCTTGGCTCGGACCAATGAATTTATTAAAATAATTTATCTTTATGAAGTGGAAAGGCAATTTTCAAAAACTGGGATTTTTACAGATCTTACTTTTGGTGAAAAATATTTTAATCCTCTGTTTTTATGTTTCATAACCTTTTTTATTATTTACATTTTTTTCCACAACACTTTTTTCACGACACTTTTTTAGTTTCACAACATTTTTTTTAGATTTAACACCACTTTTTAGGTTTCACAACCCTTTTTTGTTTTACAAGATTTTTTTGTTTCATAACACATTTTAGATACACCACTGTAATATTTTCCCAATTTAAATCTAACCTTTTTTTATAATAAATTGAAACAACTAAATTTCAAATTTTTATTTTCTATTTCTAATAATTATATAATTCAAGAGAAAAAAAAATTACTTGAATATAATAACAATTCTGAACGATACAATCTATAAATTTAAAATAAAATAATATATTGCGTTTTTAATCTTTTTTTTGCGAACTTTATAGTTTTCAATTTTTTAAACGTTTCCCCCAATGATAGAATTCTCACTACCTACTTTAAAAATGAATGGTTCGCCAAAATAATCCTTAAGTTTCTATGTTTAGGCAATTTATACCCACGATCGCAATCTCCCGGGTTCTAATCTCTTTCGCAACTGATCACTGTGCCATACTCATTCCATCGAAAAACTTTACTCGACTCAATTTTATTTTCCATGATCACCCAGGATTTCTATTTTTCCCTATTTCTTAATATTCAGGATTACGGTCTGTCTCTTCACAAATTTAGACGCTTCATTTACCTCCGCTTTCATATCTTTATTTACCGTTTGCTTCAATAAATCAAATAAAATCCGGGTTCGCTGCCCTAAGAATTTCTTTGGGTATTGTTCTTCTTACTCCTTTCCGGCTATTTATTACGCCACTGCCATCCAGATTTCTACTCCTCCATACTTCAATTTTCGTAGCCAATTTTTGGCAATTTGTCAACATCCTCTCCGCTTGACCATTCAGGCTCAGATGATTTGGTAGCCCTAAAATGTGTCTGCTCCGTTTTCAGCACAAAATAACTTGAAATGTCAGCCTACGATGGCTGGTATCTGAACGATACTATTACTTTCGCCATCCCGAACCTAGCCCAACGATTTTTTAAAGTCTTCACCATCACTTGAGTTGTTAACCTCTGCAACTCTTCGTATCCTACCTACATTGAATAAGCGTCCCCCACACTTTACCTTCAAAGTCAGAAAAATTTATATGTATTCTTTCCTATGATTTTGTGCCCTAGGCCATACGTCTTTCTTGCCTTTATGCGGCAAACGCCAACATATTACACATCACACAACCCCTACTTATATTTCTATACTTTACTTTTGTTGTTTTTATTGAGGACATCATTAAATTTATCACATTATTAGTAGGGCTGTGCCGATATTAAATATCGGATCAGATCGGCACCGAAATTTAGCGTTTCCCCAAAATATCAGATCAGGTCGATACCTGTAAAAACCGATCCGATCTTTTTACTTTCTTTTCTTTTTTTTGTTATTTTATGTATATTTATTTTACATTAATAATATTTTCTAAATATTTTTTTTTAAACAATGCAAATGCACAACACCCCTTAAATTTTATTTATTTTTTCAAATAGATTTATAGTATTTTAAAAGTTTTAAATCTTTTTAAATAATAACGCCAATTTTATTATTTATACTTTAAATAAAAGAATTTATGTGAATTATGGAAATATTTTACAAAAGACAAAGCTAATTTTGCAAAATGCGTTATCTACGGAATTCTAATTTCACGGGGAGGAATAATGAAAAATTCATTTAATACTACCAATATCCGTAAACTTTTTTTAATTATTGTAGAAATAAAAAAATTAAATTAAATGCATAATTCAATTTTTTACATAAAAAATATTGATTTCTTAATTACATTTGGTTCAAAGGGGGTGGTGAAAAATCAATATAAATATCGGATCGGTTTAGAACCAATATCGGATCGGATGAAAAATATGTGGATCGGCACAACCTTAATTATTAGGGAGAAAATTAAGCTAAGTGGGATCGTAATGAAGCCATCTATTACAAACGATCACTATTCATGAAAGTAATTGATTCCATATAGCTATGCAAGTAAACCGATCTCTTTGTTTTTTTAGATTTAATTTATTTTTCTATTCAGGTTTTTTTAAAAACTTTTTTATATTTACGCTATATTTTTATAATCGTTAATTGTTTTTATATGACCTTTGTTTTAAATTCGTCTTTAAAAAATTCTTTATTTATTCCTGGTCACCAAACTTACTATCTTTCACTTTGTTCCATAGGTTCAAATCCCTGATGCCCTGCATGAATCATGGATAATATCGTCCCTCTTAATTTTAGCGGTACCACTCCTCGATTTTCTCCTAACAAACACCTGTCTATTATCGTTAGTTCTTTCTATATACTTAAAACTTCTATTCCCAATTCGTCATGCCTTTTTACCCATTATGTACTCCTTAATTCGCGTCAACTCGCGATCCTTTAAGATAACCCTAACCCTCTTAAGTTCTTTCCACGTTACTGGTCCACCTCCAGATATTCCGGCTACCATTCGAAACACTTGTTCATTTCTCCGCCCCTTCTTCGTCTCTATCACTGCCAAATCCTTTCCAGCTCCGCACATGGAGAAATATCCAATAGATAATTTTCTCTTCCTCCCCCATATTAGCCACCTTTGTAATCTGGGCGACAATACTCTTTATTGTCCTTTCGGAATAGACATACTAACGACTTGTGATCCATATATATATAACAAATCTACACCCAATCAAATATTCTCGATACTTTGTTAATATAAATATAACAACGCTTTCTGTTCAAGGACTGAATATCTTGCTTCCGTCGCTCTAAAACCTTCCGAGAAAAGCAAAACCGGACTTTCTAAATCACCTATGCAATGTAACAATGCTCCACAAACGGCCAGCACCACTCCAGATCGTTATTGAAGCATACTGAAATAGGTTTCCAATTCTACATTTCAACTCCTCAAACGCCTCTTATTTATTTTTTCATTCAAACCGTTCTCCTTTCTTTAACAATTTATTCAATGGCGCCACTATCAGGGCAAAACCTCTCACAAAGCGGCGATAATAAGTTACCATCCCCAGAAAGGCCTGCACCTCCACTTTATTATCGGCCTACACATCCTGGTTATTCTCGCCATTTAACCAGTAGCCTCATCTCTCTTAATCTTCTGCTCGAGATACGTTACTCCCAACACGTTTTTCTCGGCACTCGTTTATAATCCTTTTTCTTTAATTCTTCTAAACACTTCTTCCAATCTTCTTTCATGTTCTTCAGGAGGTCTTGCCATCACCAATGCATCATCCATATAATAAAATAGTCCTTTTAGCACTGAAAACGACCCATCGTTCGTCAAAAAATTAGAGCTGACACGCTTAGGCTAAAAGGTATTTACAGAAGGCCTGTAATCTTTTCTGAATAGTAATAGTTAATAATCGATCAAAAATGGCACATATTCGGCCGACCATTTTTAAAATTGTTAAAAATTCTGGACTTGTTTAGATAGTGAAGAAATGAAAAATCCGTTTATTTTAGCTCATAGCACATCTGCTTCCCGTGATGCAGGGCCTCAGATGTGCAATAAATTATAAATTTTGAATCTGTAAAATTATTAAAATGCTTATATCTCAATATATCATTTTAGGTAAAAAAATCTTTAAAGGTCTATCATAAAAGAAAATTTGGCTCCAATTTGAATCTTTAACTTTCGGTTTGCATATATTGCTTTATACCCTTGTTTTTAAGCATTACCAAATATTTGAATTTTTATTTGCAAAAAATAGATCGCAATACCAAATTATGCTTAAAATTTTGTTGCTAATTTACTAATAAGATATCGTTATTTTTTATTCTAAATATTTTGAATTTCTGGGCCATCCATGTCAATTCAATCAAAAGGCCCATTTTCGGCCGACCCCATTAAAATTTTAAATATTGTGGTGTTATTTAGACCGGTAAAAAAAAATAAGAAAGCCGTTTATTTCAGCCGCTAGCACACCTTTTATCCGAGATAAAATGAAAGAGAATATACTGTTCAAGTTGAATTTGCAGGAAATGATGCCTTTGTCGTTCAAGTTGAAGTGCAAGGATTTATGAGAATCGCAAAAATATCTGCCACCATGAAAATGATTTCGGAATAAAAGCGGAGTGGCATTTATGGGCCACATCTCATGACAAAATGCATGTGATGGAGTCGAATACAGTCGAACATAGTGGCCAGGGCTAGTTTACAACGATATGTTTCAGAACAAATAACTTTTCATCAAGAGTTTTTTGCCTATTCTAAGAAAAAATTAAAGACATAGCAAATCGATTTCAATGAATAGATTTCTCCTATATTATATAGGACGAATATGAGAAAGAGCAAATAATTATAGAAGAAAGATTCAATAAAGCTCTATCAATATTAGCAACGCAAAATTTTTATATTTTTATCCAATTTCCAAAGTAAAAATTTAAGTTATATTTTATTCAAATTCAACTGAATCTCAAATTTCAAAAATTTCACTCAAATATTAATGCAAATTTAATATATGAAAAAATAAATGGATATATAACATGTATCTATGACAATCAATGGTTATCATTAATAAAAAATGAATAATAAAAAATTGTACGAAAGACATTGGCGTACACAGCGGGGGGGGGGCAGGGAGACAAATCACCCCCCCCCCCCCTTCCCCCAAGCCAAAAAATGCAGATGCCGGATATATTTTTCAAAAATATTTTTGTTTAGAGTGTTGTGTAGATTTAATTTAAAACATTTCCATATTTTTTAATTCGTTTGTAAATAAAAATTTTAACTTATAAAAATTAATAAGAATATATAAATATGTTATTTTTACAACTTTTTACAACTTTTTACAAGTCAAATAATTTTATTTTCAAATAAATAAATTAATATGGAAATGTTTTGAATTATATTTGCACAGTACTATGTTAATTTATATTTGTTAATATTTATTCCTATCTCATATTAAATATATATTTAATTATTTATTATCACATTCATCACTAAGTTTATCAATTAATTTCGATTTCAAGTTTTCCGGCGTAATATTATCTTATTATTTTCAAATTTTTAGTGGCGTAATATTTATTTACCATTTTAAATTTCTAGTCAAATAATAATTATTCTGAAATTGTCGAACAGGGAGAAAGAAATTGCAACCTTTTCCTACGAGATAGAGTCTCCGCCATCAAGCAGTAACAGCTTTTATGGAGTTAGAAGAGCCGATTATTTTACATACGATGTGTAAACCTTGGAGAAGCTATCAGCTCTTCTGAAATATGCATTTTTACCAAATATTGAAATTTTTATTTGCATAAAATAAATGACGCTATACGAAACTACAAATTAGGGTTAAAATTTTGTTGATAATTTACCAATAACAAGATATTTTCACTTTTATACTAAATTTCGAATTTCTATTAAATGTACCAAACTGATGGGTTGTAGGGGCAAATGTCCTTTAGACATCTTAATAATGTATCAAATTTCCAATAATATATTTCTTTCGTCAGGCGCGTACGCAGGAATTTGGTCTGGGGGGGGGGGAGGATAATAAAAATTTTTAAGAAATATTATTGTTTTTTAAAAATATCAAGCATAAATTTATTAGGACTAATAACTATTTCTAATACACAATTTTAAATTAATGTGAATTATAAAAAAATTATATGTAAAGAATCACTTAAATGACCCAAAATAGAAATTTGAATTTTTTGAGCTTTAAAATTTATATATAAAGTATAAAAAATTTAAATGTTAGAAATATAAATTAATACACAAAAAGCTTAGGAAATAATTGTATTTTGTATGTTATATATTTACAATGTAAAATTCAATCTTCGTTGGGATTGAGCTAATTTTTCAATTATCTCATCCTTGCTTGTTGTCAAATGCCTATGAATATTCAAAAGATCCAAACTTTTCCATCTACTTTCAAAAGTTGTATTTCTTGGTATGTTTTTCAGAGATATGCAGGCCCGGCCCGAAATTATTTAAAAAAACACCCGGGCTGAGCCTGAATTTTTTTAAAAAAACATCTAGGCCGGGCCTGAAAATTTTTTTAAAAAAAATATCCGGGCCGGACTGTTTATTTTATAACAGCCTATATTTGAAATCGTTATTATTAGCTATAAAAATCAAAAATAAATATAATTTATTTTAAAAAAAATCCGGGTCGGGCCTGAAAATTTTATTTTATAAAAGGCCGGGCCGGGCCTGAAAATTGAGATTAGCCGTAAAAATCTTTAAAAAACCCGGGTCGTGCGCTGCAAATGGTACCTCTGCAGGGCTCAGTTATTCTTAAAAAAGAGAATGTTCTCTCATTAGTTTACTATTGGGAAGAGTTGCTAATATATATAAACCCTTTTAATACATTGGGAATATAATCTAAAATGTGTTTGAAATAATGCAGAGCATCCATAGCATTTTTTGGGACTGTATCAATCATAGTTAATCTTATAAACATAGTTATTCAGCTAATAAGGCATCATAAGATACTTTAACATCTTCATGATAAAAATCCAACAAATATTTTTTTTTCTATCACCATCTGAAAAAGGTTGGGAAGGCTTTTATGGAAATTATAATTTTTATAGCTAATGGCGATTTAAAATATTCGGTTTTATTTTTTTAGGCACGGCCCGGGTATATTTAAAAAAATGAAATATGGCCCGGGCTGGGCCGGACCTGCAGGTCTGATATTTATATCTAAATATAGATAAAGATATATTAGAAGATCCGGATAAGTGCTATCATTTTAGAAGAACCGAATCCCAGCCTTAAGATTAGGCCCAGGCATTGCACCGAATATCTTGTGCATTTTTACTCATATATATTATAAACATAATATTTTACTATAATAGTTTTTGAGTTAAAGGTTAATATAATATCAATGTTGCAAATAATTTGATAGATTACCTTGGTCGATGGTCTCTACTCCCCAACCGATTTGCATGTTTTCGAGCGTGCCTCGCAGCCATATTGTAAGCCGATTTTTTGATATTTTTAATTTGTTAAATTGAATATATGATAAATACAAAAAATTTCATCTTTTTACGAATCCAATACCAACGATTGCAGGTCCTAACACGTGCGGTCAAGATAATGGGAAATGTTCTCATCTATGTCTAATGTCCCCCTTTGATCCATTTTATTCTTGCGCTTGTCCTACTGGTGTCAAACTCTTGGAAGATAATCGCACATGTTATAAAGGTTTTTATTTAATATTTATCTTAAATTTATTTAATTTTCATAAGGGTCATAATTTTATATAAGATTTGACCATAGAAGTAAGATTGTGGATAAGCATTAATAAATGAGCAGGAAATAATCCATTTTGGAAATATAAAAAATAGATCATATAATGTTTTATTCACATTTTTTTCTTTTCTCATATTGAATCTAGGATGTAATATCTTTTCTTCGAAAATTTTCTTTATCCACTCTTCGTATAATATGCATATTTTTATAAAAAGTTCAAATACCAGGAACCGGCGCCTCTTTTTTCCTGACTAGGCCTACTAAAAAACGAATCGAATAATTGCGATATTCGTATTCGTACAATACGAATCGAATAATTTATTATTCGTTTTCATAAAAAGAATAAAATCATTATTCGATTCGATTCGAAATTTTGAAGCTTATAAAAAATATATAATTTTTTGCAAAAAAATTATAAACAGATGTAATATTTTAAGATGACACTTTTTAGGATTCTAAAACTAATTGTCATTAGCATATAAAAATTTACAGAAAATAAAAAAATAAAACCCAATGATTTCATAGTTATCCAAACAACCAAAAATGTTGGATTTTTAGAATATTGCTTATAAAAAATATTTATTATTTCTTCAATCTTAATATTCAAAATTTATTAAAATTTTCTAAAAATATACAATAATCTCATTTAATAAACATCAAAATATAATACACAAAAATATAATTATGCTAGATCCGAATTTGATAATAACCAGTTTTTAAGTATAAAGTCTTTCTAATATTTTTTTCCTTCAAAGACATTCTCTTTTTCATTATCATATGTGTTCCTATTGAGAACAACCGCTCACATGAAGTCGAAGATCCCTGAATTGAATATATCAGTTGCCATTTTCGATAACACAGGAAAACGATCCCCATGCAATCTCCACCATTCTAGCGGACTTTTATTAGAACTGATTCTTAATTCATTAAGATATGTTTCCACCTCAAATATTGATGCGATGTTATTTTGTTTGAAAATTCTATCCCGTGTATTAATATTATCTTTCACTTTGTATTCATTATATACATCCTTAAATTTTTCTAATAGAGTTGTATGTTATATGATGTTGGTAGTTCAAAAAATTCCATTTTTAGTTTAGGATCTAATATTGTTGATACAGTGAAACGTTAAAAATCAACTAACAATAAAAAGGGGGTAAATATAATTAGATTTTATTTTAATTTATTACATATTGAAATTAATTATGGAAAGCAATTAATTAACAAGATTAATCGTTTTTAAATTAATAAAAAGAAATTATGTTGTAAATATATAATTTGTGATAAAAAATGGAAATTTTTTTTTGATCTTCTTTGAGAATGTTCAAGTTAGATTTTTGATTAAATTTTATCTAAAATTCTAAATGATTTTTTGTAAAAAGTCTTTTTGATATTTAAAAATATTTTAGAATTTTTTAAATGTAATCTATTTTGAAATTTTGCATCCATTTATTTCGATAAAAATATGATAATACTATACATTTTTATAATAACTTCAATAAAATAATTAATACATAAAAATTATAATTATAATTTATCAAAATATTCTATTGTTCCACGAATTTGATGATGGTACCTTTTTAGAAATTAAAAGGGTTAATATAGTTATTAATACAAATTAATTAAAAGGATTACCTAATTAATCAGTTGCCCGCGATAACCCATTTCCAAATAGCTTTGCATGTGATTGTAAAAGTTAGTAAAATCATAAGGAATAAATCCGTGTAAGAGCTGAATAATATTCCTTATAATTTCATCTCCGATATTTATTTTTTAATACTCCAAAAAAATTTTCGATGGGATTTAGCCGAGGTGAATATGGTGGTAGATATTCAATCCTATCCTTATATGCAACGATAAGATGGCTTCTATGGATAGATGCATTATCCATTACAATAATTGCATCTGGTGGTAAGACACTGATAAGCTCTGTCATAAAATCACGGAATAACAACCCATTATAAGCTCCTTTGATTATTACCCCTCCAATTCCAATTGTACAAAGTATGCTTACATTTTTACCCTTAGATGATGGAATTTTTATTATTGGACGGACATTGTATGGTGCCAAGGCGTAGATTGGTACAACGTGCAAGTTTATTCCAGTTCCATCTAAGAAAAATTTTTTTTCTCTTGGGGTATTTAAGATCTTTACACAATAGATTTGACGAATATTTATTGCCCCAGGAGTATTTCTTCTATCAGGCTCCTTGCCAGCTCTTTTTTTCGACCAACCTATATTTTTTATATATTTGCTAATTGTTGTTTTTGGACTACCAGGAGGTAAATTTTCTATTATTAAGCAATAAACTTATGATGCGTCTAATTATTGAAGTATCTTTTTTTTACTTCCTCTTTTTTGAATATTATATTCTTTTAAAGGATCTCCATTCTGGGAATCCCGTCTAAATTTATGAATTGATGCTATAGACATTTCGACGTATTTTGCAATGTCTTTAATTTTCATCTGTTGTATTTCAGGCATTGATAATATTTTAGTAACTATATCTATTTTCTCTTTATTCCAATATTTGTTTATTCTTTTTGGTCTTTGAATTCTCGACGAAGATTGGAAGTTTTCATTTAAATTGGAAAAAAATATTACTATTGGATAATAAAGATTCTATATTAAACATTTTTTTTTTATTATTTAAGAAAAATTTAAAAAATTAATAAATATTTTTTTACTATAACACATTTTTTATTTTTAATTAAATTTCCAACACATTTCTTTTCAACGATTAATCTTGTTAATTAATTACTTGTCCATATTTAATTTCAATATGTATTAAATTAAAATAAAATTTTATTATATTTACCCCTTTTTATTGTTAGTTGATTTTTAACACTTATAGTATGAATATTTGTTAAGTCATAATTATTTTCTATTTTCTCAATCTCACTGATAGCGTTTATAAAATTGACACCAAATGAATTTAAATGTTCGATTACTTGTTCATAACACCAAAAATGATTAAAAGGAAACCATCAAAATAAAATAATTATATTTTAATTTACTTTGTTGGGGCGTTTCCCTTCTCATAACTTTATCAAAAAATATAAATTAATAAATTATGTATTATTTGATATTAGGAAATAAAATTAAATAAAACGAAATGATATCTACTAGGAAAATTTAATTACTTCATTTTTATTATACTTACAATAAAATATTTACGAATATTTATAAATAAATAATTTCAAATAATACAAATAATTTTGCTCATTAAATTGTGCTATTCGTATTCGTAAAATACGAATTGAATCGAATCGAATTCAGAATAACAAATAATTCGTTTTAGGCCTATTCCTGACATAAAATGTAATGTCCACAAACCTTGCAAAATTATATAAGATGAATATAGAAAAAGAAATGGATGATGACCGTAACCTTAAATAGGCAATGATGACCGTAACCTTAAATAGGCATTTTAAAAGCCTAATTATAAAAAACTTTTAAATCAAGATGCACGCCATCATGTCCTTGAATTCCTGGACTAAAAATGGTTTAGTACTAGAATACAAAATGCACATTATAAGTTTTATAATAATTATTTTATATTTATGGCCTGGATATGCTCGGATTTTTATATATGATCATTTTACGGCTCGACCCAGAATTTTTTAAATTTCATTATTTTAAAAAATTTTGCAATTGTTTCAAAGGGAGATTGAAAATATGAGCAGTAAGTAAATAAATAATTATTTCTCTATTTTATGATTTTCCAACTGATTAATAGATATAATTTAAATAAATTTTATAAAAATCGGCCCTGCCTGAGCTGCTTTTAATTTTCGATTTATTATTAAATTTATTGATGTATGGCATTAACAGTTTAGTCTCATGCCTCTCATTTAGGACCAAAAGTTGCAATATATTTATGTGGTTGGATTCTATCACATCCTAGTCTTAACTAGAGGACTGCATGGGCTGTCCGAGCTTCGGACTCGGATATTGAAGATTTTTTCTCGGATACGGATCGGGCTTTGAGAAGTAGCTCAACCGGAGGCAAGACCCAAAAATTATATATTAGAAATATGCTCAATAATCATTTTGTTTCATCGAAATAAGATGACTACATCTTGAATTATAAGGCTCACTAAACCTACTTTCCTATTTTATGTGTTTTAGCTTGGAAATTCCTGACTCTCCCTGCTCCTTGGATAGCAGCTAAAGGGTATTTTCATCGGTTAATCGGATTTTTGATGAAAAAAGGACTAGCTTGAAGTCTGATAAACTTGATTCATCATTATTTATCTAATATATATAATCTCCATCATTAAAAAACATGATCGTTTTCGTATCATCTTAATGTATTAAAATTTAAAGAGACTATCTATTACCATGTCTTTTTTTTAAAATAATTTTTTTAATTTACCTTGTTATTTTTCTTCACATCTCTATTTCATATTTTATATCACTTTTTAACAATTCTTTCCTTTTTTTTCATCTTACAAAACAATTTTTTGACTTTTTATGATTTTTTTTCTCCTTATATTTTTATCTTTTAAATTTCACTTAATTTTTATTTCTCTTTACAATCAAATTTTTTTAAAAATATTTTTTGCATATCAAATTATTCTTTTACAATTATGATGTATATTATATGTCTTAATTTTTAAAAGGATCAGAACTATCCGGGATCATCACGGGATTTAAAAGGGTTCCTTAAGAAATCAACATTTTGAAGGGTATTAATCGATAGCTAATCAAAAGATCTATTTAAATGGAGTAATGGGCGAGTAAAAAAAATAATAAGGAATTATCAAAAATGAAAAGAAAAATAAATTAAGAAAAATTAAGATTAAAACTGACTTAAGGAGATTGCAAAAAGTTAGAAATATAATAAGAAGAAAAATTAAAAAAAACTAAAAATTTAAAAAAATAACGATTTTCCTTTTTTTTGGATCTTTTCCTTTTTTGTTTGACACTTTTCCTTTTTAACCTTTCCTTTTTTGTATAATACTTTTCCTTTTTTTGATCGAACTTTTTCCTAAGTCTTTGGGACTTTTCCTTTTTTGATTGATCCTTATCCTTTTATGTTTGACACTTTTCCTTTTTTGAATGGGGAATCCTATTACAAGCTCGGCCCAACTTGAAATTTTGCACATTTATACCTATATCCATATAAAAAAATTGAGAGAAAAATGCCGATATGATCATTTTCGGATTTTATATTGACTTTACTTCAATTATATCTAAAATTAAACACAGTGCATCCCCCCTCTATTTTTTGACATTTAGAGACCCATATCTCAGCCGCTGGTTGGAGTTGGAGATTAAATTTTTATTTTTTTCATAGTTGTAATACATACAAACTTAAATTATGTAAAAATCTGAAGGAGAAGTGGAGATAATAAGTTTTTTTATCTAAAGTAATAATAGTCTCTGTTCAAGGTTCAATGTTTGGATAAGAAATTATTATTATTTTTTAATGTTCCTTTTTTTATTTTTAATAATGTTTTTAATGTTTATTAGTAAATTATTTAAGAAATTAAAGAAAAAATATTTTTTAAATATCTCAAATCTTACATTTTTTTAAAAATATATATAATAATATACCTTATGTAAAATACATTTAAACTATAAACTTTAAAGAATTAATGGTAAATTATTAAAATATAAAAAAATATTTTTGAAAATATCTTAAAATTTTTTCATAAAGTTATTATACATAACAAAACAGCAATAATAATAATATATCTGGTAATTAATGCTGTGAAATTTTTTTTAGTTACAGTTGCAAATTACTAGTGATGTTAAAAGTTACTTTTGAAACATAACTAGTTACAGTTACTAGTTACATTCACAAAAACATAACTAGTTACAGTTACTAGTTACATTTTTACAAAAGTAACTAGTTATTAGTTACAGTTATTTTCAAAAGTAACTAGTTACTTACTTTATACATCCTTCATATGCGCATTATTTATTTATTAAATGCATTTATTTAATATAAAAAAAATTAGGATAAACAAAGTATAATCAGTTATTTAAAATAATATACAATTTATTTATATAAAAAAATATCGCAAAATTGAATATTTACATCGAATATAAAAATATATATTTGCATTGAAAAAAAAACATTTATTTTTCATAAAAATTAGAATCTAATAAATGTTTATTTGCTTTTAACAACAAATTAATTTCAAAGTTATTATCTAGGAGACGTGCTCGTTTATCTCCAAAAATGAGCTTACCTAGACTGAATAAGCGCTCTAAGGGAACACTTGATGTTAGAACAACTTTATATTTAATAAAGAGTAATTTTAACTTTGAAAAATCGTTATATAAATAAAAAGTGTTGTTATTAGATTTGATAAAGTTTTCTATAAGTTCATTATCCAGAATATTTTGGCGCTTTAGGTCAAAAAATCCAACAACATCAAGTGATGTTGGTTTTGAGCATGATTCATTCGTCTGGGATTCACTTTGAGGTATTAAGGTATTTATTAAATTTAAAATTTCCTCCTTTTTTGCTTTATTCCTTTCTTGCCTAATCCAAGGCCAGTCAGTTTTAAATAAAGGGTGAAGAATTGCAGCAATGATGTTGTCATTATCATAAAGATTATAAAGGGTGAAGAATTGCAGCAATGATGTTGTCATTATCATAAAGATTATTAAACCTATAACATGATATTATTAATTTATAAATAATTATTTGATTTTATTTACCTTTTTTCAATACTAGCTAATATAGTATCCTTTAGAGGTTGACAATATTTTAATCCCTGCACATCTGCCATACATATAAGTATTTGTGTTATTGTTGGGAACAATCAGACATTTTCACAAAATTTTAATTAATTTATCACAACATATTAAAAATAAAATTAATTATTTGAATATATCTTTAAAAGTAACTAGTTACTTTTGACAGTTACATTTCAAAAATTTTAACTAGTTACAGTTACTAGTTACTATTTTAAAAATATAACTAGTTACAGTTATTTTTTAGCCAAAATGTAACTAGTTACAGGTAACTAGTTACTTTAACATCACTACAAATTACCCACAAAAAGACAAATAGTTATAGTTACAAATTACATTTTCCCAGAAGTAACTAGTTGCAGTTACATTTCAAAACTTACTAGTTTTGCAAGTTATTTTATAAATTATTTACATATCTCATATTTTTCGATATAATCTTTTTTTATTATAAAAGAATTTTGCAATTTATTAATTTTATTAAAAGTAATTTAAATGAAATTCAATTTAAATAAAGATATAATTGTACGTAAGAATTGTATCATATAATATTATTTTCACCGAATTATTATATAAATATCACAATATAATATTTATTCATAAAAATTTGGGCTTAAAAATTTTTTATTTTGGTTTTAATCAATAAATTATTTGCAAAATTGAAGTCGTCTAAAGGCATGACTGTATTTTCTAAGAATAAATTTTCCTATAAAAATTTCTTATAAACAAACATTCTACAGCAGCATTTGGTTTATTAAGACATTTTGTTTAATAAGCATTATATTTAAAATATATGAAGATAATGAATGAGATATATATATATATATATATAAATTATATTTTAAAAAGTAACTTTAAAAGAAAACAGGTACTTTTGTCTTTACAATATTACATTTTTGATACATATCAAGTTACAGTTATTTTTTTCCCCAAATGCAAATAATAACTAGTTGCATTAAAAACATTACTTAACTATCTAGAGTTTAAAATATATTCCCCCCTATTATATCAAAGGCTTAGAACGTATGATTTTATTGGCCCGACGCACGGACATTAGGATTATCTCACTGGATACCTTAGACCACAACGACGTCATAGTACCCATCCAAGCTGGTTCTCCCATAAAAAATGCCATCTCTATCGACTACGACCCCATAACTCATAGAGTTTTTTGGTCCGATACTACTGTCAAAGCTATTAGAGGAGCGAACTTAGATGGGACAGGTTTATATAATATACACAAATTATATTACTGCACGAGAAATCCGGAAGGGGAGAGGATTTTGGTGATGCTATGGATATGATTATTTTTAATACAATGTTTAAGAAAGAATTAGAGAAGCGGGTTACTTGCAATTCGGGTATTGCTAAAAGTGCGGTGGATTATTTGTTAATGAGGAGATGTGATAGGAGCATAGTAAAAAAATGTGAAAGTGATACTGGGGGAAGAATGTATTGAGCAGCACCGACTATCTCACTTTTAAAGGCGCCAGGATAACTAAAAGAAGGTTTGTGCCAAGGCTGAAGGTTTAGAAATTGAAGGAGGAGAGTGCTAGACGTCAATTCAATATGACATTTACGATAAGATTAACGGAGGTCGCACAAATACTGGGGTAAATGACAAGGAAATGATGGAAAAAGCTTGGATGAGAGCAACTGAGGAGATTTGTGGATGGACAAAAGGGCCGCCTAGACGTAAGGAGACATGGTGGTAGAATTCTGAGGTAGCGAAAGCTCTGGACGAGAAACGGAGGTGTTACAAATGATATAATAGTAAAGAAAAAAGTGATAACGATATGTACAAGGTGGCAAAGAGTAATACCAAGAAATTAATGGCGAAACCGTAAGAAGAACAAATGCACGAGTTTGCTAAAGACATGGAATTTGCGGAAAGAATGGGAAATATGACGAGTGGCAAAAAAGTAGCAGGATGTGGTAGGTGTTAAATGTCTCAAAAATATGGAAGGAAAAATAGCGATATATTACTAGAATAAATTACGAGAGCATTGAAAAAGATCAAAAAAAAGCAGCGGAATTAACCAGCATGGTATCAGAAATATTTAAAAGTTCTGATGATTTAGGGATTAAATGGTTAACGAATTTAGCCAATCTAATTTTCACCCAAGGAACTATTCCTGAAGATTAGCGAAAAAGTATAATTATTCCTGAAATATGTGAGAATAGACTGGGATATAAATATGTTTTATTAGATAGATCATTTGATTCAAATATAATAACAATAATTTTATTATATAGATCATTTCATTCAAATATAATAACAATATCGAGCGTCACATTTTTTTATGCTCTGTTTCTTTTTTACATTTCTTTATATATGATATAAAACCAATCATGAAATGTTAACAATTTTAGTTCATCGCTTGCAGTGTTATATAGCAAACCATTTAATGGATATAATGTGATGAAAGAAATAAAAATCAGTCCGTAAAGTAATAGGTAACTTTACGGTTAAATTGAGATTTTTTAAATATTATCATTATTATAATTCTTTTTAACGTGACATATCAACATTCCACTCTCCAAAGAAATCCCTCCTAAGTTTTCCTTGGACATGTAGAGTGGACTAACAACCTGTTAAATCATTATTCATACTGGTCCCTTGACAAAATTGTTGTTTTTGCCAAGATCATTTCCCTGGGTTGTACTCTGCCCATTGATGTATATCAGGGTTATGGTGTCTTTAAAGCCAGCGCACAGCCTTATGGTATCGTCTCTCTTGAAAACAGGTTTCCGTGGACTTGTCCATCTGATTTGAGATACATGCTCTATGATATTATACGTCCAACGCACGAGTAATTACGCCAATCCTGGCATATGGCACTTTTTAGGGGGTATGATTCTAGGCGCAGCATCATGCTTCAAGTGAATCTTCACTTGCCTGATCATTTTGGGTTTGTTGGAGCGTGTTAACTAAAGATCTTTTTTCATCTTCTCGAGATCATTGTCTACTTTACCAACAATGAACGTTTTTAATATATTATTGAAGGCATGGAGCCATACACGTCCTAACAGGGGGCACTTATCACTATCCACAACGACTGCCTCCACCGTTTGTGTGTTTCCTTCAAACTTCACGTTAACATTTACTAAGCCTATGATTTTGATAGCGCTGCCGTCATACCCTGTCAGCCTCATATCGGTCTTGCGTGTCGTGGCTATCCCTACAGCCTTAGCTGTGTGCCTCGGTAATATCGTGAACCTGGTGCCAGTGTCTACTTGCATCAACATGGGTATGTCGTTTATGCTCACCTTGATATTGCACGCATTATATCTGGTGTCATTGACCCCAGATTGTTCACCTCCAGATTCTGGAGATTGTACTCTTTAACGCCAGTGTTTGTGACATCCTCATCATCGATTTCTTCGATGTTCATAGTATTTTTGGTGTTCGATTGAAAGTCACAATATTTATAATCATAAGATCTGTTATTGTTATAGTTATCATTGTTGTAATGGTTGGCCTAGGCAAATATTTAGGAAAACAATTGCTGTTTTGAGTGTTATGTCTATGATGACCACGGCGAAGGTAGTTGTATCGATTGTCGCATCTATAGTAATCATCGCTGACCATGACTTTGACTATGGTTACAACAGTTGTGGCGGTTGTCATAGTAGTTGTATCCGCGATTGTCGTATCGATCGTCATGGTGATTGTCGTGGATGTCATCGTGGCGATTGTTGAAACGGTTGTGGTTGACATGACGATTATCGTAGCGTTGATTGAAACGTTTGTTGCGGCAGTTGTATTTTACAAGAGTTTTACGGTCTCATGGCTATTTTTAGCTTTGCCCATGTAATTTATCTCTTGGATTCCAGTGATTCACCCATATGTATGGCTTCTGCTTTCACCACGCCTTTGATATCATTTGACTCCCTGATATCTTCCTCTAGACCTAGATTATATATGTCTTCCATGGTCATGTAGCTTGCTCTCAGATCTCTTTGGAAATCGTAGCCTCTCTAACCTTCTCGATGATGCATTGAATGCCACCAAATTTGCATTCTTTATTGAGTCTGGCTAAGCGTATAACCCATGCTGTGAATGTCACCTCTTTACCTGGGGTGGCAGTATAAAATACAGAGAGTCTGCCATTCACGGTCTTCGAAGGATTTTGAAGCTTAAATTGGTCAAGAAGAGCAATTGGGTCCTGGAGGTCTGCCTCCGTACAAATTGTTCAAATGCTGTTAAATTCGTTGTCGGGTAGACTTCGAAAAAACAAAGCTACCTTTTCCCCTTTAAAAATTTTGCTTATGTCGAAAAAACTTTGCAATTTCCTTATATAGGCGCTGTCATCGCTATTAAATTTAGAGAAATCCAATCTGACAAATTTGGTCATATTTGTGGAATTATTCGTTGCATCCATCCTTAAGAAATTTTATTTGTATATGAGCGTTATATTTGCTTCAAGAGAAAAAAGAATAGAGATGAGGATGATTAGGTGAATATGTGAATGAAGATGATTAGGTGAATATGTGAATGAGGATGATTAGGTGAATAAGTGGGGTACCTCAGAAAGAGGGAAAAACTAATAAGGAATTGCGAGCAAGAATGGGAATAGAAGTGATTTGAGTGGTAATGAAAAGAAAGACTAAGATGGTTTGGGAACACAAAAGATGACTGGGTAAAGAGATGCACCTTGATGGAAGTAGGCAGATCAAGACCTCGAGGAAGGTCTAAGATGACGCGATATAGGTGATATCGGCGGATATGAGAAAAATAAATCTTACAAATAATGAAGCTTTGAGCCGTCAAAAATGGAAAAGGAAAATCATAGGGGAAGGCTAACCTGAAACTTGGAAATCGCCATTAAACTGAAAAAGGAAAAATTGATATTATGACACTTTAAACTAATGAATGCCCTCTTTTTAACTAAATTAATGTCGTTAATAACTTATGTGGCTATCAATTAAGTTAATATTTTTTTAAAAACTATAATATGATAGACCACGAAATCTTAACCGAGGAGGATATTATAAGTCCCGATGGCATAGCCCTCGATTGGATCGGCCGGAATTTGTATTGGACGGATGCTGGAATGGATAAAATACAAGCTTGTAAGCTCGATTTTTATAACATAAGGACTCGCCAAAACCTTGATAAACATGCCAGTTTTAGGATTACTTTGATAAACAAAGAGCTGGACCAGCCCAGAGGAATAGCGCTGGATCCATTTAATGGGTAAATATATAATTTTTTAAACATTATTTTTTCTTATATAATTATTTTTATTAAAAGATAATTATTACAAACAATAAAAACCTAATATAATTTCCAAAAAAAACTTATATTGATTTATATATTGTGAATTCCATGACAAATCTGCAAAAAAACACGATTTTCTACCCGACTGCCTAAAATTTTTCTAAAATTTTAACTAGAGTCTGCATATATTATAACTAAGAAAAAAATAAAATTTCCAACTCCAAACAGCGGCTGAGATACGGGCCACTAAAAGTTGTAAAAATGGGGTTTTTTGGGCAAAATTATCTCTTTAATCTTACATATCTTTGGATATAATTGGGCTAAAAGCGTCATTTAAAATTTTTCTTATAGCCCTAATGGTAGGCCTTTAAAGTTTATAATGTAAAATATTGTTAAAAAATTTTAAATGTCAAAAGCCGGAAATAGTCATAAAATTTAATTGGTTTTTTTTTATTTCTCTCAAATTTGAAAGGCTACAGAATTAATTAATAAATGTGCAAAGTTTCAAATTAAGCTGAGCACAAGTTTAGGAGATATGACATTTTAATCATTAGTGAATTGCAAATATTTTTAATACATATTTGATATTAATCAATAATTGTAATATAAGTCCAAAGCTATCATATATTTTATGTTTAGTATTTAAAAAATAGCTATTTATGATCTGCGAAGTTTTTTTGGGGGGAGGGGGGGACCTTGGTTAATTTATTTGATGAATCGAATTTTCCTTAGAATAATAATTAAAAATTACAAATCAACTTTTGATTATAATCAGGATGTGAACCCGGACCCTGAACCCTCGTATTTTGGCTGAACCCTAACCCGGACCCTTTTAAAAAGTGGAGGGTTCAAGGGTTCAGGGTATTATAAAAAAATTTCTAACATAAAAATATTTTTTTAAAAAAATAATATAAAATTTTTATAATTTTATTAATTTTTTTCGTGGAATCATTTATTATATATTAGCGTTTTTCTTTCGCTTTTCTTCCTGGACTTCATTTCATTTTATTTAGAGATATACCATAAATTATTTTATAGTGTAAGTAATATTTTAATTGTGATAATTTATTTGCTCTTATTAGGAATACTTTGAGTATTTTGATTTGAAAGTGAAATATTTGGAATTTTTTTTTACTGCAAGTAATAATATTTTATAATTATATCTTATATAATAACTTTGTTTACTTGTTTTATAAAGTTTTATTAAGTGATTATTGTGCTATTAAGATTATGATTTTTTGAGAATTAAATTTAAATTAATCAAAATTGTAAATATATCATATTATTTTATTTATTCTGCATCCAAAATGTTTTGAAAAAATCTTAAAATTTTCACAAATTAATAACGAAACACTTTGAACACATTTAAGCTTTAAAAAAATTAAAATATTAAAAATGCTTGATATGATTATAAATATTTAATTGTATTTATTATTTTATATTACCTTTCAGTTATTAAGAACCTATTATTTGATAATAGTTATATTTAGATTTTTTATATACTTAATTAATATATACTATGTTGTAAATAATTATATCAATATTTTATAAATAGTTGGGAAAACCAATAATCCTATTTTGAAAGATATTCTTTCCATAAAATATATATAAAAAATTATTATATTTGAGTTAAATAAAATTGTGATAGAAATAATATAATTTTCCAGCATCTTTTAAATTATAATTTTTTATTTTTACCAGATTATAAAGCCTTTACAGTTAAAATTTTTTTTTCATTAGATCATAATTCAAGTTTTGTTTTTTCTTTTTCCTCCCAAATTTTCCTATTTTCTTTAGAATATCTAATTTTTAAGTCATTTTTGCACCAAAGGTTGTGCACTCTTATGCTTTCCTTAATTATTTTGACACTAAAATATATTAGTATAAAAGTCTATGGGTAGTACATTTAAAAAAATTAACAGCATTAAGAAAAATTTTACTTACTAATTTTTTATAAAAATTTCACAAATTTTTATAAATATGAAAAATAAAATTGAACACCATTTTATTTTTACTTTAAAAATAGATTATGTAATTTTTTTCTTCAAAATTTATTTATATTTTTAAGATTTTGGATGCAGCCTTAATAAAAAAAATATTTCTATGTGTCTATACTTTTAAGTTTTAAACAAATTAAGTATTATAATACAACTAAAGGGGATTCTGAGTGCAAAACCTGCCACATAATGATAAAAGGTTTACACAATACTAACCTGGAAAGACATTTAAAAATACATCATTCTATAATCTTTGAGAAATATTTAAATAGAAAAACCAAATTTTTGGAAGAAGACATTGTTAAAAAGCCTACATATTTTAAAGAAGAATGAAAATAATATTGAAAAATTTTGCTTAAAAAAAAGCATTCATATTCAAATGTGTGAAGAGATATTTATGAATGTTTTAGTTGAACTTGTTACAGTAAATGGAAGACCTTTGAATTATATTGAGGATTCGGGTTTAAAAAAAATTATTGACCTTATTAGTAAAGCAATTGGAACATCAATTAATCGCTTTAAAATTAAGGACTTAATGGTTAATGAATCGAAAAAAATACAAGCAAAAATAATAAATGAAACAAAAAACAAATTAATTTCATTAAAAATTGATTCCGCCCAAAGATTAGGGAGAAATATTCTAGGAATAAATATACAGTATATAAAAGGAGATAATATAATATTGAAATTTAGCTATGAAGGAGATTAAGGAGAGTTTAACTTCTGAAAATATAAAAAGAATGATACTAGAAACATTAAATAAATTTAATATTCCTATTAGAAACGTTTATACAATTACTACAGACAACGGTGCTAATCTCGTAAAATCAATCAAATTATTAAATGAATGTTCACTGGAAAAAATGGATGATATAGATGATGATGATGATAATTATGAGGAAATAAGTCAAATTGATTTACAGGAAATAATAAAAGATTTCTCCACAAAAATATACTGTATCAGATGTGCAGCCCATACGTTACAATTGGCTATTAATGATTCCTTAAAAAATAATCAATTTAAAACTATAATTGATAAAGCAAGGGATGTTGTAAAATATTTAAGAACTCCCACAATTGTAAGAATATTAAAATCGATGAAAAGGCAAATGGCTATATTAGATTGCACAACACGTTGGTCATCTATTTGTATGATGCTAGAGCGATTAATAAGTTTGAAAGATTTCTGTAATGATTTTATTATAGGAGCATGTGAAGTCATTTTGTCGGAAGATGATTGGAATCAAATAAAAGACCTTACTAGTGTGTTGGTTCCTTTAAAAATAACTACATTAAGATTGCAAGCAGAACAGTTATGTTTATCGGATTTTTATGGCATATGGATAAGATGTCGATTAGAGTTAGAAAGATTTACAAATTTTTTTTCATATGAAATATTAGAAAATATGAAAATTAGAAAGCAACAATATTTACAAAATAGTGTTGTATATGCTACAATATATTTAGACCCTCGATATCAAGTTTTATTAAGTATTGAGCAAAAACAAATGGCTATAGACCATCTTGAGGATTTATGGCATACCCAAAACTCTATTATTAACAATATATTGGAGGCTACTACAATATCTACTGATTGTGGCGAGAACAATGATAATGAACGCAATATTGATGATCTGGAAATTTTACTATTAGATAGAGAGAAAAAAATCAAATTATCGTTAGATAGAAAGGAGCAAAAAATACCTATTGTATCTTTATTAGAAAAGTTCTCCGAAGTAAAGAGAATAAATAAAGATGGAAATATTTTAAAATTCTGGGAAGAAAATTTATATATCCAGAATTATATACCTTGTCTAGAATCGTCATGGCTGTGCCAGCGACACAAGTACAATAATTTATGTATTATAAAAATGACTCTATTTTAGGTAAGCGTAGAACTATAAATTATTTCATTTGGAATTATGAATGTGTATATATTGAAGTATAATAAAAATAAAAAAAATGAATGGGAAAAAGTCTTATTTTGAGTCATTATTTTTATGTTCCCTGAACCCGAACCCTGGACCCGGGTCCTTTTTAAATTTATTACAGGACCCTAACCCGGACCCTTTTTTTTTGTCGAAGGGTTCACATCCCTGATTATAATTTAGCCAAAATTTAATTTTCATATTTTGCATATTCAATAATTTTCACAATATGAAAATAATTAAACCTTAATTTAATTTTCCCGTGGCATAAATGCATCAACACTTTTGTATTCTGAGAACCAAATATTTTAACATATTTATCATCTTTTACATATGCGTAATATTTCAGTGATATTTTAAAATGAATCTAATGTATAATATTTGATTCTCATATGAACGCTAAAGTTTGGCAATGTTTGCCATGGGCCTTTATGAAAAATGTCATTCCGCATTGATTTCTAATTCAAGTTTACGATTATGAATTTTATAAAAAAACATTTTTGATAAATTTTGATTTTAAGAAAACCAATCATTTTAGTTTAGAAAAAAAAAGAATTGGTCTTAAATCTGCAATTTTATTCAAGTTCTATGAGTTTCTAAATTGGAATATAATTCTCTATGTTGGCATATGATTAGGATTTTTTTCAATTGTTTCACTCTTTTAACATTTATTGATATAAAACCATTTTTACCAGGCATCATACGACTCTTAATCGAATTATAAAATTTTCGAATAATATCTATAAAATAGTCTCAAAAAACATTGCAGCCCTAATAATATTTGGATTGGATAAATTTTTCTTGACCAATTTCTTTGCTATCCTTGCCATGGATTCAGTCGTAGAAAATTTTTCTTGTTTTTAATGTATAATAATTTTTATAAAACCGTCAATATTTGACAATTTTTATTTCGAGAATTAATTATTTCACATTCATCGTTAATATTAAAATTATCTTCTGAAAAAATTTTTATAACATATTTCTTATTTTTTTGTCAAGTAGTGCAAATTTTATCGAAACCACATTTCTTAGGCCTTCACAACATATATTTTAACCAAATTGTGCGAATTTTAGGAACGAAGTAAATTACATACAATAGACCCCCCCCCCACATCATGTATAATCTTATTTAAATCATATATCTGCAGGCCCGGTCCTAAGCCCGGGTACCACCGTGCCGCACTTTAATTTTTTAAATATACTCCGTCCAGGCCTAGAATTCATTTTTTAGAAATTCCCAGGCCGGATCGAATATTTTAAATCGTCATTATTATCTATTAAAATTAAAAATAAATATTATATATTCTAAATAAATCAGGATCGGTCCGAATTTTTTTTAAAAAAATCCAGGCCCTATGCAAATGGTACCTCTGCAGGTCTCTGACTTATTTACATTAAATATTTAAAAGATTTTAGCTTAAATATATCACAATTAATTATTTTTCAAATATATTACGAATTTTTACAATTGACTAATGATTAAAATGCCACATCCTTTAAACCTGTACTCGGCTCAGCTTGAAATTTTACACTTTTATTAATTAATTCTGTCGCTATTCAAAAAAAAAATTTTTGAGAGAAAAAATACCGATTTGATTTTATTACCGTTTCCGATTGTTGATATTTAAAATTTTTTAACATTATATATCTACAAAGGCCTAAAGAAATTTAAATGAGGCTTTTAGCTCAGTTATATCCAAAGATATTTAAAATAGTTGGACCGAGCATAAGCTTAGGAGATATAGCATTTTAATTATCAACCAATTGTAAAACTTCTTATTGAATATTTGCTAATTAATTCATTGTAATGTATTTAAGTCAAAAGCTTTCAAATATTTTATTATTTTATGCATTTAAAAGATTTGAAAAAGTGTAGGAAGGGGGGGGGTATTGTTAATTTGTAATATATTGAATTCATTCACAAAGTTCCCAATTTTTTCTTTTTTTAGATTTTTAGACAGTTTTTCTTACTAGGCGTCGTTTTCATTTTTTTAAGGAATTTTTATCATGAATTAGAAATGCCTAAATATTTTATACTATAAAAACTTTCAAAATAAAATGACCCAATAATTTCTAATGCAAAAATAATTTTTTTTATACTGTTACAATCCATTCAATTTAGATAAACATTCAACACAACGCATGTATCGTTTATTCATTACAAACTAAAATGAATTTTCTTAAATCAAAATTTCAAAATATATCAAAAATATTTTATTTTTCTGATAGCACAGTAACGGCAATATAAAATAAATTTTCATAAACTTTGCCATCATGAACTCGATTTCGGAATCAAATCAGAATGAGACTTTTTCGCAACAGCCCATAACAAAAGTGCTTGCGATAGTTTAGGAGGAATTTCCAAAAGGTTAGCCGCAAGAGCTAGCCTTCAGCTTTATGAGAACCAGATAATAAATATTTTAGATTTATTTAATTTGCACGTGATACAATGGGTCATGGTGGATCCCAGTATGAGTGTGAATACATTTTATATTATTGTGACGAGCCTTCATAATTTTTGACAGGCGTAATTGGGCATGAACCTAAATTTTCCGTCACGGTAATTTTAATTTATAAAATTGTTTTTTTATGAATATAAATTTGCAATTTTATAATTATAATTAATTTAGTTCTTTTTGAAAAAAGTATAATTTTTGAAACCAAAAACATTACGCATTTTATAAACAACATTTTTTCCCCCTTTTTATAAAATTTCAATTGAATGAATAATAATAAATCTCTCAATTCTCGTTCACCAATGGAAATTTGGTAATAAATAAGTTAATTTAAATATGTTTTATGTCCATTTATCTTTACCAAAATTTATGAGGTAGGCTTAATTCTAAATCTGAATTTCAAAAGTCTTAAGTTTTTAATAGATGAAGAATAGAAAGATATATAAAACAAACTTAAAAATGGGAAATAATATAAAATTAGATGATATGCATATGTTAATGCCAACTATCATTTACTTTTCTAATTCACCCTGCACACATAAAAGAACCGTATATTCTAAAAGAAACATTTAGAGAATTTCTAGATGATTCTGATAGAGCAATAATATCTACCGATGAAAGTTGTGAGGATTAATTTAAAAGATTCATCGCTCATTAAACAAATAACAATAACAATATTTAGAAGTTTTGGAAACAGGAAAATTCATTTACTTTTTTGAGAAAATAAGCTAGCAAAATTTTGTCAGCCCCGGCAAGTTCGGCTTCTAAGGTTATTTTCTATAGCCAATCGTTTATTAGAGGAAAGGCGAACACAATTGAAATAAAAACATGTACATTCATCTTTTTTTAAATAAAAATTTGATTTGTAAGTTGTAATTATTTTGTGTTATTAATATGGAATTAGAGAAATGAAAACTATGTTCGAATAAATTCAAAAAGCGTAAAAATATAGCAATAAAGTTTTGAAAAAATTTAAAAACACCGTGAATTTTCGGGCGTGACCAAAATATTGTCTTTCGTGAGCGGGCGGGTCGGGTCGGGTCAAAATTTTATTAGTAGTAAGCGTGAAACGGCGTGAATGTCTAATTTATACCTCTTATGGAAAATAAAATTAAAGTTAAATTTTATTCATATTGTGAATTATTTAATTTACGACATATAAATTTAATAATATAAAATTATAGTTAAAAATTGATTTTTTTTTCTGGATCATAGGTTACTTTATTTGAATATTGACTAAAAATTTGAATTCATCAAATATAACAATAGTTTTCAGATCTTAAATGACTATTTTTTTTAAATATTAGACATAAAATATTTGATAGCTTTTTAGACTAATTAGTAAAATACCCATGTCTTCCAAACCTGTGCTCGGCCCAACGTGAAATTTTGCATACGTATTAGTTAATCCTATCATTATTCATTAAAAAAATTGAGAAAATGATTTGATTTTATGATCATTTCCGGCTTTCTTCATCCTATTTTTGATATTTAAAATATTTAGCATTATATAACTTTAAAGGTCTACCATTAAGCTATATAAAAAAAATTTAAATGATGCTTTTAGCTCAATTATATTCAAAGATATTTAATTTAAAGGAAGAACATTTTGCCCCAAATGCTCTATTTTTTCGACACCATATCTCAGTCGTTGTGTTGAAGGCTACAATTTTATTTTTTTCTTAGATGTAATATATTCAAATTCTTTAAAAATTTTAGAAAAATGAGGGGGTCGGGTTGAAAATGGTGTTTTTTGTTGATTTATCATTTAATTAACCAAATATGTTTTTAATTGACTCCAGGCGCGTACGCAAGAATTTGGTTTGGAGGGGGGGGGGGGTAATAAAATTTTTTACGAAATATTATTGTTTTTTAAAAATATCAAGCATAAATTTATTATGACTAATAACTATTTCTAATACACAATTTTAAATTAATGTGTATTATAAAAAAATTATATGTATAAACTGGCATATAAAAAACAATAAAATAATGTGAATTAAAAAATATTAAACGGATATAACTGGCGGTATATGAAAAACTATAAAATAAATGTGAATTATAAAATATAAAGTGAATATAACCACTATAAGAATACCTAAATGACCCTAAATAGAAATTTGAATCCTTTAAAATTTATATATAAAGTATAAAAAATTTAATTGTTGGAAATATATATTAATACACAAAAAGTTTCTTAGGAATAATTGTATTTTGTATGTTATATATTTACAATGTAAAATCCAATCTTCGTTGGGGTTGAGCTAATTTTGTCGTCAAATGCCTATGAATATTCAAAAGATACAAACCTTTCAATCTAATTTCAGTAGTTGTACTTCTTGGTATGTTTTTCAAGGACCCGTATTTTAACTTTTTTAAATATACCCGGGCTGGGCCCAAATTTTTTTTAAAAAAACACCCACGCCGGGCCTGAATTATTTTAAAAAAGCACCCAGGCCGGGCTGTATATTTTAAAACAGCCTATATTTGAAATCCTTATTATTAGCTATAAAAATCAAAAATAAATAAAATTTATTTTAAAAAAATCCGGGCCGGGCGTGAAAATTTTATTTAAAAAAAAAGCCAGGCCGGGCCTGAAATTTTTTAAAAAAAATCCGGGCCAAGCCCTGCAAATGGTAATTCTGCAGGGCTCTGTTATTCTTCTTAAAAAAGAGAATGTTCTCTCATTAGTTTACTAATGGGAAGAGTTGTTAATATATGTAAACCCTTTTAATACATTGGGAATATAATCTAAAATGTGTTTGAAATAATGCAGAGCATCCATAGCATTTTTTGAGACTATATCAACCATAGTTAATCTTATAAACATAGTTATTCAGCTAGTAAGGCATCATAAGATACTTTAACATCTTCATGATAAAAATCTAACGAATATTTTTTTTCTATCACCATCTGAGGCAGGCTTTTATTGAAGTAATAGATTGGTAAGTGTTGCATGATGAATTAAAAATTATTTGGGTTATAAATGTATCTGTAACTAAGATATACTCTTCTACTGATCCTATATTAACGTTTTAACGATGAGCTTGCCTTGCTACAAGTCGTGGGAGACAAATATTAAACATTTATAGCTCTGCTTTTGACTCAACAATTAAATATAAAATATGATTCTTCATCAACATTAGCCCTAATTTTCTTGAGTTCTAATAAAATGCTCTCCGCTATTCTCATCTTCTTAATCAAGCTATGTCATATTTTTGAAAAGTATTACATATAGTTTGTATAATTAAATAATACATTCTAATGAGGAAAAAAATTTGGAATAAGTATTGAATTTAATAATTTTCTTGCTTCTGAAGAAATATTACTTTCAGGTTATTGTGATATTTCAGTAATAATAATCGGCTAATCTAACTCCATAAAAGCTGTTACTGCATGATGGCGAAGACTCTATCTCGTTGGACAAACTTGCAATTTCCTTCTCCCTGTTGGACAAGAAGTTTCAGAAATAATTATTATTTGACTAGAAATTTGAAAATGGTAGATAAATATTACGCCTAAAAATTTGAAAATAATAAGTAAATATTACGCCGGAAAACTTGAAATTGAAATTAATTGATAAAATAACTTATGAATGTGATAATATGTAAATGTAATTAAATATATATATTTAATATGAGATAGAAATAAATATTAACAAATATATAAATTAATATAAGCAATAATATTTTTGAAAAATATATCCTGACATCTGCATTTTTTGGCTTGGGGGGAGGTATTTGCCCCCCCCCCCCGCTGCTTACGCGCCTGATTGACTCTATATATTAATAATGTTTATTGTTTTGTTTATTTATGGATAGAAGCATCCATATTTTACTCAAAAATATGAAAAGTTTAAAACATCGACACTCCTTTTTGACCAAAAATATTAATGTTAAACGTCCCATATGTGATAAATTTGTTTTAAAGAGTTATAAATATACACCAGTTTATTATTACATATTTGTAGATTTTATAAGGCAAACGTAAACATTTAGAATTTTATTTTCAAAAAAAGTTACATGTATTGGACGGATTGGGGCAATATGCCTAAGCTGGAGAGTGCACACATGGATGGAACCAACCGTAAAATCTTATTAAGTGGTGGCGATATGGGTTGGCCCAATGGTATCGTCGTGGATTACAGAACTGATTACATGGCAGGCAAAGGACTGCTATTCGATAAGAACCCTAGAATATTCTGGAATGATGCTATGAAAGATATGATAGAAAGTATGCGAGCCGATGGAACCGAGAGGACCATGATTGTTTCTCAACAAATTCCTCATAATTTTGGACTAAGTTTAATAGGTTTATACCCGATATATAAATTATATTTTATTGTGAAATTAGACGATCTTTCAGACTAAAAGCGTTGAAATGAATGATTACGGGTATTCAAACCGAAACTTGAAACTAAAAATTTTAAATTGATAAATAAAGCGAGCTGGTCATTCCATGACAATTCGATCTAAAAAGCCATTTTCATATCCTCTTTCAAATCATGTTGTGAGGACCTATGCAATTTATATTTAGCCCTAACATAATTAGTTCCGGGGATTAAAAATTAATCTTTATTTTCAATAATGGTAAAGGTTTGATTTTATGCTTAAATTTTCTAAAAATTTATATATATATATTTATTAAATCAATATAAATTTATTTAAAAAAAAATAATTTTTAGATGGCGATATGCTAAAAAATCTAAATTATTATTTTTTTTAAAATGAAATTAATATATGTAATTATAAAAACAACATTTAATTAATATTGATCTCGATTTTATTGTGATTTTCCAAACGTCAGCGGGTGTAAGCATGTAAATAAACCCTGTCGCTGTTTGAGGATTTACAATTCTAGTTTATCTTCATTTGGAAAAATGAAGGATGAAGAGGCTCCATGTTGATGCAGAAAACTAACCTGCGTTCTTTGGTTTATTCATTTTTATCTACAACTGCCAACCACCTTAGATTATAAAAACAAGTTACATAGCAATTAATATAATTCATTCTAAATCTCATGTCTTGATAAGTAATTTTTTCCACTTTACCTTCTTAAAGATTTGAATTAATTTTTATTTCAATAGTTCTCAGACCTAGTTATCAAACTACATGTATCTTTTGCATGTCAGTTGTTACTGTTGCGCGTAAAATTCCATCTTTTAAATTCTTCTCTGGTTGTTCGATCCCAAATACTCCCAGCAAAAATTTTGGGAAGGTCCGTCACGCCTAGTAATTTAAAATTTATTCACACTCATACTGTGACCAACCATGACCCATCGTGTCACGTGGCCCACCTCTAGTATAAACGCATGAAACTTTCATGTTACGGGACTGCGTTTAGCCCATTGAAACCTTGTTTAAAAAGATATTTTCCCATTTTTCACATTCATGGTCGTTTACGAACGACTTTGAATAACTCCTATGATATTTTTTATACAATTTTTTTATTTACTTTTGGGTATTTGATTTCCGATGCAGTATGATTTAATAGGAGATTCCTCGATTTCTTTTAATGAAACATTAATGTCCTCAATGATACTTTTCGTAATATCATAAATAATGTTGAAACTACTTTTGACATATTTTCCTTAATTTTTGATAATCCATTTCTACACAGGTAGGGCACAAGGGGAAGATTTAGCTAAAAAACTATGTTTTTTAAAAATATTATTTGTGACTTTCCTAATATCTTAAATATAGTTATGTTTTACTTATTGAATGGATTAGAGCAAACATATTTCTTTTATCCATTTCTAATTCAAATCGGATGGATTTAGCTAATATTAGGAAAACTGTCGAATTTTTTAAATATAGATTTAATAGAAATAACTGAGTTGATAAATATTTTAATTAAAATTTAAATATTTTTTAAAATAATATAAATTTTTATTATTAAAATATTGTTTTATATTAATTTTATTTAAAACTAGTAATAATTTAGATTTTTATATATCATCTAAATGACTTTTTTTATCGATAATTTAAAAAAAATTAAATAACTAAAAAATTATTATTTTCCCAACCTAATTTTTTTAATATAAATTTATATTGATTTAATAAATATATATAATTTTAGAATAAGTTCAAGAAGATTTTAAAAACTTTTTCCAGATATGAAAAAACTCCTGAGATTTTTTTAAAAAAATATAATTTTTTCAAGAAAGGGATTTAAGGGCTATCTAATGATACCAATATAAGTCTCTATCATTTATATTTTTTGAGTAATTTATATTTTTTTTCTTTTCCAAATTAGGAAGGACGCCATTATTTTTAGCTCTGACACGCTATATCTCAGAAACTAAGTAATGCATAAGTCCTCACATATTAGCGTGCAAAGTTTTATCCGATTTGAAAGAGGTCCACGAAATCTGATCCATTTAGCGTGAAATGACCCGAGCCTTATTTGGCTGCTGATTTGAGGTCTTGATTGGACTATTGATCATAGTTCAAGATCTTCCTTAAAAGAAATAAGCATAATATTGATGAGAAAGGGGTGAACATGTGTGTCATTCGGTGCAAGAATAATTTCGAATAATAAGATCGTTTGGCTACATAAGGTAAGAAGATATGGTAATTGTAGACCCATTTAAATAGTGCCATTATCGGTAGTAAAAAAAAAGTAAAAAAACACAAAAAATACATAATTAAAAACTAAAAAAAACGAGAATAAAATACTAAAAATAACATACTTTAATATTACTTACTATTTTTTTTATAAAAATTAGTTTATTAATTTAAAAAAATAAATTTTTATTAATGACGGAAATATATTTCATTTTTTCATTAATAATAGCTTAATAGTGCGCACATATTAAACGTTGCAACGCAGCGTTTCAAAACGCAAACAATGTATTTTAAATGCATTCGTTCAAATTGAACACATTTCCGTTTTTCATTTAAAATTATTCTTTAAAAGACAAATTTGCTTGCGTTTTTTGAAACTTTTTAAATTTTGAAGTGATAAAATTCTTCTAAATTGTAAGAATAATTATTATTAAATGATATAACAATATTTTTAGGACATGGAACGATGAAATTACCGAAAGGTTTGCAGAAATGCTGAACTCTTTTTCATGTCAAGTATCAGCTGAATAAGGAGAAAATAGAAAAACTTACTTAATTAAATATTCATGTTATTTATTTTATTGGTAAGTTGATAATAACTACTTGAAAAATAAAGAGTAGGGCTGTGCCAATCCTCAAATTCTGTTCTGACGTTACTACATAGCCTATCCAATATTGATCCAAAATTTATATTGATTTTACTTACCATCTATATTTGAATAAATCCCACAAAATATTTTACTATTCATAAAAGATTATTTATTCTCAAAAAGTTAATTACCTTGTATAAAATATTAGAAATGTTAATTTTCATGTGGAAATCTCAACAACAAATAAACCTAAAGTACTGAATGAATTTAATTGGTTAATAAATGTTTTGGAAGAAAGCCCATCTGGGATGCTGTAAAGCTAATTTATATTTTAAATTTATTTATATTTTATTTAATAATTTTTTGGTAGTTGTAGAGGAGGCTGAATCCTTAAGCTATGAGAAGGAATTTCTCTTTAAAACAGGTTATGAAATATTTATATTATCTCAAGACAAATGATATTTCATCAGAACCTATATCATCACAACCTGACAATGATTCTCCATTAGACATTTTTAATTGCATTATATAAATTATTTATTCTTTATAAAAATGTATTTTGTATATTTTATAGACAAATGATATTTCATCAAAACCTATATCATCACAACCTGACAATGATTCTCCATTAGACATTTTTAATTGCATTATATAAATTATTTATTTTTTATAAAAATGTATTTTGTATATTTTTAATAATTTTTTAATAATAGATGTTGTAAGATATTAGAATTGATATTATTTTAAGTTTGAGGTTCATTCCTCAAGATTTTAAATAGCTAAAGAGGCTACACCTAGAATAGTGTCCATATAAATAAATTTTTCTTAATATTCAATCTATTTATTTATATCATTTAATAACATAATTGTCAATAAAAATTGACAATTGTCATAATCGTTATTTTTGAACTTTTTTAAGTTTTTTTAAAGAAAATGGGTAAAAATATGTTTTGTAAACATGTTAAATTAATATTTCAGTGAAAGTGTACTACGTTATTTTTGAACTTTTTTAAGTTTTTTTAAAGTAAATGGGCAAAAATATGTTTGGTAAACATGTTAAATTAATATTTCAGTGAAAGTGTACTATGGAAAAGTGACAATTGTCATAATCGTTATTTTTGAACTTTTTTGAGTTTTTTAAAGTAAATGGGTAAATATATGTTTTGTAAACATGTTAAATTAATATTTCAGTGAAAGTGTACTATGGAAAAGTGACAATTGTCATAATCGTTATTTTAGAACTTTTTTGAGTTTTTTTAAAGTAAATGGGTAAAAATATATTTTGTAATCATGTTAAATTAATATTTCAGTGAAAGTGTACTATGGAAAAGTGACAATTGTCATAATCCTTATTTTAGAACTTTTTTGAGTTTTTTTAAAGTAAATGGGTAAAAATATGTTTTGTAAACATGTTAAATTAATATTTCAGTGAAAGTGTACTATAGAAAAGTGACAATTTTCATAATCGTTATTTTTGAACTTTTTTGAGTTTTTTAAAGTAAATGGGTAAAAATATGTTTAGTAAACATGTTAAATTAATATTTCAGTGAAAGTGTACTATGGAAAAGTGACAATTGTCATAATCGTTATTTTTGCTGAAATATTAATTTAACATGATTACAAAACATATTTTTACCCATTTACTTTAAAAAATCTAAAAAAAGTTCTAAAATAACGATTATGACAATTGTCACTTTTCCATAGTACACTTTCACTGAAATATTAATTTAACATGTTTACAAAACATATTTTTACCCATTTACTTTAAAAAAACATAAAAAAGTTCAAAAATAATGATTATGACAATTGTCACTTTTCCATAGTACACTTTCACTGAAATATTATTTTAACATGTTTACAAAACATATGTTTACCCATTTACTTTAAAAAAAGTTCAAAAATAACGGTTATGACAATTGTCACTTTTCCATAGTACACTTTCACTGAAATATTAATTTAACATGTTTACAAAACATATTTTTGCCCATTTACTTTAAAAAAACTTAAAAAAGTTCAAAAATAACGATTATGACAATTGTCACTTTTCCATAGTACACTTTCACTGAAATATTAATTTAACATGTTTACAAAACATATTTTTACCCATTTACTTTAAAAAAACTTAAAAAAGTTCAAAAATAACGATTATGACAATTGTCACTTTTCCATAGTACACTTTCACTGAAATATTAATTTAACATGTTTACCAAACATATTTTTGCCCATTTACTTTATAAAAACTTAAAAAAGTTCAAAAATAACGATTATGACAATTGTCATTTTTCCATAGTACACTTTCACTGAAATATTAATTTAACATGTTTACCAAACATATTTTTACCCATTTACTTTAAAAAAAGTTCAAAAATTACGATTATGACAATTGTCACTTTTCCATAGTACACTTTCACTGAAATATTAATTTAACATGTTTATAAAACATATTTTTACCCATTTACTTTAAAAAAACTCAAAAAAGTCCAAAAATAACGATTATGACAATTGTCACTTTTCCATAGTACACTTTCACTGAAATATTAATTTAACATGTTTACAAAACATATTTTCAACCATTTACTTTAAAAAAAGTTCAAAAATAACGATTATGACATTTGTCACTATTATTTAAAAAATTATCTATCAAAAGATATATAATAGATAAAATTACGTTAAATATAAATATATAATAATCATTTTAAAAATGTATATTAAAAAATTTATTAAAAAAATATATTAAAAAATATCAATCAAAATAATTTATTAAAAAAATCATATAACACAAAAATTAAAAAAAATAGCGATCAAAAGATATATCAAATATAAATTTAAAAAAATATATATATTAAAAAAAAATATCTATCAAAATAATTTTTTTAAAATATTTATTAAAAAAATCATATAAACACAAAAAATAAAAAATACAAAAAAAAATATCATCAATCAAAAAAATATATTTAAAAAAATTTATTAAAGAAATCACATAACACAAAAAATAAAAATGAAATATATTTAAAAAAAAATATCAATCAAAAAAATATATTTAAAAAAATATATATATATATTAAAAAAAAATATCAATCAAAAATATATTGTAACAAATTCAAATATATTTAAAATTAAAACATAATATTAATCTTAAAAAATTATTAATAATACCGAAAAAATTATTAATAATATAATATTACAAAAATTACACATTGCCTGATTTAACCAGGCAATGTATACTTTGCCGAAATAACAAAATTACCCTGCCTACCACTACCTCACATTGCCGCTAACATATAAAAAGCTAAAAATTATACCATTCTCCCCCCTCTTATATTATTAGAACTATAATAAATATTTTGCCATTGTTGATTTTTATATTTTGTTTACATTTAAAAAATATATGCCCCCCCCCCCCCCCATTTTTATGTCATATATATAATAATCTGATATGTTATATTATAATTAATTAAATTTAAATTAAACTTATTAATTTATGAGTATAAATTAACATATAGATCGATAAAACTTTTGACCCAAAAAATCATAAAATTAACAAATAATCGAATATAAAAAACAAATTTATTGCAAAAATAATTTTTGTTCTTAAATTACTAAGTATAAGATCATATAAAATTCCACATTAAAATATGTTAAATTTAAATACACCCATATTCTAACCCCAATATTTCACATCATGCTACAACCAATATATATTTGAATTAGCATTTATTGTTTATATTTAAAATAGATAATTATATAAAATAAAAGATTTGGTAGAATTTTGAATAATTTTTTTACTCCTTAAATCAATGATTTGTCGATATTATAAGAATAAATAAGCATATTTTCAGCAAAATTAAAATTAGGGTATAATTTTCCTTTCATTAAAATTGTTTTTGGTAAAAAAATAGTTGTCGTATTTGTTGAAATCTGCTGAAAACCAATTTGTTTGAAGAGATTTTGTAGCGTTATCATTAATTTATTATATTCTTTAATAGTGGCCATTCTTATCGCCGGGGTGGCCTAATGGGTAAGATGTACCCTTGGAAACACGAGTATGAACAAGGACGCAGGTTCAATCCTGGTAAGAACCATAAAAACTTTCAAGTTTTTCTTCGATGACTGATGTGTAAAGACATATGGTATGATAAATTTCGGAGCTTAGAGATGACACCCCGGTCACCGACAGGCCTGGACAGCCGGGTTCTAAGGATACCTGTCCAATAAACAAAATGAAAAAAACAAATTGGAATATGAATATGAAAGATAGGACGTTCCCTCCAAGCGACGCGCAGGGTGTAGACCTCCATCCTGTGAAAAGTAAAGTAAAGGTCAAAGCAAAGAAAACAAGATTAGCAAGTTTAAATATTGGGACGCTTAAAGGTAAGACGAGAGAATTGGCAAAGAGAAAAGTTGATATAGCGTGCATACAAGAGACGAAATGGAAAGGACAGAAGACTTTGATGATTGGAATAAATTGTACTATAATGGACTGTTAGCAATAGGAACGGTGTCGGCATCATCCTCAGTCAACTAACCTCCTCAGTTGTAGAAGTCAACAGGATCTCTGATAGACTAATGAAGATAAAACTCTGCATTGGTCAATCAATACTACACATCCTTTCATTATATGCTCCTCAAACGGGTTGCAAGGAAGAAGAGAAAGATGATTTTAGAGCTATCCTCGATGAAGCTGTAATGGAAATCCCTAAGGTTGACCTAGTCATAATTGGTGGTGACATAAATGCGCATGTGGGGAAAGCAAGAGATAGCTACAAAAGGCATCATGGTGGTTTTGGATATGGAGAAAGAAATGACGAAGGAGAGCATATACTGAAATTTGCGCAAGCCTTCGACCTTGCCTTAACCAACACCTACTATAGGAAAAAGGAAAGTCATTTAATAACATACGAAAGTGGTACAAGGAAAACACAGATAGATTACATACTAATCTCTCGCAGAAGATTAAAAGATATCAAAACAAGATAAAACTGGAACCATGCATCAAATGGGGCAAATTAAAAATAATGACAGATGCCTTTGCAATCAATGCAAACATTGAAACAATAGATTCCTCACAAGTCAGTGAAAAAATGTGGACAGACCTTTCTAGACACTGCCAAATCGACACTAGGCTTGACAAGAGGAGGCAACAAATCATACAAAGAACTATGGTGGTGGAATGAAGAGGTACAAACCACTATACAGGAGAAAAAAGCCCTTTATAAAATATGGTACAAATCCAAAAACCCATATGACGATTCAAAAAATCCAAGAGAATCTACAAAGGCGGTGGTCAGGGCCAAATCTATGGCATACGATGACATGTACATCTACATACCAAAGAAGGGCAAAATAAAATATACAGATTAGCCAAACAGCGAGAAAAGAACTCTAGGGATATAAACGGAGCTCCGAAAGTAATCAAAAAAAAGATGGGAAATTGATAATAAAGGAAAAAGAAATAATGAATAGATGGTAATAATATTTTCAGGAGCTTCTCAACTTTAATCCCCACATACCATCTAGGTGAACACTCCCCATGTCAAAACCTTGTACAACACCCACACAATTGTCAAAATTATAGGGACATAAAACTAATGTCACACTGTCTAAAACTTTACGAAAAATAATAGAAAAAAAATTAAGAGACATAATCGAAATAGGAGAAACTCAGTTTGGATTTATGCCTGGAAAATCAACAACCGATGCTATCCACGCAATTAGGCAAATGAGTGAAAAATACAGGGAAAAGAACAAAAAGCTACACATGGTCTTTCTAGATCTAGAAAAGGTCTTTGATAGAATCCCAAGAAAACTTAACTCTATATATACCTCAAACAGTCCCGTGGAATATGATATTTGCAGATGATATTGTGATACTTGCCGAATCTAAGGATGAAATGGAAGAAAGACTAGTGAGTTGGATAAATATCCTAGAAACGCACGGATTAAAAGTAAATAGAGAAAAGATGGTGATAGATTAATCAAGGGTGGCTAAAGTGGAGATCTTTATCTGGAGTGCTATTTGATAAAAGAATCCCACACAAATTAAAGGGAAAAATTTACAGTTCCATAATACAACCAACTAGTAAACAGACTTAGGTGGTATGGGCACACAATGAGAAGACCTATGAACTACATAGGAAATAAAGTTAAGAGTTTGGAAGTGATGGGCAAAAAGGCCAAAACTTCAATGGGGCCATAAAGTTAGAGCCAATATAAAGAAGTATAAATTAGATAAAAGAGATTATATTAATAACATAAAGTGGAGAGAGATGTTGAAGGAGCTTACCACCAGAAAAGGTGAAAGCTAAAGAGAAAAAAAAATAGTGGCCATTCTTAGATCTGATCTGCCTAAATTCTTTTTTTTTGTGTTTTATAAAAAAAGATGATGGCATGTTTCATATTTTTATTAATTTGCGAATATTTTTAAATTTTGAGGTTTTTTTCAAATCATTTAGGACACAGCCGGTAAATTAAAGGAAAGAAAAATAAAGATACAATATAAACTTTTTTTATATATATCAAAATAAAATATTTAAAAAAACAAATAAAAATAATTAAAAACATTAAATCAGGCAATAGTAAAATTTCTTATTCGAATAAAACGATTTCAATTTAAAAGGTTTGTTATATTTACATCTCGTATAAAAATATGACAGAACCGATTTTTATAAAAAACATATATTTTTTTGGTTGTAATTAGGCATTGAGATTGGCTTTAATTCAAACTGATTATTTCTGCGCTATTCTACTGATGACTCATCCAATGGTTCTTTTTTGTTTAGAGTTATTAGTCGTACCCCAAATAAGGCACGTCTAACCTCAGGCGGCGTCTCTCACCTTTAAGAATTTTGTTTAAGATAGTTTTTGCTTGATGGGATAGTAGGTTTTAGGGCCTTGCAAGTGAATAGACCATCAAGTCCTGCTGAATATTTTTTAAATGAATTGATGGAACATGACACCTCTATGTCATTGAAATAAGATGAAATAGGCTAAGAGTATTGTATATGAACCTGTGGAATGCTTTAATTGGAGTAAATTTAACATGTTATGATTTATTGGGGCTAAACCTTCATTTGAATTTAAAATTTTAAGGGGGCTGATTATATTAAGAATCTTAATATTTTTGGTGATTAATTTAGCTTAATAAGTTGTATCAAATGGTGGGTTAAGTGTATATTTCATACAAATGGTAATTTTGTTGGCGATGTTGAAAGATGATATAGATTGTTTTATTTTTTTGGTTAGCTTTGGAGAACATCGAAGTGTATGTTAAGTATATGAGGTGTGAATAGAAACAAATTTGGCCATTTGTCTAAATGGTTGAAATTCAAATTCAAATTTTTTAAAAGGTTAGTTAAGCATTGATCTACTGAAGCTTAGGTACTTCTAAGAATTCTTGATGTGGATCCTATTTTAGTCTAAGAGAAGTGTCAGATAAGTTAGCTTGAAGATTGGTTGTTATGATTGTTGTATCAACTGATTTTGCTAATGTACTTATGATTGGTTTTGTAGAAATTTGATTAAGTGTAATTGGAGGTGTTTTAATGGTTGAGACAATTGCTTTTTCAGGAAAGTGATATCGAATATTCCCTTGTCGAAATAAAGTAATTTTACCTAGTTTGGGTAATGATTTAGGTAGATTGCATGTTGGACAGATCACTTGAGTTTTTAAACTCATGGAATTATTAATATAGGTCAATTATTTTGGGAGGTATTTGTTGGTAGAACCTTTTATACAAAAAACTGTTTGCAGTTACCATCACTATTTTATCCAAAAAATAATAAGTAAGCCTGAAAATTTTGCTAATAGATGACAGAAGGTTGGACATCTATTAACGAATTCTCAAGGCTGGTGTACTATTATTTTGGCGAAAATCTTATTCTAAAATCGGTTAAACCGAGCCATTTAGCAACACTAGTCAATGATATGCAAGTGTCTTTCGAAATTCTGGGCTTATCATTGAATATATTTATATAACATTGAATTTAGATAAGAGATTCAAATGAATATTGACTAAATTAATTTTACAGCTGAATGGATATATTGTATTATAAAGAAAAATTATTTCTAAAAAAGAATGACAAATTAAATTTCCAAAAATTTGGCAAAAAAAGGTGACTAACTGAATATTGGAAAAAATGAAAAAAGGTTAGGGGCCATCCAAGGGAGGAGTGGATGCACGGGAAGTTAGATCGATAAATTTCTAAGGAAATTCTCTGTTGACATAAAATCATCCATTGGGATCTTCGGTGTCTATAGTTATTTTTTCCAAGGCATTTGATTAATTGGAAAGTTTCATCCCTAAGGATTCCGAGGGTGTTGTTAACTATGGGCAATAGTGTATTTAATATCGGTGTATTTGTTGTTTCTTTTTATAGTTTCGGTTTAGATCAAAGTGTGAATGATTGATTTCGCTGAGAAATCATTTCAAGTGTAGTTCCAGGCTAGGAGAAGACTTTAGACCAATATATTAAAGTAATACTACGGGTTTTTGGAACTATCATTAAAGAAACCTGATTCGAGGGTGGGAAGGTGTGTTTTTAGTATGATGTTGATAACTTTCTGGCGGGTTTGGCATCCATGAGAATGTTTGCTCATAATGGGTGGTAACTCTGAATATAATTTACCATAGTCAATACAGATGGTGTTACTTTGTTACATCTTAGGCGGGGGAGGGGCGATGAAGATTCTAAGTTGCACTGTCGAGTGGAGTAACCCAAGGTTGGAGCTGGGTATTGCCTCTAGTTATTCATATCGTGTTTTCATTTTATAAATTATTGAATTAGGGTTCATCTCAAGGTGGCCGTTTGTAAGGAGGTAAAAATGGAACTGGAAACAGAATCCCAGGCTTTTTGGGCATGAGAGGTTTGTCTGATGTGGAATGGTGAACATTTTTGCCCTAGGTGTCGAGAGTTAAGGTTAGGTTGCCGTCTGGGATGAGTAATTGGAGATTGAGGAATTACAAATAATAAGGAATATACTTCTCAATAAACATCAAAATTTTGTACAATAAAATAAGAAGGTGGATGTAGATTTTGAAATGATAACTGATTCTTCATTACATACTTTTTAATATATTTTTAAGGTTCCTAAAATAATAAAAATATATGTTGACCAAAGTAGTGTTGTTAAATGGCTCGATTTTAAAAACATCTTACCCAATATTTTAACCAAAAAATTTAACGCAAGCCTGGAGATTGTTCATAAATGGCAGAAAATTTTGGATATTTATTAACGAAATCTCGAGGATGGCTAAGTATTATTTTGGCTAAAATCTTATTATAAAACGAGCCAATTAGCAACACTACACCAGAGGCGATTATTAGTTCCACTTCAAATATTATTTGTATAAATTTAATACTAAAAATCTTCATAGAATAGTTATAGACTGTTAAAATCCAAAGCGTACGATGCGATTTTTCGATTTCATTAAAAAATGTTTTGCTTCTGTTTTTATAACTGCTCATTTCAGCTTTGATTTGTAAAATAAGCAAAACCCTGCAATTCCGATTAGCCTATAATTTAAAAATTGAAATTTTTTTTATTAAAACGAAACTTTTTAGAATTCCCTTGGTATTAGGAACTATAGTTGGGTAATGGCTAAAAATTAGCGAATTTGGCTCAATCTAGCACATGCTTAGAAAATTTGCTAAGTATTGAGGCGCGAATTAATTAATTTATTTCTTCATAGTTAAACTATACAAAAAATGTGAGACTAAGGTAAGAGTTTTCGAAAAAAACGGTTAAAAATGCACCAATTACACAATTATAATTTTACGAGCAGATATCCCTTCAAAAATGACGATTGAGTCAGAATTTTCTCCTTTATTTGACGATGGGTAAATCAGAAATTTTCCTATTATATCTCAAATAATATTTTTATATGCACAGAATCATTTCGACAAAATTTATATATATATATATATGTATTTGTTATTTATGACCTAAGAAAATTATTCCTCTTGATACATTTTTTTATTATCCATGCAGGATAGCAAAACAATTTGCTCCGATTTCTGAGATGTAAAAAATCCAATAATTCAAATTTTTTCCCACCGAAACTATGTATCACTAAGACTTTAGAATAATATAACAGTTTCAACACAAACTCATTTGTAGCTATATAAAAAAGAAAATAATATAAAAAAATTTTATATAAGAAATAATAAAAATTTTACCAAAAAAGAATACAACAGATATTTTCAAAACTGAGAAAGAAGCACAATTTTTAAAAATTATTCTGGTATATCACCTTAAGAATTTTCTATTGCCCAAATCAAATAATTATTAGGCTTGAAATTTTGAATTCATAAAAATGTATAATATCTATAAAAGATTATATCGGGGATATTTTTATGGTATTTCCTATATTATATATATTATTTTTACATCGTTCTTGCTTCACTTTTCACAAAATGTGACAAGACTTTTATTATATAAGAGATTTTATTTATCTTTATAAAAAAACGCTTAATTTATATTTTAATTAAAAATTTCGCGCTGGGAAAATAAAAAAAAATTTAGGCTAGGCTCTGTTTAATATAAATTATCGAAAATATTGAATTTGACTACTACTTGGATAGATCAGATTCCACTTTATTGCTCGATAAAAATTTAGTAATTTATTCGCCAATCATCAGATTGTATCTAGATACAAAAATGTTCTACACTTTTATAATAAACTATATTATTATCTTAGATGTATCTGTATTTAGATACTTTTAAGAGAATTTTGATATAATTTTCTTTTTCTTATATTAAAAATGATAATATATTTGAATTAAATTCGTTTAATAATATGTTAAAGTTTATTTCACAAAAACAACCACACTCATTTAATTTTACCGACAACATGGTAAATTTTTTATTATAATTTATTTATATTAATATAAGAAATATATATCATAATTTTTAGATCAATATTTCGAGACAATCTCTGAATAGTTATCAAATAATATAATATTAGATTTTTGGAGCAACCCTATGTATAAATGTTGATATAAGTTTTGACAACATCAAATTTTGAATAATTTTTAAAAAAATGAGTGTCTGGAGATAAATATTTTAAATATTATATCAATATAAAGTTGTTATTCATAAAATATAACAACCAATCAGCCTTCAAGTGCCCTGGTAAAAGAATTTAAAAATTTACAGAAAACAGGGATGGCTCAATGATAAAATTCCGAGAATGATTAGTTTTTAGACTATATACCTGTATCTAGATCTATTTTAAAACTTTATATTTATATCAAGATCCAGTTGAAAAGTAACAACCCTGCTAAGCCAGATATTCTTTACTTGAAAACTTAAGTTTTTCTTTTACAGGCAAGGTTATTATTGTTATAGGCGTTAATATTTGTCAAGAAGAACTAGGAAGAATTATAAAATGAAATAAATAATTAAATTTATATGGAAGAAATAATAAGATATGATATTAAGAATTTAAGCCCCCCCCTCCCCCCCCCCCCGACGAGCAAGTCTGTCAGTCCGGATTCTAGCATTTAATAAAAAATCAGACATCTTTTTTTGTAATATTTATTATGCCTAAAACTCCGATTTCAAATTTTTATAGTGCATTGATTATTTTTTAAACTATGCTTCTAGCGATATTTATTATTTATCAAGATTTACATCAAATCTTTTTATTCCAATTATTTTTTTTTCATTTAAACACTATTTAAAGAATTATAATCAGAATTTGAAACCTGGTCTGAACAGGATTCCTACTAAATATAAAAAGTTGATCTGGTTTCTAAATTTGACACCATTCCAAAGGTTTCAGGTTCTGATTATAACTATTAAGGCTATAAAAAATTTGACATTAAATAAACCATCTAAAATACAATATATATAAAAATTAACCAGTTCATATATAATGTGTTTTGGCCTTGCCTGAAAGGTCCAGCTCAACCTTATCCTATTCGGACTTAGACCTAATTTATTAATATCGGATGGAGTTGGCAAGCAAAAAAATTACATAATTAATATATAATATGATTTTTTTTATCGTAAAAATATAAGGCAATGAATTGTATTGGACCGATTGGCAAAGGCGTTTGATAGAAAGTTGTGATAAAAGAGATGGCAGTAAAAGAAAAGTCATTATTAGGGAACTGGCCGATTTGATGGGACTTAAAGCCATTGACACTCTCAATGGTTTTACAGGTAACTCATTTTATTTATTTTTTATTAACTTTCAATAGTGGTGATCAAATCTCGACCCATTATCCAAGCCTTCTCATCCGCCTCCCTTTTAACTTTTCCCCATAATAATTTATACAATGATAATATACTTTATTTTTATATTTATACTAAATATAAAATTACTTTATTATAAAATTCGAAAATAAGGACGAATTCATTCACAAGGTTATAGATATTAAAAATATCTCGTTATAATTTTACGAAAAGTCAGGCCAGGTCCAAAATTTTATAAGTTACCTCGGCCAGTTAAATTTCTTGTACAAATTTTCCGCCCATTCCATTTTCAATGTCTATGCATAATTTTTCCTAATATCAATTAAGGCTCTTATATCTCTCCTCTATGGCTAATTTCTTTACAACAACCTTAACTCAATTGTATTTGATATTTTTATTGTGTATATAAATGGATCATAAATAAATAACTTGCTTATTTTGTAAATTTATTATATTTATAAATTTAGTATTTCAATTAGACAACTCTTAAAATGCATAGAAATAAGCATATTGTAATTGATTCAAATAGTATTAATCAAAATATTAGTGTGAAATTCAAAAATAATATATTAAAATTATAATGCCCGTGTTGGCCTAGTAAAATTTATGGAAAAATCAGAGACTTTAAAGGCCCTCCCTATTTTATATATATCGGGCTTTCGGACGGGTCTTGCATGCTAATCTCTACTTGATATGGACCTTTTTAAAAAATCGGTACTATAGACGCTAGTGTTATTAAACCCAGCCGAGTCGGCTTAGTCGCGACTCAAGTCGAACTTTTAGTTATAAAAAGTTGAATCATTTTTGCAACTCAAGTCGCGACTCGAATTCTAAACCTGAGTCATGTATTTAAAAAAAAGGAACACTTTTTTCTACCACTTCAAATTATACAATGGGGGAAAAATTACCATATTTTTTTTTTGAATTTCAATTTATGTTAATCTTAAAAAATATAAAAATTATTACATTATTACTAGCTGATAGTCTGTTAAAAATGACGGGGAATCAAGATTTTCTTTTTAATTTGATAGTGAATGAATTAGAAATTCACCCTTATTTAATAATAAAATAAATCAGAAATTTGCGAGCTGTGAATTTTAGATTTGTCTTTATTTTGATGAAAGTTGTTTCTAAAATTTTGATTATTTTTATAAAATATTTTAATAAAGTTATTACCATCAATATGAATAAATAATTGGTAACATATGTGTTAATATATTTTTTTCATTATATTAATTTCATAACATCGGAAAAAATTGTGCTCAATAAAAATATTTCTTAATGCATTTTTATACATTTGTATTAGGAATTTAAAATTTAAAAAATTTAATATTATTAGATGATATATTTTTGCATAACTTGCCTATTTAGCGGATGGGCTGAGATTTTAAATATTAGATTGGGGAGTGGGAGGGTTAAAAAAATATATGTAAAACAAAGGGCTAATGAATTTGAAATATTTTCGGTGAAATGAGTAACAGACTTATATTAACTAAATATAATTTTTTTATTTCATATTTTATAAAAGTAAAAAAACATTTAAATAATAAATAAAGGGCCAAATCAACCAATATAATAATTTTTAAACATTGGACGGGCGAGTTAAATTTTTAAATAAATGAGCAGGTAGATTAATTCAAAAAAAAATTGGTGTAGGCCGAGTGTGTTAAGTTTTTTTAGAATATGAGCATGTGGGCATTTGTGCCAAAACTTGTACATTGCATACCTACAGTTAGGATTAGAGGTCTGCAATGGTCGGGGTTTAGTTAACAATACCGCCCACTCGTTGTTTTTAAATTATTTAACTCCTCGTCCTCTCACCAGGGGTTTTTAACCGCTCATTTATCTAAATATTTTGTTATCCGCCCTTCCGCTCAATGTTTAAAAATCATTTTAATGGATTGTTTGGCTCTTTATATATATATAATGCAATATTATGAAATAAAACTATTATCTTTAATAAATAGAAATCTCTTCTGCTGATTTCACCTGAAAAAGATTAAAAATGTACCCGTCCACTCCCATCCATTATTTTTAAAATATTTTCTAACCCCCCCCTCCCAATGTTTATTATTTTAGAAATCCCGCCAATGCCCGCCCAGAAAATTGTAACCATTAACCTCTAGTCAGGATAACATCGAACACCGCAGATCTTAAAGGATTTTATCTCTGTCAAGAAATCTATTGATAGTGGTTCAATTAGATAAAAAATTAAAGGATGGTGGCCTGGCCAGTTGGCAAACATGACAAAAACGCCACCTACTATAGATAATTTTTTTGAAATAAATAATAATACTATTGAAAATCCTTAAGAAGCAATTTTTTTAGATCTAAAAATACTTCAAATGCAAATTTTTGATGATTTTTCTTATATAAAAAATATGTATATTAAATTTAATACTGCATATGCTAGTGTTCAACAATTATTTAGATAGCTTATACTTTCTTATCGTTTCTCTAAGCCTGAAGATGACACTATGGAAATGTTTTTATTATTGAGATGCAATAAAAATTATTTAAAAAAAATTCCAAAGTAGGCATAAAATATAGTTAATAGCACTCTTCTTTTTTGAAAGCGGAGATAGCATGCTACTTTTAAAAGTAGCGTAGCTAAATTAATAAAAAGCTACCGCTATCACTATTTTTTTAAAGTGGCCAAGGCTCCGCTACTGTAAAAGTCGCGCGTTATTTTGTCAACTGATTTTTTTTACAGATCTCCTTAAGAATCCTTGATAATATATTAATTTTAATTTGTGAGTTTAAGATTTTATTATTGACGATATTGTATGTTATGTTTTATCATTTTTTAAAATTTTTCCTTGTACCTGATGGCAAAATCATTACGATCAGATGAGATACACATTTTGAAAGATCTGGAGCATCTTGAGTATAAAATATAAAATGGCCATTAAAAATGAAATATATAATCTAGTGCATTTATATTAAATCATTTTGATTATCATTGGATAAATTTTATTATAAAGGATACTATTAGATGAATTAGATTGACGTTTTTTTAGGATTATATATATAATATAGATGATATATTAAATCAACAAAAAAAAAGTAAATTTCATACATTTGGTATAATACTCAATGAAGTATCTAAAAGTGTAGGATTCGGCGTTATTGCAGGTTGATCAGGTTCAGAATCACTAAATGTTTCATGGGCATTATGGTTTTTGATTAATTGATTAAGTCGTATTAAATTATCCACGTAAGAAGCCTTCTCAGATTGTAACGTATTAAATACGATTTTAATTATGAAATTACAAAATTATAACTTTTTTCTCTTTTTAGTCATAATTTATTATGGTAATAAAAATGTTGTTCTTAAATGGGATAATGAATAATCACGATAATATTTCCCCGGAAGGAAGTTTCCAAGAAAAAAAATCACATGAAAATGTTATATATTTTTTTTTTAAACTCCAATTTTATTTTCAATTTTATATAATAATATAGTTTAAAAAATATATATTAATATTATACAATACCCTTGGTCAACACCCCTCATCCCAATCCATCTGTCACAGATATAGAGGTATCATATGCCATCAATTCATTTAAAAAAGAATCAGCAGGTCTTTGACCAATCTCCTTGCATGGCTGTCCTAGAACCCATAAATTTTTTTTTTAAATGTTGATACTTTTTATTTATTTAAAAAAATGATAAAACACTAAAATATTAAAACAAGTATAAAAATATGTAAAATTACTAAATAAATATATATATTAATAGTATCGAAGGCTCTAAAAAGAGCTCAATTTAATAATGAAAATGGACCTAAAAAACAAGTATAATTGTGTTTAAAAATTTCCAATTGAAGTTTTTGTTTAAGAAATAAAGATTCGCGATATTCGTTTGTTATGCTAAAAAATTTTCGTGATAAAGTTTTTTAAAAATATATGTAGACTGTGAAAAATTGCCGTTAGTTGAAATGACTATTGGCTGAAAGTTATTTAATTTTGAATATTTATTTTTTTTTTTCCCCACAAGTAAGAAGGTTTGAATTAATTGATGAAGGAAAGGAGGAGACGCAGGGCGTCCCAAATAAAAGATTTCCTATTGGACCAGGGGGTGCAGGTTAAACCGACGGGTCTGAGACCGTCCTGTAATGAGAGATTGGTAGGTTAAGGATGTTGGGCATTTTAGCCTTATTAAAAGCGTTATGGATGATTTTATTAATTGCTTTGCCGGAGATGGCGACCTTGGCTGTGGGTGCAGTTTAGGCCATGTCTGGCGTTAGGTAGAACGGGTAAGTTGCAAGGTGGCAAGTGTGTGACTGTGTAAGCGAACATCCAAGTCTAAATCCTATAGTAACTCGCAGTTGGTCATTGGTTAAGAGATTATCTAAGGTTTGGCTTGCAAGTACTTTGAGCCATTCATCGTTGAATTGTAATAGTTGTATATCGCTAATAGCGGTTGGGTTAAGATTTTTAATTTCTTTATTAGGGGCTCGATGATAGATTTATTAGAGATTTCGGTTGGAAATATATAACCGTTTGGGGTAAGTAGATCATCTTTCAATTGCTGCTATTAGAAGATCATCATTGGGAGTTATGAAATGAGATCGCAGAATTGAGCGATAGGCGATTTGAGATAAATAGAGATAGGGAAAGTAGTTTTAAGGGGATTAAGTCGATACCACCTAGTTTATCGGGTAATTGGGCTTGGTTCCAATTAAAGTCTGAAAATGAAATGTTGAGAATCCTTTCTATAAAGGTCTTTAAGCGAATAATGTTTTGAATAAAAAATTTTGAGGAGGTGAATGAGGAGGATGAGTAGAAGAGATGCCAGATTTTAGGAAGATATAAACACTTTTTTAATAAGTAAAAAAGCTGTTGCGATGATATGTGGTTGTTGAACTTTTCCATGTTTTGCATCTCAGAAAAGGTTTAATCGAAATTTTTTCGGAAATATTATTATTGAGTAAGGAACCATAAAATAAATAAGGATTTTTTTTAAACTCTAAAATTTTTTATCAAAATTTAATAATATTTGAAAAAATATTTCTTAACTAAAATCCTAAAGATAATAAATATAAAATAAATAATAATTTCACTTTGTCTGTGAATGAAACAAAAAGTAAATAAAATAATAACCTTGGAAATATATCATTGAAAAAAAATATAGATAATGATAATAATAGCTTAGTTGAAATAAGTGTATATTGATGAAGACCCCATTTCCAAGGATACAAATTTCCTTGAATGGTGGAAATTACACCAAAATATATATCCTATATTATCAGAAATTGCGAAAGATTATCAGGTACAATCATAGCCATTGAGTAATTTTACAAAAGAACTTATTTCTGGATAATTTTCTTGAATTATATTTGAATGTGGGTAGACCTATCAACTAACAATTCCTACTAAACAATACACTATAATAATGAATTCACCATAAATGAGTAGAAGGTTTTTAATTTATTCTATATTCTAAAAAATAATTTTTTCACACTCATAATTTTATTTTGTAATAGAGAATTTAAAATTTAGAATATATAATTTATAAAATATATGAAAGGATTACAATTATAATTAAAAATTCGTAAATAATAAATGGAAGTATCTCCGCCGAAGGCGCCCAAAAATTTCTTAGGGTGGTATATATTGGGTTTAGAGAGATGGGGGTGAATTTATTGTCATGTAGACGCTATTAATCATGCACTTTTTAGTTTAACACTAATTGTAATTTACAATTGTTAAATCAGGTTCAAAAATTAGTTTAATATAATTTTAAATATCTTAAAAAGTAGCTGGAATCATGATTAAAATTATTGATTAATCATAAACCTTTTCCTGAAAGATTTAGGGGTTCAGAATCTTATCAACCTGCAATAATGCTGAATGTCTCAAAAACGTTAACTTAGATAGGACGCGTCTTAAGGACTCAAATGCGTCCCGTTCGAACGGACTTTTGATCATCAATATTATTAAAATAAATTTTTGTTGCCAGATTTCATCATTTTTTAAATTTTATCGTTCATCTAAAATATTTATAATTTTTTAAACTACTCATTCTTAAGGCAACAACCCCTGCTCGATCAACAACAGTGGTTGCAGCCACTTTTGCTTTCCCGTTCCTGAAAAAACAATTTTCACCCATGAACGCTTTACAAATAATGACAATGATAATAACACTGCTAACTTTGGTTCCAATAATTTTAACTATCGTCCCACTGCTAAAACCGCTATGATCGGGCCCGCTACTCAAGAATTTATTTGCGCCTGCCCTGGTGAATACGAACTTTTACAGGATGGACTCGAATGTGCACGTTCTGATACTTTTTTTTTACTATTTTCCCGGGAACGCAACGTTTTTCGTGTCACACCTAACGTCTTAACCCCTAAATTATTTGCCTTTTCTCCACATCGACCATTATCCACTTTGACGAATAAAAACTACTCAAGATTGCATAACCAAGGTTAACATTTTTATTAAAATATTTATGTTTATTATTAGTTTTTATACTTATATATAGGACCTGTTCAAATTGAATGCTTCATAGAATATTTTTTTTATTAATCTAATGATGTTATAAATCAAGCTTCAAAACCTAACACTTTTTAGTCATATCAACGTAGACTCCACAAAAATGTAGATGCGTCTTGTTTTTTTCACCTTGGAACACATACATTGTTTGCTTTGTTTTTGTGAGGCGTAGGCTGAAAAATTTGATAGCTTGCTATAAATAAGCTAAACCGTATTATCACTTTACTTTGCTGTTTTTGAAGTTTACCCAAGAATGTCCTCTGATTTTTTTTTGAAAATATTATCAACTTTGAAGCACAAATCAGTTAACTTTCACCTCAATGCCTATCGGATTTTTTTTTCCGAACGCGTCTAGATTGAGCTGAATTAGCCTATTTTTATATTGATCAACTATACGAGCAGTTTTATATTTGAAAAAAAAACTAATGAAAGTAGGTGAAATTAAATTTATAAGAATTATGGCAATACAACTTTTTATTGAGTATTCAAATCATGGCATCCTTTCTTTTATAATGGTAAATTATTGTTATTGATACCTAAATATTAGACTCATGAATCTAAAAATATATAAAAAAAAACATTTTAAATAACTTGTAGTCATTCTCATTATGATAGCTATTTTCATAATATTGTATAGTCAGGTCAGGGGCTCCCTAATTTAGCGAAATTTTTATACGAAACAATTTTTTGCGAAACTTTTCGCGAATGTATTTTTTAGCTGAACTTTTATCATGAATCCACATTAGCGAATTCCATTGCGCCAAGCTATATTTTTTATAGCGAGACTTTTAAAGCGAATACATTACAGCGAAACTTTTATTGCGATCAATAATCGCAAATTTTTTATTGCGAATCAATAATCGCCAAAATTTTAAAGCGAAGTCGTTATCGCAAAGTAGTAAAAACTATTTCGCGAAACATATATCGCGAAAATATTATAGCGAATTAAATATCGCGTTCGCGGGGTCAATATTTCAATAATTGCTAATAGTAACTATTTTATTTATAAACGTTTATTTATGATGACATTAGAATTAAAAAAAGGTACAATTAAACCCTCGATTTGAACCGTTTTTTAAAAACGGCTAACTCAATATTTTATCCAGAATAATATTACGCAAGCCTGAAGATTTTGCTCACAGGTGGCACCAAGGTCTAGATATCAATTAGATCTCGAGACTTAGGCAATATTTTTCTGGCTAAAATATTGAATTAGCCGTTTTTAAAAATCGGCTCAGAAAGAGCCGTTTTGCACCAGATTCGATAGAGTTTTTAATTTTCTTTTAACCTTAATAAATTTATAGAATGATTAAATGAACTTATTTGGTTTATAAAATTTATTATTGAAATATAATTTTTTTGCTCTCTTGTCCATCCTTTACTTGAAGTCTTATTTTATAAGAATCACAGGCAAGGAACTTACACTTTATTAATATACTAATCATTGAATTCATTATTTGATTATAATATAAAATTAGTTAAATAAAATATATTAAAATGTATCTAAAAACATACAGATACCTCTATAACAATATCTAGATACAGATATTTAAAAAAAATCTATCTAGATACAAATACCACATTTTTTATATCTAGATATTTGTATATAGATACTTTATCAACTCTGAAAATTTTAATGAAATAGGTGTAAATATATTGATTTAAGAAACCTATTATAATACAATGTTATTCTAAGCATCGACCAAATTTATGTATAGCATACAATCATATAATCACTATTTTTCAAATAAAACTTATTTCTGGATAATTTTCTGTTATCTGTTTAAATGTAATTTAAAAGGGTTATACATTCTATCAGCAAACTCATAATCATGCCATTTACAATGAATAATGTATTCATTGTAAATGAGGGTTTTTTTTTAATCATCTATGTTCTAAATAAAGCCTCTTTTACATTCGCTTTTTAGATAGTTGTAGAGTATTAATGAATTTTTTTTAGGGGAGTAGGTATTGGTTTTTGAGAAGGGGGGGGGGGTGTTGCTTACTTCCAGTGAATATATTATCATGTAGACGCTCACAGCCTTACGAAGTTCAAACTTCGACAAGCACTAATTCTGAAACTTCATAGTGCGCACAAATTTACTTTTCAACGCAGCGTTTAAAACGCAAATAATACATTTAATTTAGTTGACTAACAGACGACTAACTAATTTCGACTAAAAACTTAAGCGAATAAATGAGTCTATTAGTCGACTAAAACGACTAATTTAGTCGACTAAAACGACTAATTTAGTCGACTAAAACAACTATCGACTAAAAACAACTAATTTGGTCGACTAAAACGACTAATATGGTCGACTAAAGCAACTAATTTGTTCGACTAAAACGACTTAGTCGACTGACCAAATTAGTTTTTTTAGTCGACTAAATTAGTCTGTTTAGTCCACCCATTTAGCGGCTTAATTGAATAATTTAGTCGTCTAAATATAATATTTGAGGGGTACCGAACCTGCATCACTGTATAGTCGGGGAGTTCTTCCGACTACTTGAGATATCAGTGAAGATGTACCATAGATAAGTGACAATTGTCATAATTGTTATTTTTTAACTTTTTTGAATTTTTTTAAGTAAATAGGTAAAAATAAATATTGTAAAGATGTTAAGATAAAATTTCAGTGAAGATGTACCATAGAAAAATGACAATTGTCATAATAATTATTTTTGAATTTTTTTATATTAAATAGATAAAAATAAATATTGTAAAGATGTTGAGATAAAATTTCAGTGAAGATGTACCATAGATAAGTGACAATTGTCATAATTGTTATTTTTTAACTTTTTTGAATTTTTTTATAGTAAATAGGTAAAAATAAATATTGCAAAGATGTTAAGATAAAATTTCAGTAAAGATGTATTAATAGAAAAGTGACAATTGTCATAATTGTTATTTTTTAACTTATTTGAATTTTTTTATAGTAAACAGGTAAAAATATATTGTAAAGATGTTTAATTAAAGTTTCAGTTGATAAATATTTTATAATTATCAATTTTGATTCTTTGAAAACTTTTTACCAGGATCCTAAATGTTTAAAATAGATAAAACATCTTTCAAAACTTAGAAAATAAACTTTATAAAAAAAATCTTATACGATATTTTTATTGAATGAGGCTCAAAATCAAAGCTAGGTAAAAGTGATTATGATCGATCACCTGATTTATCTAAATTAGTTTTTAATATAACCTTAGAATATAATGATTGCAACTTATAAGTTTTTGTAACCATCTAATTCTAATTCATTTTTTTGTTCTTAATCAGGTATTTGGTTTCAAGTGAAAATTTTGGAATAACTAAAACTATAATATGATAACCATAACTTAATTGAATAATAACCAATAAACCATACCTTAAATTTACAAAAATGGATACTTTTTCAATTATTATGTTCAATTATTTATTATCTAATATTTTTAAAAAATCTACATTATAATGTATGTTTTTTTTGAAAAGATTTAATTTAAAAAATAGTATATTCTGAAATTTTCATATATTTTTCCATATTTATACTTTGTAATTCATATTTTGTTATTTTTATTCTCTTGTGATTTATTATAAGTTGTTTTGTTATATCGGTTTGGATAAAAATAACAGTTCAAGGTTCAGGTTTAGTTCGTAAAAATAAAAATATCGGTTCGGTTCGAACCTCTAGAAACCGGTTTGAATATTTTTGTATTTAAATTACATTCGAATTATGTATAGGGAGGTATATTTTTTTTTATTTCATCTTAAAATAAAAAACACATACATAAAACCTTCATTTTTATTAATTGCACATTATAAAATAACTAGTGGATACCCCGTCAAGTATGACGGGTTTTATATGAACGGTATAATATTAACTTTTTATAAGACCTAATTGTCATTTTTAAAAATTTGATAATTTATTTTTTCTCTTTTACTTTTGTTTTTAATCTTTGAAGTGTTAATTATTTTTTCTAAATCTTAAGAATTTTGTATTTCTTTAACTTAAAACATAATTAATATTTATTTATTTGTCATTTTTAAAAATTTGATACTCCTAAAATATGGAGGAAAATGATATTTAATAAATTATACATTAATTGATTTTAAATTTAATAATTAAAAATGGTAAATTTTATAAAATAAATTAGTCTTACTACTTTCTTATTAAAACTCACAAATCATAATTAATTTATGATACTCTTAAAATATGGAGGTAAATGATATTTAATAAATTATACATTTATTGATTTTAAATTTAATTATTCAAATTCTTATTAACACTCATAAATCATAATTAATTTAATTAAACTTATAAACATTAGTTGAATAATTAAATATGTTAAATTTACCTGATTCATTATAAATTGAATAATATACATTCTTACCACTTGACACAGTAACAAATATTATTAGATTTTTAATTAATTTCTTATTAACACTCATAAATCATAATTAATTTAATAAAACTTATAAACATTAGGTGATTTTTAATTATCCATTATCATAGTATTAGATTTTTAATTTCCAAAAATGCAAATATTTCATCATACAGTTTCAACAAAATCATATTCTAATAATATAGTAAGATTATAAGGTAAAATAAATAATATACCAATCAGTAAGATCAGCCTCATAATTAATTTAATTAAACTTATAAACATTAGTTGAATAATTAAATATGTTAAATTTACCTGATTCATTATAAATTGAATAATATACATTCTTAACACTTGACACAGTAACATACCTGATTCATTATAAATTGAATAATATACATTCTTTTCTTATTAACACTCATAAATCATAATTAATTTAATTAAAGTAATAAACATTAGGTGATTTTTAATTATCCATTATCATAGTATTAGATTTTTAATTTCCAAAAATGCAAATATTTCATCATACAGTTTCAACAAAATCATATGCTAATAATATAGTAAGATTATAAGTTAAAATAAATAATATACCACATTCTCGAAATTATATTAAATCTCCATCAAGTAAAATTATAAAAATCATTAAATAAAAATATTTATTTATTTAATTAATAAAACAAAGAAAATAAATTTAAACCAATGAAATAGAAGGAAAATAATTTTAAACCAATATAATAAGACATTAATAAGCCAATAAAAATAAAGATTAATAAGCCAATCAAAATAAAAAATAACAGTAAAATAATAACGTATATATAAGAAAGATTATATTACAAAATTTAATATAGAAGGTAGCTCAGTGGGAAGAACGCTTGCCTTTAAAACGTTAAGTCGGGAGTTCGAATCCCGTTATATACAAAAAATTTTCTTAAAATTTAACATTAGTGAGATATAGTCTCCATCGATTTATTTAACATTAGGAAGATAGGAAAGTTGATGAAAAAAATAAAAATTAACATTAAGAAGATAGGAAAGTTGATGAAAAAAAATAAAAATTAACATTAAGGATATACGAAAACGTTCATTTCTTGATTACGGTGATTATATATATAGATATTTAAATTAGTGTTGTTAATCGGCTTAGCCGAGTCGGCTCGAACAGAGCTCACCCAAATTTTGGGTCGTTTTTTTCGACTCCAACTCAAAGTTTTGGTCGTTTTTTACGACTTCGACCCGAGTTCAAGCCGAAAAAAACGACTTCGACCCAAAATATGGGTCGTTTTTTTCGACTCCGACCCAAGTCCAAGCCGAAAAAAACGACCTCGACCCAAAATATGGGTCGTTTTTTACGACTCCGACTCAAAATTTGGGTTGTATTTTTCGACTCAAACTTGAAATTTGGGTCGTATTTTTTGACTCAAACTAGAAGTTTGGGTCGTATTTTTCGACTCAAACTTGAAGTTAGGGTCGTATTTTTCGACTCCAACTTGAAGTTTAGATCGTATTTTTCGACTCCAACTCAAAGTTTGGGTCGTTTTTCTGACTCAGACTCAAACATCGGGTCGTTTTATTCAATCCGACCCAAAATATGGATCGTTTTTTTTAAAGACGCCTTAAAGTTAGGGTTGCTTTTTTTCACCTAACCAAATATCTAGATCATTTTTTTCGACCAAAAGTCAAATAACATTTAGTAGATATTAATATTATAGGCGGGAAAGTTTCTTAAAGCTTCTTTAAATTATAACGCTCTGATTTAACTATTTCATCATAGTTATTTTTTAAAATTTTTAAGTAAAGATGTACCATAGAAAAGAGCCATTTGTTATGATGGTTATTTTTGAACTTTTTTAAATGAATTAGATAAAAATATATATTGTAGACATGTTAAATCAAAATTTCAGTGAAGATGTATCATAGATAAGTGACAATTGTCATAATCGACATTTTTGAACTTTTTTGAGTTTTTTTATAGCAAATTGCTAAAAATATATATTCTGAACATGTTAAATTAAAAATTCAGTGAGGATGTATCATAGATAGGTGACAATTGTCATAATCGTTATTTTTGAACTTTTTTCAATTTTTTTAAAGGAAATAGCTAAAAATATATATTCTAAACATGTTAAATTTAAAATTCAGTGAGGATATATCATATATAGGTGACAATTGTCATAATCGCTATTTTTGAACTTTTTCAAATTTTTTTAAAGGAAATAGCTAAAAATATATATTCTAAACATGTTAAATTTAAAATTCAGTGAGGATGTATCATAGATAGGTGACAATTGTCATAATCGTTATTTTTGAACTTTTTTCAATTTTTTTAAAGGAAATAGCTAAAAATATATATTCTAAACATGTTAAATTAAAAATTCAGTGAGGATGTATCATAGATGAGGTGACAATTGTCATAATCGCTATTTTTGAACTTTTTCAAATTTTTTTAAAGGAAATAGCTAAAAATATATATTCTAAACATGTTAAATTTAAAATTCAGTGAGGATGTATCATAGATAGGTGACAATTGTCATAATCTTTATTTTTGAACTTTTTTCAATTTTTTTAAAGGAAATAGCTAAAAATATATATTCTAAACATGTTAAATTAAAAATTCAGTGAGGATGTATCATAGATAGGTGACAATTGTCATAATCGTTATTTTTGAACTTTTTTCAATTTTTTTAAAGGAAATAGCTAAAAATATATATTCTAAACATGTTAAATTAAAAATTCAGTGAGGATGTATCATAGATAGGTGACAATTGTCATAATCGCTATTTTTGAACTTTTTTCAATTTTTTTAAAGGAAATAGCTAAAAATATATATTCTAAACATGTTAAATTAAAAATTCAGTGAGGATGTATCATAGATAGGTGACAATTGTCATAATCGCTATTTTTGAACTTTTTCAAATTTTTTTAAAGGAAATAGCTAAAAATATATATTCTAAACATGTTAAATTTAAAATTCAGTGAGGATGTATCATAGATAGGTGACAATTGTCATAATCTTTATTTTTGAACTTTTTTCAATTTTTTTAAAGGAAATAGCTAAAAATATATATTCTAAACATGTTAAATTAAAAATTCAGTGAGGATGTATCATAGATAGGTGACAATTGTCATAATCGTTATTTTTGAACTTTTTTCAATTTTTTTAAAGGAAATAGCTAAAAATATATATTCTAAACATGTTAAATTAAAAATTCAGTGAGGATGTATCATATATAGGTGACAATTGTCATAATCGCTATTTTTGAACTTTTTCAAATTTTTTTAAAGGAAATAGCTAAAAATATATATTCTAAACATGTTAAATTTAAAATTCAGTGAGGATGTATCATAGATAGGTGACAATTGTCATAATCGTTATTTTTGAACTTTTTTCAATTTTTTTAAAGGAAATAGCTAAAAATATATATTCTAAACATGTTAAATTAAAAATTCAGTGAGGATGTATCATAGATAGGTGACAATTGTCATAATCGCTATTTTTGAACTTTTTCAAATTTTTTTAAAGGAAATAGCTAAAAATATATATTCTAAACATGTTAAATTTAAAATTCAGTGAGGATGTATCATAGATAGGTGACAATTGTCATAATCTTTATTTTTGAACTTTTTTCAATTTTTTTAAAGGAAATAGCTAAAAATATATATTCTAAACATGTTAAATTAAAAATTCAGTGAGGATGTATCATAGATAGGTGACAATTGTCATAATCGTTATTTTTGAACTTTTTTCAATTTTTTTAAAGGAAATAGCTAAAAATATATATTCTAAACATGTTAAATTAAAAATTCAGTGAGGATGTATCATAGATAGGTGACAATTGTCATAATCGCTATTTTTGAACTTTTTTCAATTTTTTTAAAGGAAATAGCTAAAAATATATATTCTAAACATGTTAAATTAAAAATTCAGTGAGGATGTATCATAGATAGGTGACAATTGTCATAATCGCTATTTTTGAACTTTTTCAAATTTTTTTAAAGGAAATAGCTAAAAAAAATATATCCTAAACATGTTAAATTAAAATATCAGTGAGGATGTATCACAGATAGGTGACAATTGTCATAATCTTTATTTTTGAACTTTTTTCAATTTTTTTAAAGGAAATACCTAAAAATATATATTCTAAACATGTTAAATTAAAAATTCAGTGAGGATGTATCATAGATAGGTGACAATTGTCATAATCGCTATTTTTGAACTTTTTTCAATTTTTTTAAAGGAAATAGCTAAAAATATATATTCTAAACATGTTAAATTAAAAATTCAGTGAGGATGTATCATAGATAGGTGACAATTGTCATAATCGCTATTTTTGAACTTTTTCAAATTTTTTTAAAGGAAATAGCTAAAAAAATATATCCTAAGCATGTTAAATTAAAATATCAGTGAGGATGTATCACAGATAAGGGACAAAAAATGGTTATTATATATACGAGTAGTTAGGTACATAATAATCCTTAAGTGATAAAATGAGATGCTAATATATTTCTTGTAATTTTAATTTATAATAAAATTCTTAAATATGTTATTGTCATAGACTGGGTTAGAAAATCAACTATCACATAAACTCATCTATGTTTTATTCATATTATATTTTTAAGTTTGAGGATATAAAAATATTTCCTCTTTGAAGTTACTAGTTAGGATAAAATTTACTTGGCACATCTTACAATGATATTTATACTTGTTTTTTTTTCAAGAATAAATTTTATGCGATATCTCATGAAGGAAATTACATATCATTGTAAAGAGAAATAACTTTGTATATATTATCTGCACCCATATCTTTTATATCAATCTCTATCGATGACATTTTAAATTATATTGGAAACTAGATTGTGTAGATTTCTAAATATTAATTTAAAAGATTAAGATGCTAGAATTAATTATAGATATATCTTAATAATTTGTATATGCATTTATTATTTAAAATCTCTCGTTTTAAGCCTATTTAGCAAGAAAAATATTGACTAATTCTGTAATTGATAATAGATATCTATACCTTTATATAATCTATGAGAAAAATTGCTCTTATAATATTCTACTTAATAAAATAGTGAATAATTAACGCCTGAAAAAAAGTAAGCGCTTTATAACATGGTTCAAAGTTAATCCCAGTATTAATTTTAATGTGTAATTTTTCTCAAGTGTTCAAAATTCTAAATCTTAATATCAAAAACTATTTTAGTTATCAATTTAAAGTCAAATAATATTAAAACACTAATATTCTCCAGTATTCATAAAAAACAACAGCCTGAAACAAGAACACTAAGCTCAAAACATTTAAATATTTGATACATTTATAGTTTAAATATTTTTATTTAAATTATATATATTTATTAATGTACAAAAAATTTAATTTAACAATATATATAGATATAAAAATTATGTATAAAATTTATTATTCATGATATTGATATCCCATGAATTTAAACATAAACACTGTTTAAGTGTTTCGGAGGCCATGCGATTTCTTTTATTTGTTACGGTGTCCACCCCTCTTGAGAAGACACGCTCGCTCTCAACGGATGTACTTTGCTGCGACAAAAAATCTTTAGCCATCATGCAAAAGTACGGAAAACGCTCAGAATTACAGTACGACTTAAAAAAACTCGACTTAACACTACATTTTTGAAAAATATGGCTCGCCTAAATTACTAAATTATATTTAAAAAAATTCATATTTTATATTAAAAAAATGCATATGGAATCGCAAATACTTGTAAAAAAAATTACAAGTATTTTATTAGTTTAAAAATTCCATATGGAAGTGAAGTGACTATTTAAATTCTAAAATTAAAAAAGATATTTTATTTTACTTGGCGTGGCACCAGCTAGACGGCAAATTTGTTGAGATTTTTTCTTTTCTTCATTGTTAGGGATAGGGATATGATTAATAATCATTTTTTTTAACTTTCCAAATATTTTTTATTATTTTTGAGGGTAGCCAAATTAAATTTTAATTTTTTTTTTATTCATTTTTTGTTTTTAAAATTATAATTCAATTTTAGAGAGTAACATAAATTTTATTAATAAAAGTTGTCCAATTTTCAGGATTAGTCAATATTTTTCTTGCTAAATAGGGTTAAAACGAGAGATTTTAAATAATAAATGCATATACAAATTATTAAGATATATCTATAATTAATTCTAGCATCTTATTTTAAATTAATATTTAGAAATCTACACAATCTAGTTTCCAATATAATTTAAAATGTCATCGATAGAGATTGATATAAAAGATATGGGTGCAGATAATATATACAAAGTTAATTCTCTGTACAATGATATGTAATTTCCTTCATGAGATATCGCATAAAATTTATTCTCGAAAAAAAAACAAGGTATAAATATCATTGTAAGATGTGCCAAGTAAATTTTATCCTAACTAGTAACTTCAAAGAGGAAATATTTTTATATCCTCAAACTTAAAAATATAATATGAATAAAACATAGATGAGTTTATGTGATAGTTGATTTTCTAACCCAGTCTATGACAATAACATATTTAAGAATTTTATTATAAATTAAAATTACAAGAAATATATTAGCATCTCATTTTATCACTTAAGGATTATTATGTACCTAACTACTCGTATATATAATAACCATTTTTTGTCCCTTATCTGTGATACATCCTCACTGATATTTTAATTTAACATGTTTAGGATATATTTTTTTAGCTATTTCCTTTAAAAAAATTTGAAAAAGTTCAAAAATAGCGATTATGACAATTGTCACCTATCTATGATACATTCTCACTGAATTTTAAATTTAACATGTTTAGAATATATATTTTTAGCTATTTCCTTTAAAAAAATTGAAAAAAGTTCAAAAATAAAGATTATGACAATTGTCACCTATCTATGATACATCCTCACTGAATTTTTAATTTAACATGTTTAGAATATATATTTTTAGCTATTTCCTTTAAAAAATTAAAAAAGGTTCAAAAATAACGAATATGACAAATATCACCTATCTATGATACATCCTCACTGAATTTTTAATTTAACATGTTTAGAATATATATTTTTAGCTATTTCCTTTAAAAAAATTTGAAAAAGTTCAAAAATAGCGATTATGACAATTGTCACCTATCTATGATACATCCTCACTGAATTTTAAATTTAACATGTTTAGAATATATATTTTTAGCTATTTCCTTTAAAAAAATTAAAAAAAGTTCAAAAATAACAATTATGACAATTGTCACCTATCTATGATTCATCCTCACTGAATTTTAAATTTAACATGTTTAGAATATATATTTTTAGCTATTTCCTTTAAAAAAATTGAAAAAAGTTCAAAAATAACGATTATGACAATTGTCACCTATCTATGATACATCCTCACTGAATTTTTAATTTAACATGTTTAGAATATATATTTTTAGCTATTTCCTTTAAAAAAATTGAAAAAAGTTCAAAAATAAAGATTATGACAATTGTCACCTATCTATGATACATCCTCACTGAATTTTAAATTTAACATGTTTAGAATATATATTTTTAGCTATTTCCTTTAAAAAAATTTGAAAAAGTTCAAAAATAGCGATTATGACAATTGTCACCAATATATGATATATCCTCACTGAATTTTAAATTTAACATGTTTAGAATATATATTTTTAGCTATTTCCTTTAAAAAAATTGAAAAAAGTTCAAAAATAACGATTGTGACAATTGTCACCTATCTATGATACATCCTCACTGAATTTTTAATTTAACATGTTCAGAATATATATTTTTAGCAATTTGCTATAAAAAAACTCAAAAAAGTTCAAAAATGTCGATTATGACAATTGTCACTTATCAATGATACATCTTCACTGAAATTTTGATTTAACATGTCTACAATATATATTTTTATCTAATTCATTTAAAAAAGTTCAAAAATAACCATCATAACAAATGGCTCTTTTCTATGGTACATCTTTACTTAAAAATTTTAAAAAATAACTATGATGGAATAGTTAAATCAGAGCGTTATAATTTAAAGAAGCTTTAAGAAACTTTCCCGCCTATAATATTAATATCTACTAAATGTTATTTGACTTTTGGTCGAAAAAAATGATCTAGATATTTGGTTAGGTGAAAAAAAGCAACCCTAACTTTAAGGCGTCTTTAAAAAAAACGATCCATATTTTGGGTCGGATTGAATAAAACGACCCGATGTTTGAGTCTGAGTCAGAAAAACGACCCAAACTTTGAGTTGGAGTCGAAAAATACGATCTAAACTTCAAGTTGGAGTCGAAAAATACGACCCTAACTTCAAGTTTGAGTCGAAAAATACGACCCAAACTTCAAGTTTGAGTCGAAAAATACGACCCAAATTTCAAGTTTGAGTCGAAAAATACAACCCAAATTTTGAGTCGGAGTCGTAAAAAACGACCCATATTTTGGGTCGAGGTCGTTTTTTTCGGCTTGAACTCGGGTCGAAGTCGAAAAAAACGACCCAAACATTGAATCGGAGTCGAATAAAACGACCCGAGCTTTGGGTCGGGGTCGCGACTCGCGGCGTTTTAACAACACTAATTTAAATTATAAATAATACAAATAAATATCAATGATTAATTTTAATATGAACAATATTTAACTTTATTTACTTAAAATTTTTTTATTAGGCCGCACAATTAATATATTTTCAAAATTCGTCTTACTCAATTTACATCTAAAGAGATGGTATAAATTTAATTGTTTAAAAACATCTTTCCACACTAATTTGCGTAGCTGGCACTGCCAGTATAAAACAATTTACATAATTCTGGGCATCGATTATCTGATTTCTCCAATAGTTTAAAATATTCATAGTTTTATTTAAACTAGGTTCTTTAGAAAAATTACCTAAAATATTTTTAATATTCTCCGATTTTTGTAACAGATTTTGTTTGTTACCATCTTTTTTTAAAGAAGACTTTCTACTAAATCCTCTTCAGATGAAGATACATTAATCGGCATTGATTCACCTTCATTAGAATCCTCCACTCTTATAATATAGTTTAATTCCGTGTTATGCCATATTTTAATAATATGCTCTCTAGACCTTGTTTTTCCGGAAGCACTTGATATATATATATATAATAAAATTAAAAAATTATTGAAAAAATCTTATTATTTTTTATGAATAGATATAAAAATATTTAAAGTAAAATAAAATTATGAATTAAGGTAAATAAAATTATTAATTATATTTATATAAGATATAATATATTTTTAAAACATAGCTTAAATATAGATATAGGCATGACAAAAGGCATTGTTGTTTATAATAAGTTGTTTCTCTCTAAAATCCATAGAATCTATTATTAACCAGCAAAGGGTTAAGTAAAATATAAATGTCTAATTTAACTTTTAGACATATGCCATGAAAATCCCCTAAGGTTATATGCCCAAGTTGTAAGTTCTTGGTAACTACTTTAATTGGTTTTAGGATATTTTTCAACCTTATAATTGCTTACCACTCCAAAGCTGTAAAATAAAGTTCATGTATGATACTGATAATTTTTCACACACAACTTTTAATTCATTCAATCTCTCTTGCATGTCATAGGTTGATAACAATATATGATAATCCAATTTAGATCTTTTTAAGTTAATTTTTTTTAGTATGATTGATATCGATTTTGTCTCCTTAGCTTCTTGGATGCAGAACGAGCATTAATAATAATATTAGAAACTGAGCAATTTTTTAATGCATGATCTACTTCAAGTTATAAGGTATGAGATGCAGATCTTATATTTATAATATTATATTGATAATCATTAAGATTGATTGTTAATTCATCAGGTACATTTGAGAAACTAGTAGAAACATCATTCATATAATCTATATTTTGTATTCTTCATCATTTTCAGACATTTGATTGTCTTCGTCACTATCCTCCAATAATTGCCTTATTGTCAGTTGTTGTAGTGTATATTTGTGATGTTTTGATTTCATAATCATTTAATACTTTTATTAAAAGTATTTGTAAATTTTCTGCATTGGGTCGTTAAAAAATTTCTTTAATTGCTAATGTTTTCAAAATTTTTGTTTTTTGAATATACTGAAGATTAATCCCAATAATGGACCTGTCTAGACGAGTTACACAGTCAATTTTTAGAGATAATAACTTACCATTTATATCTTTGATTATATTTTGCCAAATACTTAAGGATTATTCTGCAACATTAGATTAAATATTTGAGAATTAATTTTAATTTACCCACGTCTTGCAATATAAGATCAAGAATTTTTTTAAAACCGTTATCATCGATTAATTTGAATGGCCTGCCATTAAAAGTGACCAACTCAGTACAAGCATCAATTATTATTTATTTATTTAGTTTTACTGATATTGTTTGTTCTTTTAATGCTTCTTCTTTCGTCTATTGTCTTAGTGACATCATAAACCTTTTTATTTTATTAGGCTTTTGTTGTGATATTTTGTTAATTTTATCGAATTCTAGATGGTGGTTTCTTTTTAGGTGACGCTCAGGATTTATGAGGGTCTTGCATATTTATTTGACAATCAGTACATTTTGATGTGTCATTTATAATACTATATGTAAATAATTTATATATTAATTTTCTCTAGGCATTATAATTTATAAGCTTAAAATATTTTAAAAATGCCGTAAAATGGCTACTAAAGTTTATAAAAATAATGACTGACACTTATCAATCAAATGTGATTGATAATAATCTTTGAAACAATTCGAATATATTTAAAATTTTTGCAATATACTAGTAATAACTTACACATAAAATCATGAGTCTCGAACCGGTTCAGAGGCATTGTAGCGGTTCGGTTCAGGTTCGGCTAGAATTTTTTAGCGGTTTAGGTTCAATAAAAAATAGCTATTTTTAGCGGTTTAACAGTTCGGTTTGGATCCATGTTTATTTGTTTGTATAAATATAAATTATAATAAAATATCATCACATTTTGAGATTTTTTTATTTATTATTTTAATTGCGCCTAACTGGCATCATTAACTTTTTGGGTTATTGCCACTTTCGGGGGGTATATTATTTTTTTATGTTATTTTTTTTTAAAAATATTTTAAAAAAGTTTTTTCTATATATTTTTATTTAAGATTTTTTAAAAAATTTTTCTACAAATTTTTATTTAAGATATTTTAAAAAATATTTTCTACAAAATTTTGTATTAGGGGTAATATATAGGAATTCTTAATTCTGCAGGTTTATATATGGGGGACGGAGGGGGGTAGGAGAATTTTGCCTACAAATTAAATTTTTTTTCAAAGATATTTTAAAAAAGTTTTTTCTACAAAATTTTGTATTAGGGGTAAAATATAGGAATTCTCCCCAAGTTTTTCTACAATAAATAAATGAAACCAACAATATTTTTTTTTAAAAAGTAATGATGCTAAATTTAAATAAACTGGTTATAAATTTTAAATAAACTAAGTAGCCTGAATTCTTTCTAAATTATACTAATCGATTTCCTTACTTTAAAATTTAAATGTTTTGTTATATTATTAAATAGTGTGCTCTCCTCACTATTAACCTCATCTATCCTTATGTTGTGAAATTAATATTGACGTGGATGCTATCTATTTCAAACATTTCATTTATGATAATTGAATATTCTTTCCTTTTGGGAAAACGTGTAAAATCATATCTTTATCCACATCGATGTTATTTTATTTCATGCAAACAAATCAACAAGTTTTTTTAAATCTAATTACCTTCTCTCAACTATAACATCCAGAACAGTTATCGTGGTATTAAAAATGTTAAAATTTTATGAAGCATTATTTTTTAATGTTTACCTAATAAATTTTAAATAACAAATAAGAGTTTAAATTTTTTAATCGGTCCGTTAGCACTTTTAAATATTATTTAGCTTATCGCCTAATTAGATGGAGGGCATAGGCTCCTAGCTCGTTTCAGCAATTATTCGAAAGAGCTTAAAATTAACGATTATATCAATTGTCACTTTTCTATGGCACACCTCATTTAAATTTTAATTTAACATGTTTACAATTTATTTTACCCAGTTGCTTCAAAAGAGTTTAAAAATAACGATAAAATTTTATCTTAACATGTTTACAATATATATTTTTACCTATTTGCTTTAAAAAAATTCAAAAAAGTTAAAGAATAATTATTACAATTGTCACTTTTCTATGGTACATTGAAATTTTATCTTAACATCTTTATAAGATATATTTTTATCTATTTGCTTTATAAAAATTCAAAAAAGTTAAAAAATAACGATTATGACAATTATCACTTTTCTATGGTACATCTTCACTGAAATTTTTTCTTAACATCTTTAAAATATTTATTTTTACCTATTTAATATAAAAAAAGTTAAAAAATAACAATTATGACAATTGTCATTTTCTATGATACATCTTCACTGATAATTAACATGTTTACAATATATAACCCAGGGATCGGGTTCGCTTTAAGGTAAAATAAAAATAAGTGGTTCGGTTTGGGTTCGGTTCAGGGAAATATTTTTGAACCCGGGGTTGGGTCCGGGTTCATCTCGTTTAAGAAATTTTGAATTGTTGAAAAAATTATATATTTAAATAATTAAAAAACTAGACATAAATTTGGCATAAAAATAAATTTTTTATTATATTTATATGCAAAATAAAGTTAAAAATACAGAGCAGAGTCATTTATCAATTTTAAAAATTTAATGACATATTTCCTTAAATTAACAATATCCAATATAATAATTTGCTTTGACTTGTTCACTTTCATTTTCCTCTAATTAATAATCATTGAGAATTAAAAATTAATAGCGATAAGAATATAATTGTTTAAAACGATAAATATTTAATTGTTTAAAATTTAAATAACAATTATGACAATTGTCAATTTTCTATGGTACATCTTCTCTGAAATTTTATCTTAACATGTATACAATATATATTCTTACCTATTTGCTTTAAAATAATTTAAAAAAGTTAAATAAATAATGATTATACAATTGTCACTTTTCTATGACATCTTCATTGAAATTTTATCTTACCATCTTTACAATATTTATTTTTACCTATTTACTATAAAAATTGAAAAAAGTTAATAAATAACAATTATGACAATTGTCATTTTTATATGATACATCTTCACTGATTAATTTAACATGTTTACAATATGTATTTTTGCCAATTTGCTTTAAAAAATTCAAAAGAAATTCAAGATAACGATTATGACATTTGTCACCATTCTATGATACATCCTCATTTAAATTTTAATTTAACATAATTTTACTCTATTGCTTCAAAAAATTCCTAAAAGTTTGAATAAAAATAACGATTATGGCAATTGTCACTTTACTTTTGTACATTTTCTCTATTTTCTCAAGTAATCGGAAGATATAGATTAACAACACTAACCCCGAATATACAGTGATGCAGGTTCGGTACGCCTCAAAAAAAATTATATTTAGACGACTAAATTGGTCGATTAAGTCGACCAAATTAGTTGCTTTAGTCGATTTACACGACTACGACTAATTAACAACACTAATTTTAAACGCATTCGTTTAAATTGGACAGTATTTTTTTCTTCTTTTCCGTTTAATCGTTCATTTTGTGCTCACTATAAGCCAATATGTAATGCTTAATTGCATAAGAAGTAAGGTTGTGCTTCAACATATATTTTTCCTCTTAATTACTCAAAATTAAAACTACTAGAAGTAATTTTTACGGAATTCCTAAATTATGTTTTTACCAAGTAAAAATTTTAATTTTATCAGATTTGAATTTCTTAGAAAATATAATTCATAAATTTTACTATTTTTTATTTTTAACATAAACATGATTTTTTGAGTTTAAAATTATTCATTACTCTATCTCTTCTGGCTTATGTCATGAAAGGGTAGGGGTAAACATTTTTACAAAAAATATCTAGGCAAGAGTATCAAATGGAAGCCAATAAAATAATTTTGAGGACTATTAAAATTACCCATCACTCTATCTAGTCCCTCGGGCCAAGGTTTGGAGAGTTTTAAATTTTTTTGTAAATATCCAACAAGGACATCAAATTAAAATGAATAAAAATATTTTGAATGCTATTATCCCTCTAGGTTTTTTGATCTAACGAGTGCGTCGGGAGAGAAGCTCTATAAAAAATTTGAACCCTCAAATTTTTGACTATAAAAAATTTGAACCCTCAAATTTTTGACTATAAAAAATTTGAACCCTCAAATTTTTGAATATTTTTTTAATAATTTTTGATAATGTTGGCTAAAAAAATATAGCTCTAGAAGGAAGAAGGTAATTTTGGATAATGTTAGCTTAATAAAAATGTGGTAATTTTGTATAGTGTTAGCTAAAAAAGGGAAGGTAATTTTTGATAATGGCTAAACAAGGGTATTATGGATAATGTTAGCTAAAATAAGAAGGTAATTTTAGATAATGTTAGCTAAAAAAGAAGGTAATTTTGAAAATAAATAAAAATATTTTTGAACCCCCTGAGATGCAATGGCTAGTGATGCCCCTGGATCTAACTCATTGGTAGGGGGAGTGTAAAAATCTCCTCTATATAAATTTCCATAAGAATATTAAATAAAAGCTAACTATGTGGGGATCAGAATTATAACATAATATCTTGACATGAATCTTAAAATAATAATATCTTTCGACTAATAATATCTTTCGACTGTTTTATTAATCATCCCCATCACTACAAATCATGGTAGGATCAAATTAAACTTTGAATGAAGGGGAGGAGGAGTATGACAAACATTTTTAACATAGGCATCAAGTAAAATATTTATGAAGTAATTGAAAAATTGCAGCCGATCTATATGAAGTTGGGGTTATAATATAATATTTCGATATGAGCCATATTGCTCAAATAATTTTGAAATATAATAAAAAATATCTAGTAAAAATTAAATTATTAATTTAGTATTATATGAAAATTGATATTTTTGATAGATTATAACTATTAAAGTAAGTATTGCCAAAATTTTTTTAAAACAATTTTATACGTCTGGCTGATGCCATTCCCTATGTCATAAATAATAAATAGTTTTATCATTATTTCCCCTTAATTTCGGAAACATATAACTTATCTTATTAAATAAAAATTAGGAGATCTTAGCTTTTAGAAATTATTTGTTCCGCCTGGATAAAGGTGCCTCATAGCCAAACTATAACAGTTGCTATGACCAAGATATATTTAAATGTCGCGTACGACTTACAAAAAATAGGTAAAAAGATAATAAAGAAATACATAATCATTCCGAAAATCCAATCGAGATGGAGACCAAAAAAATAATTAATTATAGAATGAAGCTTTGAATGATACTTTGGAAACTTTAAACTTTATTGTGGCGAAACACGTATCCCAATTACAATTAAGTATCACGATTTCAATGGTACTACCTTCACCCAAGTGCCTACGCAGCCCCCGTCCAAAAAATTGATGTCGATTAAAATATTTTCCAAAAATATTACTCATTATTACATCTTATATATATTTTAATTTACATTTAATCACATTCGCCACTAATTTATTTTACAATTAATATCGATCAAATTTTCCTTGATATTTATCTACCATTTTATAATTTCTCAATTCAATTTAAAACCTTTTCACTGCAATAAGGTAAAATGTTTAAAAAAATGACATCGATTATATTGAAACTATGAGAGCTGAAAGCATTATATTAGAACTTAAGGAAATTGGGACAAATATAGATGATTTACACCCAAATTCCTGCCTTCAGCCTTATCATGGCGGGGGAGTGGCAACGTCTTTTGACGGTTAATGGTGGTCTAAAAGGTTCCCTGTGATCTGGGTCTAGAATAGGATCAATGTCTCCTCAACGTCACTTAAAGGGTTGATGTCAGGATGGGCACCGATTGTAAAAACTTTGCTACAAAATTTCCCTATGGTTACAACAAAGCATGGGCGGGGTAGAGCCCAAAGTACCCCGTGTGCCTCCTCATCCGCCTACGATAAAAAGAAGGATGGGAAACCTGGTGGAGCCACGATTTATAAAAACGAAACTTATGACGGCCATAAACGACCTGATAAGTGGAGAAACCAGTTTACATGAGATCGAGTAAGGGTGGCAACGTGGAATTTTGGGAGTATGACGGGAAGAGCGGGAGAAGTGGTGGATGTATTGCATAGAAGGCATATTGATGTTTTTTACTGCATACAGGAGACCAGATGGAAAGAAAATGGCGCAAGAATGATTGGCATGACTAGTGAAAAGTATAATTTGGCAAGGAAGTGATGGTAAGGCTGGAGTTGGGGTATTGGTTGCGGAGAAATTGGTAGACAAATTAGTCGAAGTGAGAAGGCTAGATATCCAGATAATGGTAATCAAAATGATTTTTGGCAGAAAGCTATATAATATTATCTCGGCATATGTTCCTCAGGTTGGAAGAAGTGAAAAAGAGAAAGATATATTTTGGGACAGTCTTTTGGGGGTGACATCGAGACTAGCAAAGGAACAGATGATTATCCTGACTGGTGATCTGAATGGACATGTGGGAGCGAGTAGTGAGGGGATTTTACGAGTAGTAATATAATCTGTATATCTTCATCTAAGTATTCTTTTTCTAATTTGAAGTTTTTTTTAATTTAAAAATATAAATGCTTTATTTTTCATTTTAGAAAAAAGTTCAGAAAAAAAGTTGTTTATATCGGAATCTATGATTAAACAAGCCAGTGCTTTGGAGATAGATGTTCGCTTGGGAATCATATATTGGACCGATATAGATGCTAAAGTATTAATTAATATGTAAACAATTTTTTTTAAACCAAGTTACGGTATAGTGTCACTATCCCATTCTTGAAATTATTGAGATTGCAAAAACTTTTTCCCATTAAGTGACCACAACTTTATGCTACTTCATTTTAAATTATCAGCTTTCCAAAATATATAGTGGGAAATGTTGAAAATTTATTAATTTATTTTCAGATGCGGTTAGAAAATAGTACGATTTCAATTAAACAAGATACATCTAGATCCTGTTTAATATATTATCTGAATCGATTTGGATTATGTTTGGACCTAAAAGGGTCAAATTAGTGTTGTTAATTTGCTTTATTCATAAAAATTACGATCTAATTTGTTGCTCAAGCTGGCTCTGAGTGACGAACTCGGAACACAAACCCTAAGCAAATTTGAACACAAAATCTGAGAAACTCCGAGAACGAATTCAACCCCTGAGCAAACCCGAGCACAAAATCTGAGCTAACCCTGAGCAAAAGTCCATTAATATTAAAATCTGTTTTTTATCCAGCTGGGTGACTACCAAATACAACATTAAATAATTGTTTTATTGTAATAATAATTATCACAGTGGGTGGGTCTAGATTTTGGGGGGTCAGGAAAATTTTTATCAAAACAAAATATGAATATGGCATTGTTATCTAATAAAAGTTATTTAAAATATCTTAACTGAAATAATAGTATTAATTTTTGGTCTGAATGTGTTGAACCTAGTGTGGGTGGAAGGGGGTAGGGGTGTAAAAAATAAAAATTCGATATGGTTATCAAATTAAATTTAATTAAATAATCGTTTGATTGGAATAATAATTATCACTCTAAGTATGCAGATGGCGATTTTGTAGGGTCTAGAATTTGACTATTTTTTTATAACATAAATAATCTTTATGTATATTAAATAAAACGTAATTAAATTATCTTTTATCTATAAGGTTAATTATTTCTCTGAGTAGGCGGGTCTAGAGGGGTCTGGGATTTGAGTTTTTTTATAACATAAATTTTCAATATTGGATATCGAATAGAGATATTGTCTGGGGGAGGGGGGTGGGTTGGAATTTAACATGAATTTGTAACATAAATTTCAACTTTTTTTAGCACAATGTTAAGTTTACAACTTCAAGTTCAAAACTCGAGTTTGCAACTTATATTTTAATTTAATTGAATATAAAAAATTTTTTTTAAAGAAATGGAAAAAATATATATATTTAAAAAAGGGGGGAAAATATATTTAAAAGAAAAGAAAACTTTTAAAAAATAAAAATATTTTAGTAAGTCGGCGGGGCTTAATGACCCATGAATAGATATACAGTTGGATCAGCAAATTTCTATTGATATTCTTTGTCGTAGGTAAAAGTCTTCTTTTGGATTACCCATGATTAAACTTAACTTTTCCCTTTTTCTTGATATAATTTTAGGGGTTGGGGTCTAAATGATCCACATGTATCTGAAACTATCAGCACAAACAAAAGGTTATTAAAGTTGCTATATTTATTTGTCGTGGAGTTTTCAGCTTTCATGATCAAGTTGACAGAAAAAGATCTGGCATGAGCAGTTTAATGTTTTAAAATATTTTTAATTCTATTGAATTTGGCCAGAAATTCATCTCTGAAATGAAATATTGCACTTCCACCTCCAATGGGTGAACCTAGGTGGGTAAAGCTAGTTTTGTCCATTACAATAAAATTTTCAGGTGGCAGTCTGATTCAAGAGGAGGGGGCGGGAGGAAATAAAATTCACACTTATTAGGATTTAGTGACAGTCCCGTTATGGGGAAACGTGAATTGAAGGCAATTTGTAGATCTATTTTGAGGATGCATTGATCTTGTGTTGGAGGATGACACATGTGGAGTGGGATACCGCCTCACATCCTCCGGGAATATTAAAATTAAGCTAGTTAGGGTTTAACAGGTTAGACAGGGGTAATTTTATACGGGTAGCAGATTATTTTAGAAATTTTTCTCTGGAATACTGACTGCTATAGGTCTGATGTCCCCATTTGTTTTGTTTAAGATTATTAAGCGGGCTTCAAATATGATGGGTATTATAAAATATATGATTGAGCAATATTGTAAATTGTGTGAACATATCTTGATATAGGGGTCTAGTTGGGTTATCTTGTTAAGTATATGACTCGAAAGCTATAAAATAATCTTTTTTGAATGTTGCATCCAAGATTTCCTCCTCAGTTCGTGGAACAGGATTATTAAGGTGGAAGGATGATAAGTGTAAAATCTTGAGGATGTTTAGATTGTAAGGCCCAAAGAGTTTTTCCGTCATTGAGGGCCATAGTACATTTGTAGCAAGCTAGGTTGATAGCCGAATATTGCATAAGTTTATTTTATTCTCAATAAGCTTAGCCTTTTTTTTCTATCAAAAGAAATGTATAGATTGTTTGGGAATATCAAAGTGAATTTAATAATGTTTTTTGATATTTTATTTTAAATGTAGTTTTGATGTAAGAAGGTGTAAATTTAAATAAATAAACAAACATTAGTTCTTGACCCATGTTTTAAATAAAGATTTTTATTTATAAATATGACATGATAAGTGAATTTTTAAAATGTATAAACGATTTTATTCCTGTAAAATTATGGAAATGAATTAGCCAGAATTATTATATTAGATGACAGAGTTGGGCAGGTCCTGATACAGATTCTTTATAAAAAAAATGAATCTTAGATACAGATACTAGTATCTTTTTCAAAATATCAAAAAGATATAAGATAAAATATACTTGTATCTTTTACTAAATTCTAGTATCTTAAATACAAGATACTTTTAAATTATCATTACCAATTAGATTAGAATAGTTTATAAAATCAGTTTTTATTATTTATTTGTGAAGAACATAGCATACACATATAAGAATGAATATTTGTAATAATTAATAAGTATTTATTAATGAATTAATTATAATAACCAGGGATTTTAATATTAGTTTTTGCCTATTAATAGCTTAAACAGGGAAGGGAGAGTAGTGTATTTAATGGGAGTTGAAAATTTGCAAATAAGAAAAAAAAATTAAATCCAGAGTTGGACAGATCCTCCGGAAAAAGAATCTAGATACAGATTCTTTATAAAAAAATGAATCTTAGATACAGATACTAGTATCTTTTTCAAAATATCAAGAAGATAAAGATACTTGTATCTTTTACTAACTAGAGTATCTTAAATACAAGATACTTTTTATTATCATTTCCAATTAAATTAGAATAGTTTATAAAATACAGTTTGATTTATTTATTTGTGAAGAACATAACATACTCATATAATAAGAATGAATATTCACAATAATTAATAAAATATTTATTGATGAATTAATTATAATAACCAGAGATTTTAATATTAGCTTTTGCCCATTAATAGCATAAACAGGAAAGTGAGAGTAGTATATTTAATGTGAGTTGAAAATTTGCAAAATAAAAAAAAAATTAAATCAATTATTATTTTTTTAAAATAATTAATTTTTCAAATAATTAATCATTGAGCCTTTGCCTTTTTGGCGTAATTAGCATTGTGTCAAAACTAAATAACCTCTCAACAGGAGCTGATGAAGGTATGGCAGTATTATATTTTAAAAAAATTTCCTTAATTAAAGGATAAAAATTTAGCATTTCTAGTGTTTTTCGGTGGTATTTAATATAATTTACAACCTCGAGCTCAATGTTGTTTGTATTGTTGAACTCAACAACTTTGCTTCACCAAAAGAAAAATAATCATCATTTTTTTTATTACTAAATCTACTGGTGAGATAGCATGAGCTTGATTGTACACTATAGATGCCAGATTTAAGGCTTCATTTAATAATTTATTTTGAAAATATTTTTTTTTATTATCAGATTCAATCCATAGGTTCTTAAAATATATATGTGATAATGATGCCAAAAAGGCCTCATTATATTCATCATCATAAGAAAATTTTTTTTAAAATCTTTTGCTCATGGCATTTTGGACAGCGTTTAATAGAGGTAGACAATATTGTAAACTTGAATGTTCAAATCTACCTAATTCCCTTTTAACTACAAATAGTATGGGCACTAATTCCCCATAAAATGTACTACTCTGCCCTTGTAGTTTGTCTAATGGAATTGCTATAGGACCTAAAACTTTATAATATTCCTCCATATAAACAATATCCATTTCTTTTAAATTAGGACAATCAATTGTTTAAAATAATAATTTTAAATCGGATTTATATTTTAATAATGAAGTCATACTATCATATAAACTGTTCCATCTCGTTATGCATGGAACCTTTAGCTCAATACCACCTGTTATCTCCCTTATCTTTTCAGAAAATTTGGGCCTTCCACATGCATTCCATAATTTTGTGCATTTCCCCATTAGTCCATAATGAATCTTTTCAAGATTCTTCGAGCTTGATATTGATGAAATAATATCTTTAGTTGCAATTAAGGACAAAGTGTGGCAGGCACATCTGATGTGCCTGGGTAATAATATTTTGTTTATTTCATCTAAAGATAAAGATTTTAAAAAAATTTAAAAAAAAATCTGTACTAACCATCATTGATTTCATTACACTCTAATAGATCATCCTCATCCTCAAAATCGTTGTCAATAGCATTTAATTTCACACAATATTCACTAAATGACTTTACAAAATTGGATGCATTATCTGTGACAGTAGCAATTAGTTTATTAGAAATCCCATGCTCTCTATAGACTTCTTCCAATAACTCAGCAATTTTATCAAATGAATGTGTTGCCAAGGCTCTTGATTGCCTTTCAAGGGTTTCTCTTGTTATCTTTGAAAATAATTTATAAAAAAAATTAAATTACGATATAAATACCCAGTGAGATGTTATTCCCATAAAACTACGGGTTTTTGTAGACCACAAATCTGCCGTGGTACAAATTTATGATTGGGCCTTTAAAATATTTTTTAAAGTATCTACATGATTTTCAAAAATTTCCTCTATTCTTCTCTGCAATGACCTCCTTGAAAATATTTTAAATGATCCAATATTACTAAGAATATCTACAATATCATATCAATATTAATCTATATAAAATAATCTAACCTTTCGTCATTGTAACAAATTCAGGCTGTTCAACTATGCTCAAAGGATGTAAACCCTTGACAATAAATTCACATATCAATTTATTAATTTTATTTGGGGTAATTGTTGGTTTTATTTTATTATTTGTAATTATATTAAATGATTCTGATATATTAGGTTGAATCATTTTTTTTATGGTATTAGAATTTGAAGGTTTTTTTCTGTGCTTATTAAATATAGCTTATATTCAGAGAATATGGCTAAATGACATCTCTAATAAAAAAAATTTACTAGTTTTATTTTATTCATTTATCTTTAATAAGTATTTATCACTTGTTTATGATATTTATTTTTTTAAATTAGTTTCATTTTCTAATATGATTTATTAATTCTGTCTGTCCTTGTAATATCATATTTACTTATTTTATCATCTTATAAATATCATTCAAATTTTTTTATATATTTCATGCAAAATCATTATAAAAAAATATGAAAATAATGTACAACATTATATTATTTAATTATTAAATACATAACATTCTATTATGCATTCTAAATTGATTAAATTTAGTAAATAAATACTGTAATGTAATTTCTTTTATTTAGAGCCTTTTAAAATTATCTAATGTTATATTATATCAATTGTAGCTTAAATATTTCCTCTGATAAGAGAACTTGTTAAAATAATTAAAAATAAAAAACATATATCCAATATGATTTTAATTTGATAATAAATCATCTTCTATAAAATTTTTTAAAATAACCATTATCTAAGAGGGACTTAAGTATGTTAATTAATAAAATAAAAATGTATAAATATAATATAATACCTTAAGATGTTTAATAAAATTTGTAGATGAGTTTGTTGATCTAATAACTTTTTTATTTGTACAAGTTTGACATTCCGCTTGCACCTTGTCCTTTTTCACATATATTATCTTATAAAATTTTCCATCTAGGATTTTAAGATTCAGATTTGATTCAGGAGAACCTATCTCCATAATTTCATCTTCACTACTTTCTTCACTATGAATATTAATCATTCTGCAAATTAAAAAATATTATATATAAAATATATCCTTTACTTATTTAGTTTTGGTGTTGTTATTTTTAATCTATAAAACTTTGTGATCTGTACAATTTCCAACTAATTTTGGTAATCAATATATTTAAAATATAGCAGGAAAAAAATAAAGAAAATAATAGATTCCACGAAGAATATAAAGTTACATTGTGTAATATGTAAATGTTTTATTTAAACATGAATATTAAAAAGAATCTGTATCTGTATCTTTGTCAAGAAAATGGAAAAGATACAAGATTCTTTTCAAAATAAAGGATCTAAAATACAGATACTAGTATCTTATTGAAAAGGTCAAAAAGATACTGAGTACAAGATACAAAAGGATCTTTATCTTGTATCTTAGATACAAGTATTCGCGGTACTGCCCAACTCTGATTAAATCAAATGATTTATTAGAATTTGCAGGTTATTTTCTGTGTTGTTTTAAATATAGCTTATATTCAGAGTATATGGCTAAATGGCATCTCTAAAAAAAATATACTAGTTTTATTTTATTCATTATCTTTATAAATAATTATTTATCATTACTTGTTTGTGATATCTATGTATTTTTTAAATTAGTTTATTTTCTAATATGACTTATTACTTGCGTTTGTAATATCATATATATAAATATCATTTAAATCTCTTTTCATATTTTTTTTATATATTTCTTGCAAAATCAATATATAAAAAATATCATAATAATGTACAACTTTATATTATAATTATTAAATACATAATTATTATTAAAAAAATATTCATAAAAATGGATTTCTATTTTATTTATAAAAATAAATGATTTTATATATAACTTTTTTTAAATTTTAAAACATTTTATTTTTGTTAAAGAAGCCATTTTATATCGGATCAAATTTTATAATATTGGTCGATAACCTTTTAAAACGGGTGAAATCGGCTCAATCCGATTCGATAAAAAATATGGGCACATTCCTAATATATTTTATATATAATTATTTAAGCAAGTTCTTATTAGAGGAAATTTTAAAGCTACAATTGATATATAAAAATATTAGATAATTTTAAAATTCTTATAAAATAATTATAATAAGGTAGAATTTAATTTTATTAGTTACCTTTATTTATTTATGATATAATTAAAATTACATTACAGAATTTATTTACAAAATTTAATCAATTTAAAATTAAAGAAAATTGTTATGTTTAATAATTAATTAATAAACATTCTGCCATATTGTTATTTTTTTGCGCATTCTGTTTATTTTTTGCTAGTGATATTGACAGATATTATCGCCGCAAGCTGACCTCTAAATTGGAAATATTGGTATTTCTAAAAAGAAATCTTCGATATTTAATGTTAAATATTATTTTAAATATTAATTTCAAATTTCATAATATAATTGTTTATTACTTATTATGTATATAGATTAATGTTATTACTTATTTATTATATAAAAGTAATAAAAATATTTTATATACTTTTAGAATTGCAATTGAATTTAATATAAACTATAACTGATCATTATAATATATTTAAATGACATAAGTTATGGTATAATTAAATTATAGATGTTATACTAATAAAAATTATATTAAAAATGAAAACTATTGATATCTCTACAGAATACAAAATTAGATATGATATCGGATCGGTAATCTGCCGATATCAATTTAATATCGGGAATATCGGATCGGCCTCCAAAAAGTGGTATCGATACACCCCTAAAAAACATATATCCAAAATGATTTTAATTTGATAATCAACCATCTTCTATAAAATATTTTAATATTATCTAAGAGGAACTTAAGTATAGGTATTATTATGTTAATAATTATTAAATAAAATTGTATAATATACTTTAATATGTTTAACATAGTTTGTAAAGGATTTTTTTTGAACCTTTAATAACTTTTTTACTTGTGCAATTTTGACATTCAGCTTGTACCTTGTTCTTTTTCACATGAATTACTTTATAAAATTTTCCATCTAGAATTTTAAGATTCGGATTTGATTCAGGAGAACCTATCTCCATAATTTCATCTATACTATGATTGTTAAACATTCTACAAATTAAAAAAGATTACATATAAAATATATCCTTCTCTTATCTAGTTTTGGTGTTGTTATTTTTAATCTATCTATCTTTGTGACTTGTGAAATTTCCAACTAATTTTGGTTATCAATATATTTAAAATATAGCGGGAAAAAATAAAGAAAATAATACAAGATTTCACGAAGAAAATAAAGTTATATTGTGTGATATGTAAATGTTTTAAACATGAATATTAAAAAGAATCTGTATCTTTTTAAAGAAAATGAAAAGGATACAAGATTCTTTTCAAAATAAAGGATCTTAGATACAGATACTAGTATCTTTAGATACAGATACTAGTATCTTATTAAAAATGTCAATAAGACACTGAGTTCAAGATACAAAAGGATCTGTATCTTAGATAAAAAAGGATCTGTATCTTAGATAAAAAAGGATCTGTATCTTAGATACAAGTATTCGCTTGCCCTGTTAGATGAATAAAAACAAGAGTTTTGAAAATATCTGTAAAAAATTTTTGAGCAAAAGTTATTTTTTTAAAAGAGGATATTTTGATCTAATTTTTCCTAAAAATCAGACCTGCAGGCTGTATTTTAATTTTTTTTGATATACATGGGCCAGGCTTAAAAACAAAAAAAATGCCCGGGCCTGGCTGAATATTTTAAAACCAAATATTTTAAATCGTCATTATTAACTATAAAAATTCAAAATATAATATATTTTAAAAAGGCCGGGCCGGAATTTTTTTTAAAATGTGGTACCTTTACAGGTTTCTGCTAAAAATACCTTACCATGATGATTATAGGAATTGCGAATGATTATTATTATAAGATACTTAAATTAACTTTTAATTGTTGCCCATTTTAAGTTTATATGTTATAAAAAGTTAAATTCATTTCTAACTTCCTAAGATCCCAACCCGCCTATTTGGAAAGATAATTAGTATTACAAAAATATATTTTAAAGCTATAATTATATACCTAGATCATACTTTTAAAATTTATAAATACGTAAACCAATCCCATGATTATTCAAAGACCCCTCCATATTTTTAAAAGATATTTTGATTAATACCCATTATGAATTTATATGTTATAAAGAGTTAAATTCATTACTGTCCCCCAAGATCAAGACCCACCTATTTAGAAAGATCAGTATTCCATCCTTTTTTAATCGGTCTAATCAGATAACTTTCCATTTTTTCCTTAAAGATGGCTGCACAGTTTTGAGACTCCATGTTTATTCAATAATTGAAGAAATATTTGAGTTAGGACACAATTTCAAAGTATAGACTTTGTATCCTTAATTTTTTTTATTAGTGTAAAAAATGTTTCATATTAATGCCAGGGCAGGTAAGTCATATTCATCTGAAGAAATATGTACAATTGACATAATATTCTCTATAAAATAAATTATAATATTAAAAATAGGAATATAAATTAACATATCTTGATTGATTCAATATTAATAAAATTAACAATCTTGTCTTATAGTTTAAAATAAAAATGAAAGAATTTGGTGGTTGATCTGACTTAAAAACTCGGCTTAAATTATTTATAAAATTTAAAAAATAAATAAACATATTTTATAATACGTTTTTTACATATTTTTTAAGAAAATTTTTAAAGCAACGTGGAATGTTTTGCGTTACCGTTACTTGTTACCCCTAGAAGAAGGTAACGAATGGCATTTCTTTTCTTAAAAAAAGGTAACGAATGGCGTTCCTTTTCTTCAAAAAAACCATAATTTTTGAACTTTACAGTACTAATATATAGGGATTTTGTTATATTTTATACAAGTTAATAGGTAGCTTATTTTTTATACCATTTCTTAGTAACTAATTTCGTACATTTTAAATAATGATAATAAGTTGTTTTTATTAAAATTAACCTCCTATCCTATAAAATAATTTCGAGCTATATATAGGCTAAGAAAACACGGGCAAAGATGGGGGGGGGCTAGAATTAAAGCCTTCCACCACATTAGGAAATTTCTGGCTACTCCTATTTAATGAATAGCTTAACTTGCTGTTTGCTGCAGTTTGCTTAAAATATTGCCTGTTTTTTACACCATTTATACTTAAAGCTATTTCAGTGAGCAATTATTAAAAATTTAATGCATTATGCTATTTAGTATCATGAATATGGCATGCATCTATCGTTATTATATCTTAAATGGATAGTCTTAGCTTGCTGTTTGCTACAGATTGCTTAAAATATTCTTATCTTTTTAACACCTATTTGAATCTATTTCAGATAAGCAATTATCATTTGCATGAACATGGTATCCTTTCATCATCTTTGAATGCAGTTATAATCATTACATTTTAAATAGCATGTATATGGCAATCGAATCAATTATCTTTAGATTTGTAGGTAAATATGAGAAAATAAATAATTAACTATTAAGATATTTAATTTTCCTTTTAGTTTTGACTGATTATAATTTGAGTGCAAAAAAAGAAAATAAAACAGTTTCAATTAAATTTATTACCAAATTTCCATTGCTAAACGAAGCGGAGAAACTAAATTATTTTTCATTGAATTGAATTTTATAGGTCCGTGAAGTTGGCCGAACAATTGGAAGCACTAACGATGAATTATATATCATTTTTTAGTGCTTCGTTAGTGCTTCAATCCGTTTAGTAGCCGAATTTAAGGAAAAAAAGTTATAAGCAAAAATAAAAATTTGTGCCAACTTCACGCTTAAAAGTCGATTGGAAGCACTAACGATGAAATATATATCATTCTTTAGTGCTTCGTAAGTAGAGGTTAGTGCTTCAATCCGGATAGTAGCCGAATTTAAGGGAAAAAAGTTATTCGCGAAAAAAATAAAAATAAACAAATATTGGCGACTTGCCAAAACAAAAACTATAATAGTACAAAACATCCGGTTTTCGCCATTATTTAGTGCTTAATTAGTAAATTTTAATTCCGTAATTTTTATGGTTAACCGCCTTATAAAAAAAAAGATATTAGGTATATAAAAATGATGACGTCACGATTTAAGCGTAAAGTTGGCCGAACTTTTGGAAGCACTAACGATGAAATGTATATCATTCTTTAGTGCTTCGTTTGTAGAGGTTAGTGCTTCAATCCGGATAGTAGCCGAATTTAAGGAAAAAAAGTTATTCGCGAAAAAACAAAAATAAACAAATATTGGCGAATTGCCAAAACAAAAACTATAATAGTACAAAACATCCGGTTTTCGCCATTATTTAGTGTTTAATTAGTGTATTTAAATTCCGTAATTTATTTTTTTAACCGTCATATGAAAAAATTGTAACACGCTAAAGAAATTTTTAGAGGTCAAATTTCGGCTGGAAAATTATGAAAGCACTAACGATGAAACTTATATCATTCTTTAGTGCTTCGTTAGTAGAGGTTAGTGCTTCAATCAGTTTTGTAGCCGAATTTAAGAATAAAAAGTTATTTGCGAAAAAAAGAAATAATGGCGACGTGCCAAAACAAAAACTATAATAGTACTAAACATCCGGTTTTCGCCATTATTTAGTGCTTAATTAGTATTATTAAATTCTGTAATTTATTTTGTTAACCGTCATATGAAAATATTGTAACACGCAAAAGAAATTTTTAGAGGTCAAATTTCGGCTAGAAAATTATGAAAGCACTAACGATGAAACATATGTCATTTTTTAGTGCTTCGTTAGTGCTTGTTAGTGCTTCAATCCGTATAGTAGCCGAATTTAAGGAAAAAAAAGTTATAGGCAAAAATAAAAATTTGTGCCAACTTCACGCTTAAAAGTCGATTGGAAGCACTAACGATGAAACTTATATCATTCTTTAGTGCTTCGTTAGTAGAGGTTAGTGCTTCAATCAATTTTGTAGCCGAATTTATGAATAAAAAGTTATTCACGAAAAAAAACAAAAATAAACAAATATTGGCGACGTGCCAAAACTAAAACTAGAGTAGTACTTAACATCCGGTTTTCGCCATTATTTAGTGCTTAATTAATGTATTTAAATTCCATTATTAATTTACTTAACCGCCTTATAAAAAAAGTTATAAGGTAAATAAAAATTATGACGTCACGATTTAAGCGTGAAGTTGGCCGAACTTTTGGAAGCACTAACGATGAAACTTATATCATTCTTTAGTGCTTCGTTAGTAGAGGTTAGTGCTTCAATCAGTTCCGTAGCCGAATTTAAGAATAAAAAGTTATTCACGAAAAAAACAAAAATAAACAAATAATGGCGACGTGCCAAAACAAAAACTATAGGAGTACTAAACATCCGGTTTTCGCCATTATTTAGTGCTTAATTAGTGAATTTAAATTCCGTAATTTATTTTGTTAACCGTCATATGAAAAAATTGTAACACGCTAAAGAAATATTTAGAGGTCAAATTTCGGCTGGAAAATTATGAAAGCACTAACGATGAAACTTATATCATTCTTTAGTGCTTCGTTAGTAGAGGTTAGTGCTTTAATCAGTTTTGTAGCCGAATTTAAAAATCAAAAGTTATTTGCGAAAAAAAGAAATAATGGCGACGTGCCAAAACAAAAACTATAATAGTACTAAACATCCGGTTTTCGCCATTATTTAGTGTTTAATTAGTATTTTTAAATTCTGTAATTTATTTTGTTAACCGTCATATGAAAATATTGTAACACGCAAAAGAAATTTTTAGAGGTCAAATTTCGGCTAGAAAATTATGAAAGCACTAACGATGAAACATATATCATTCTTTAGTGCTTCGTTAGTAGAGGTTAGTGCTTCAATCAGTTCCGTAGCCGAATTTAAGAATAAAACGTTATTCACGAAAAAAACAAAAATAAACAAATAATGGCGACGTGCCAAAACAAAAACTATAGGAGTACTAAACATCCGGTTTTCGCCATTATTTAGTGCTTAATTAGTGTATTTAATATCCGTTTAATTTTGTTAACCGTTATATGAAAAAATTGTAAAACGCTAAAGAAAAAACCTTTATGGCATAGTTATAAATAATATTTAATTTTTTAATACATATAATGCAATATAATTTTATTTGAATTGTATATGATAATTTTCAATTCACTTAAAATATCAAATAAATAATATATATGTTTTTAGGATTGAAGAATGTTTTTATCTTGGGAGGAGCTTATCAAATCAAATGATTTTACAACCCCTAAATAAAGGCATTGACAACAGAAATTGTGAATTGAAAATTATCCTATACAATTCAAATAAAATTATATTGCATTATATGTATTAAAAAATTAAATATTATTTATAGCTATGCCATAAAGATTTTTTAAACTATATTCCTATTATATTCGTATTTGTTTATATTTGTTATATAGAATGTTTTATTGATTATAAGCTTATTTTCGCTAATTGCTGCTTTATTCGTTGAAAATTATTTCATACATTTTTTATAATTTTTTCCTTCTTTATTCTTCCATCAATATTTTAGTTATAATATTCGAATAAAAATATAACTCTCTTATTCTACAATCTATTTATATTATCGAGTAACAGTTTTCCAATAAAAAGATATAACGCTTGAGGATTATATTTTCGACCACTAAGTGGAGTTGGACTTGCATTTTTATTAATAACTTCTTTAGTTGTTTTGATAATTTCTAGAGAAGAGTTTGAATACAATTATTCATATCTATCTATAGAAACATAATCAATTTGATTTCTTAAGATTCTAAAGAGGTGTCAGAAAATTTGAATTATTGATATGCTATAATGAATCAAGGTAACTATCAGAATTTCTGCATAATTATATTGATAATAATGAGATCTAAATGTATAAGTTTCATCGTTAGTGCTTTCATAATTTTCCAGCCGAAATTTGACCTCTAAAAATTTGTTTAGCGTGTTACAATTTTTTCATATGACGGTTAACAAAATAAATTACGGAATTTAAATATACTAATTAAGCACTAAATAATGGCGAAAACCGGATGTTTAGTACTCCTATAGTTTTTGTTTTGGCACGTCGCCATTATTTGTTTATTTTTGTTTTTTTCGTGAATAACTTTTTATTCTTAAATTCGGCTACGGAACTGATAGAAGCACTAACCTCTACTAACGAAGCACTAAAGAATGATATAAGTTTCATCGTTAGTGCTTTCATAATTTTCCAGCCGAAATTTGACCTCTAAAAATTTCTTTAGCGTGTTACAATTTTTTCATATGACGGTTAAAAAAAATAAATTACGGAATTTAAATACACTAATTAAGCACTAAATAATGGCGAAAACCGGATGTTTTGTACTATTATAGTTTTTGTTTTGGCAATTCGCCAATATTTGTTTATTTTTGTTTTTTTCGCGAATAACTTTTTTTCCTTAAATTCGGCTACTATCCGGATTGAAGCACTAACCTCTACAAACGAAGCACTAAAGAATGATATACATTTCATCGTTAGTGCTTCCAAAAGTTCGGCCAACTTCACGCTTAAATCGTGACGTCATAATTTTTATATACCTAATATCTTTTTTTATAAGGCGGTTAACCATAAAAATTACGGAATTACTAATTAAGCACTAAATAATGGCGAAAACCGGATGTTTTGTACTATTATAGTTTTTGTTTTGGCAAGTCGCCAATATTTGTTTATTTTTATTTTTTTCGCGAATAACTTTTTTCCCTTAAATTCGGCTACTATCCGGATTGAAGCACTAACCTCTACTTACGAAGCACTAAAGAATGATATATATTTCATCGTTAGTGCTTCCAATCGACTTTTAAGCGTGAAGTTGGCACAAATTTTTATTTTTGCTTATAACTTTTTTTCCTTAAATTCGGCTACTAAACGGATTGAAGCACTAACAAGCACTAATGAAGCATAAAAAATGATATATAATTCATCGTTAGTGCTTCCAATTGTTCGGCCAACTTCACGGACCGAATTTTATAAGACGGGGAAATTTTTTTTTTTGTTTTTAAAAATTATTCCTTTTTCAAAAAGAATTAAATTAAATTGCAGATTTATATTCATAAAAAACAATTTTACAAATTAAAATTTCCGTAATTCACTAGAAATTTATGTTCACCCCCAAACATGCCTGGCAAAATTTTTGGGAAGGGCTATCACGCCTATTATTTTAAATATAGTCACACTCACGTCGTGCCCCATATTGACACACATAATTTCATGGCTCCCGCTCACCTCTAAGGCGTACTCAAATTTATTTTCAAGGGGGCTCCTTTTTATTTTATGCCCTTCTCCCAGGAGCATATTGGGAGGCTATAAAACCCGTGGAAAATTTTTTAAAAGAGGTTAATATGATTTTATTTAAAATCTGCTACTATATTAGAATTTTAAAGAATTCTTATCTTTTTTTTTATTTATAAATGATCCATTTAAAAAGTCCTTTGAGTTTGAATGCGTTATTCTTTAAATTAAATAAACTTTTGCTTTCATAATTATTATACGTATTATTTCATTCATTTAATGGCCGACAACAAGCCAATCCGCCTTTAGCAAATAAATTATTTAAAATAATCTTCCAATATTTTTTATTATTAGTATTAATTCTATAACATTTATTATTTCTTGTAATATATTTACTAAATTTTTTCTGTTTTATATATTTTCTTTATTTTTTTTATAAAAATAAATTGTAATAATAAAATATATTTGATGATTTAAGTTACATTATTTAAAATTATTCATTCAAAATATGGAAATTATTCACTTATTTTAGATGTCATTCTTATGTAATCAATATTATTGAAAGAAATAACATTTATACAACTACATTACAAATATACATTATTTAAAATTATTCATTTAAAATATGAAAATTATTCACTTATTTAGACATTCTTTTATAATCAATGTTATTGAAAGAAATAACATTTATACAACTAAATTACGATATTAATATATAGATATTTATATAAGTAAATATACCAGCAAAATATGTAAATTATTTTAGATATTATTGAAAGAAATAACTTAACATTTATACAACTACATTACAATATTAATAATTTTAATGAAACTAACTTAATACATAAGTAAATATTATATCATTATTCTTTAGTAGAAAAATATGGGAATTATTCAATTATTTTATAGGTCATTCTTGTGTGTGTAATCAGTATTAATGAAAGAAATATATATTCTTATGTAACAACATATGCTTGCATTCAAAGAATTTGGTGAACAGCTTTTATTTTCTGATGATATAATAAAAATATTATTGGATGATCATCAGTTATAATACCCATTGGTAGACTTGCATATTATGTTGGATAGAAGTTTATGTTCTCAATGCAGAACTCTTGTTTAATACTTGGGAATGGCCGTTTAAGGGCCCATAGTGTGAATCGACAAAGATGCCCCCTTTCTGGCTCTGTCCCCATATTCCTCTCCTATAAAATCCCCCACAGTTCCCTCTTGAATCCTATGAGACAGTCATCTGTTCCTCTACATCAAATCATGATAATATTGCAACATCAAGCATTCTCGAATCTAATATCCTTGATATTCATTTCACTAATTCCTTGGACTGCCCAAACCTCGTTTGATTTCCAGAATTCCAAGAGGTGCCAGATAAGTTGTTTCCATCAATTATGCTCAATGCATTGATAGACTGTTAAAAAACTTCTCTAAGGATGCATGGTCAGCCTTTTTTTTATTCGACCACAAATCTTTCCAAATTCTTGCTGTGAATGTTAATTCTTTCACTACGTTTTTAAATATCAATTATGAACCCCATGATATCATAACTCATACCTGCAACAAAGAACAAGACGATTTAAAATTTAAGGTGAAGCTAATCAATAACAAAATAAACAATCTGTACATAAATAGTGCTCTTAGACTGTGCAGCTTCTTTGACATACTTGCACCAGTGGATGTGATGTCATACCAAAGACTACTAGATAAGTATCCCCAAACACCGGATGCTATAATGATTTGTGAAACCAAGAATCCTTTTCCAATTTTCACTTTATTTAAATCAGTAAGATCTTTTCAGAAAGACGCGAATCCTGGATTTGAAAGCATCAAACCTTCTTCAAGATTTAACTACTCCCATCCTCAACTGGATAAAATAACTCAATTATGCAACAAGGTCATCAATGGTGACGTCCCAGATTTTGTAAGAGCCCTCTGGAGCCAAACTTGCCTCCGAGAAAAAAGAGTGGTGATATCAGGCCTATTGCCGTTGGTGCTGTATATAGGAGATTATGCTCCAAGCTAATAGCTAGCAGGATTTCTGCGCAAATTTCTAACATACTTCTTCCTCTTTAATTAGGTGTTGGAACGAGCTCAGGATGTGAAGCGGCTTCACATATAACTCGTATTTATGTTCAGAATGCTACAATCGCTCAACACCTTGTTAATCCACTTTAGAAATGCTTACAATAGCATTCACAGAAAAGTAATCATTTCACAATTCATAAAACATTTCCCAGCTTTTACAAACTATATCCCTCGTATAAAAAACCATCCCATTTGGTATTTGACCATTATATCTTAACCTCTACTGAAGGTATTTAACTCATATTATTTTGTCTGGGTATCCATGATTATCACTAAAATAAAAAATTAATGCTCGCTACCCCTACATTTATGGTACATTGATGATGGGTCATCTTCGGCGATTCTGCGGATGTGGAAAAGGCTGTTAATATTGTTAAGGCTTCCACTGATAGTCTCGTACTTGTAATCAACCAACTCAAAACCGAATATTGTGAAATTAATACAATTCCATTAAACGTTTTTGACTTGTCCCCTTGAAAAATTTTTCGCATATTGGCTCTCCCATTGGTGAAGAGTCAGTAAATTCTTTTTTTTTAGCGATATGGACTATATATTTGAAAATTTAACACGCATTCTTCCCTGTATCTCGGCTCACAAGTCCTTTTTTTAAATTAGGAATTTCTTCAACATCCCTAATATCCTTTACGCCCTACCATCGAGCCCATTATTTCTAGAGAGAGTGCATCTAGTAAGATTCGAAACCTGAATAAGAGTAATTCTTAGTGACTGCTTAAATATCAAGTTTACAATTGCTTGGCATCAAGCCACACTTCCTTCCAAACATGGCGGACTTGGTATAAGATCCCCTCTGTCGATCTCAATATGTGCGTTCCTAGCCATCTTTAGGCACATAGATTAATTGGCCAACATCGGTCAGTCCACGATTCCTTTTTGAATACTACTGGAACGGAGTGGGCAAAATCCGTCACAACCACAACAATATTTCCAATCTCTGTAAAACAGAAAAATTGGTATTTGCCACTTGTGAAAAACTCCGTTGCTTACTTTATTTCGAGTCTTTCACCTTTGGCTAGGACCACATTCATTGAACTTATCAAGGATGGTATATGAATTTTTATCTGTTATTTCATCTATGAATCTTAAACTTGAATTGGACAATCACGAGCTCATTTATGCTCTATGTAACAGGTTCAACATTCCTTTTTCATTACCATATAAATGCAGCAAATGTCATACTAATGATGACAATATGGCGCTTCATCCTTTACATTGAAATCGTAATCCCAGTCGGCAAACCCGGCACTCGAGGTGCAATCAAATCATATCTCTTGCACTTATCAGCTGGTTTTCCTACCTCATTGGAGCCTTCTTGTCTCTTTCCCGATGGTAGGGGTCCTGATGGAGTTACCACAATTCTATGGTTACAAGGAAAGTTTATAATATGGGATTTTTTTGTTTGGACACGAAATCCCCTTTCAAATTTAACAAGGACGAAGAGAGCTCAAAATTTTAAGATCACCTCATCTAAAGACTTTGGCCGCCTAATCAGGAAAAATTCTGGAGATCCCTTCGAAGGCTGTTAATTACAGCAGTAATCGCAATAGCTATTCTTATCGCTAATTATGCTTATTTTATCAATTCAATCTCTCTTGATGATTAGAGAAAAAAGATTTTGAATAATTGTGCTGGTTTTGCTTTTATTTATTTTGTATTTTACATTATTTTACTATTTATGCTCAATATTGTCTTTTTGTTGTTATGATTGTTTTTTTCTAATTCATAATCGTTTACTAACTATTTACTTTGTTATTATAATTTTTTCAATTTGTAATTTATATTTCAATTTGTAATTTATATTTTCAATTGTATTATAAACCTAAAGCATCTGGTGTAAAAAAAAATGAATAAAATATTTACTTCCGCTATTTATTTTAAGACAATAATACGAATAAAATGTCTTCCCTATTTAATTTCTATCGGATCCCCATTTTAAGAACTAATGAAAATTTGGAAATGGTTTTATTTCTAGAGCTAAGCATTTAAATTTAATTTTTATTTCTTTATAGCAGAGACCTTCATGGGCCTTATTTTTTTGACCAAGCCCGCATTAAAAAAAATTTTTTGCCCCAAGCTCGGCCCGGCCCATATGTAATGTTAAAAAAAAATTCCCAAGCCCATAATTAGTTTCACAAACCATATACAAAAATTTAATATTTTTATATTTAATATGAAAATTAACAATATTTAAATATATTTAGGCAATCATTTGTATACAACACTGAAATTTATTATTATTAGAAGAAAAAAAGGCAATATTTCATTAAATTAGCAACTGTTTTAAATAATCTAAATTTAAATATAATAGTTTTAATTCCAAGCCCAGCCCAAGCCCATTAAATTTTTTTTTTAAAAATCCAGGCCCTAATCAAACCCGCTAGAAAATATAATAGGGCCGGATGGTCATGCGGGCCGGCCCGGCCCATGAAAGTCTGCTTTATAGTGCTATTAATTCCACCAGAAATTTAATTTAATATTTAAATTTATTGTATTTAGAAATTATTTTGTATTAATACATATTTAGATGTTATACCAATTGTTTTTAACCCTTTCGCGCCCAGCGAGATCATTTGTCATCAAAATTTTTAATCAATTAATTTTTATATTTAAAAAACGAATGGTTGCTATTTAGGCACATTAATTTACAAAACAATATTTATTCTTTCATGTTTTATCATTAACCTGTCAAAATCTTTATTTTATTATATCAGAATATAAGTTCAAAGTTAGGTATTTTAGGCGCCAAAATTTTTACACTTTTACATCGATTACCATTCTATATAAATATATATAAATCAAAGGTAAATAATATTTTTATGATAGATTATTACTAGTATTTCATGTTTAGTAAAAAAAAATTAACAATAACTATTTTTGATATGATTTTTTAAAGAAAACCAAATTGGTAACATTGGGATTTTCTTATGTAATTTTTTCCATAAATTTTTTAAAATTAAATATTAAAAATATGATATAGTAAGAATTGAATATAGGCTATTTTCCATTTAGCAAGCCACTATAATATTTGCAAAAAGTTAAGAAAGTGACAATTTTATTTTATATTTTTTTAAAAATTTTATAATTAATTTTTAGATGACCTCAACATGTATTATACCAGAGGGAGATATATCTGATGTAGATATTGAGAAGGATGATGACTTTGAAAATGCCACAGTAGTTGATCTAAATATGACCTATGATATTACCAGATATTGAGTTGGAACTGGAAAATTATGATAATGATAATGATATTATCCAAAGTAAAAGGAAAACCCTATGGCGAAATAAGGATTTATATAAATATAATACAGAATTTAAACAAGAATTTTTGCCTCCACCTGATAAGGAAATTTCGCCTTACTAGACGATGATATTATTAACAATTTAGAGCAAACGAATATTTGTTCTTTTCAATTATCTGGCAAATCAACAAATACAAATAGTGAAATTGAAAAATTTCTCGGAATTCACCTTTATACGGGCATTGTTAAATTGCCAAATAAGGCAATATTGGGCTATAGAGACAGTGATTCCTCAAATTTTTCAATACGTGACAAGAAACAGATTCTTGTAATTGAGAAAATACTTTCATATTAATGATAATAATAATATAATCCTTAGGGCCCAGCCTAACACGATAAACTTTTCAAACTAAGACCATTTATTAGTGCATTAAAAATGAACATGAGAAAGATTCAATTAGAGGAAAAATTATCAATTGATGAAATGATAGTCCCCTACAAAGGGCGATGTGAATTTAAACAATATATTAGCTCAAAACCGCATATAATTAAAATTTTCGCTTTATGTGGATCATCTGGAATGCTATATGATTTCGAAATATATTTAGGAAAATGCACAAATATAAAAAAAACTTTGATGAATTAGCGGAGATATTGTTATACGACTATTAGAAACTGTTCCCCCACATAAAAATCATAAAATTTACATGGATACCTTTTTTTTCTTCATATAATTTAGCAGTTGCGCTCAAAGATAATGGCTTTATCATGTCGGGGACCATTAGATCTAATCGATTATTAGGATGCCATCTGGTTGATGATAAAATCTTAAAGAAAAAAGGAAGAGGGTCCCTTGATTATAAAGTGGATTCTAATAATAATATTATAATTTGCAAATGGTTTGATAACAAATCGGTTATCACGATATCATCATTTATGGGTATAAATCCCACATCACGAACGAAAAGATGGTCGGTATCTGAAAAATCTTTTATTAATGTCGAAATTCCGGCTATAATTCAAGATTATAATGCTGGTATGGGCGGAGTGGATCTCCATGATATGTTAATTGAACTATACAGAATTGACATAAAATGGAAGCGCTTTTACATGCGAATTTTCTTTCATTTATTAGATTCCTGTGTGGTGAATTCGTGGTTACTCTATAGACGTCACATCAAACAGAAAGATGATAAATATATATCTCTTTTAGCGTTTAAAGCTCGGATAACTAAAGGATTAATGATGGCTGGAAAGGAAAATTATGGAAAAGAAGGTAAACATAATTTGAGGATTGAAAAAAAAGAAAGAAATTGAATAGTTTTCATCCAATCCCAGATATTAGATTCGATAAAATAGGGCATTGGCCCTCGGCGGCTAACAGACAAAGATGCAAGAATTGCAAAAATGGTTATACCAGATTTGAATGTTTAAAATGTAAAATATCTTTATGTTTAAATAAAAATCGCAATCGTTTTATTTCTTATCATTCAAAATAAATTGTATATTTTTTTACATATGAATATCCCAATGATGACAATTGGTAACATTTTATAATTCTACATATATACCATTTTAAAATAAAAAACGTTGAAAATGTGGTATTTGCGTCTTATTTAACTCAGTTTTAGAAAAAAAATATTTTTGTTCACAGGAAATATGTCGGGCGCGAAAGGGTTGAATTCATTTTTCTTTCCTAGAGCCCCCAAATTCTATATAAAGACCCCAAAATTTTTAAAACTCTAAATTTTCCCAGGTCAGCCTCCCCCTTATCTCCGATCTCTCTTCTGACGCTAATGACATTATCTTATGCATATTCTCAAATTGGATGTATTAAATTAGAAGAGAACTATTATATTTTAACCGATATGGTCAAATTTTATACCGAACTTGAACTGTTATTTTTATCTGATTTAAACATAAATCAAACTGATATACGTTACGGGTTTGATTCCAACTAATAAATAGTGATAAACTTAAATAAATTATTTCTGCCATCTATAAACAATCTTCAGATTCGCGTAATATTTATTGGCTTAAATCTTGATTGAGCCGTTTTTAAAAATTGGCTAAATTCAAGCCGTTTAACAACACTTAATGATTTTTCACTTCATTATAATTATATTTATCTCATAAAATTATTAATTACGTATTTCTTTTATATTTGTAAGCGGGGCTTTATGATTCTATTTATACCTAAAACACGAAGGAAATTTTAAAATGGATATTATATTATTTTAATTTCATATTTGTGTTAAATATATTAGTTTATTTATTAAATACAGAATATAATAAATCATGATAAAATTTATTACGATTTTTAATTATAGAGTAGACCGGGTTAAAACAAAAAATATTTTGCATTTTTACCATAATTTTGAAACAAAAACGAGAACAAATTATAAATTTATATGTAACCAAATACTTTTTCTACAAAATAAAAAAAGTATATCTCTACCTATACTCTTTGAGCTATGATTAATTATGTGAAGTGTTCCATTTTCGCCTTATTACTCCATACCCATAGTAAAATAGCTTAGCTTTAGAGCAGGGCCGTAGCCAGGAATTTTCAGTTAGAGGGGCCAGCTGCTTACTTAGGGAGGGGAGCACTATTTTTTAAAAATAAAACAAATAATTAAGCATTCATAGAAATTTTTTGCTATTTATATTAAAAAATTATTAATGTTATATGAATACAAAATAAACTATAATATGAACATACAAAATAATACTATAACATAATACGACGATTTTTTATTTTAAATTTTAACATAAATGAATTAAAGGATAAATTTTGTGTTAATTTTTTTTCATAAGCCATCAATACTAAATTTTGTTTACTTTGATCTAGCATCGACCCTCTAGTGCTCGATGGAACTCTCTTTAATATAGAGAAACAAGCCGCACAAGAAGCCGTTGGTACCCCAATGATGATGGCTGCTGAGTAGCATTTATACAATTCTTAAAATGCATGATGATATTTTTTTTATACATAATATTTAGGATATTTTCAAAATTATGTGTTTCTTAAACTTCTGCAGCTAATATTCCTTTAACTATTTTCTATGATATAAAGTTTCCATATTTAAGTTTAATAATAATTATTCTAATCGGGTCATTTTGTACGATATAAAAATCACTATCAAATGGGACAATGCATTAAAACTTGATAGAAGATTATAATCATCTTGCTTAAATCTATCTAAAAAATTATCAACAAATTAATCAATAATTTCATAATAATTCCATTTTAAAGAACTCCAATTGGAGTCTTTTTCGCAATCAAATTGTAATTTGGTTTCGACTAATAAATCTTGGAAATTTATAGGCATTTCACGTACGCTTGATGATTTGTGGGGAGTGAGATTAATTTTACTAAAAGTTTTTTAGCCTTTATTCTAATCAAATCAATAGAATTATTCCTTCTTATATTTTTTAAATATATTGATCATAGAATCAATACAGTTTTTAGCATCCACTTGATAAGTACCTACTGACTGTAGATACTTATATTCTTGATCTATTGTTATTAATATCTCATAAATTATAATGGCTAATATAACGTAATTTATATTAACGTATTGAGATAAAAGACCAGGGGCTTCGACAGAATCATGAGTGGGAACCTCTGAATTATGAGTTCCATTAGAAAAGTAAACTAATACTTCACCAATAGCCTCAAAATTAACATAAATGATGCGAGATGTTTCTAAATGACCAGTCCACCTCTGGTCTAAAAGTCTCTTAAGAGTATGGCCCGCATATTTACAGGATACGTTAAACCGCCTAAAAAGTATGCAATGCATTGAATAAAAAAATTAGAAATGATAACAATATTATTATACTAATTTTGAGCCATAAGATGCAACATGTGGTTGTAGCAATGTATAAAAGAACTTTTTTATTAATTTTTTTTTTGAAGTAGGGTTTGCACTCTCAATTTTGGCCAGACATAACGTTTGCACCATCATATGCCTGGTTTATCATATTCGTTTAATTAATATTTAACTCATTAAGTTGCTTTAAAATGCAATTAGTAATGCTTTAGGCAGAAAGACACTGTAAATTATTAATCCCTATTAAATTTTCTTGGACTCCAGAAAAAATATAAATAATTATGCTCAGGTTTTCACAACCTATTGCATCTTTTGTCACATCAGCCTTAAGACAAAAAAAAAGGCATCTCACTTTTGTTTTATTTATCTGAAATATAATCAAGCACCATATCTACCATAATAGATATTACTTCGTTTTAAATCTGGGTGATGTATATCGCGTATTTTTGTATATAAATTTCTTAATTTTATTTAATTCAGCTTTTTGGATGGTTTATGAAAACATTGCTATAAATAGTCCAGAAAGAATAAATTATGTTTTCTACGTTTACAGCATCCATAATTGTTGTTGAACCAGTCCCACCGAAAGGTAGCTCCTGTATGTTAAGAAATATCGTGAAATCTTGATTTAAGATCGTAAAGATTACGGTTAATTTGTTGTCATCTCACTATTTTCTTTATAATGCTAAAATATTCACCGCTGTTTTAAATAACTGGTTATATCGGGCTAAGATAATATTATTTTGTCTAAGATCTTAATCGGACCATTTTTAAAATCAAGCTGTTTAACAATACTGCACAATAATTACCAAATTTTATAAAAAATTTAATAAGAATCTTTTTTATTTTAATAAATATTTACGAATCGGTATCAATCTGATTGCTTAGATTATATATATATATCAATCCCTGAGTAATCACTATCCCGGTTTTTTATGATTTGCACCCAGATATATATCAGAGGTCTTCAAAAGATAATAATATTGTGATTGAACCATAATAAAATAATTATCATTGAAATAAGTACAATTTAAACGTTATAATTAAGCGCCTATATAATGTTATACACAAACACACATGAAAATGATAAAATATGAATGAATGATGATTTATTATTGGATAAAAATAAAACAGGATAGGAAGAAATTTACAGACAAGACATGTTTCTTGAATAAATATTTAAATTTTATTTTAAAAATATAAAAATAATCAATTACAAAATTTTTTTTAAAATTGGGGGGGGGGGGGCGGAAAATTTATGGAGGCCACTTTTGGGGGCCAAAGATTTTTTCTGGGGGCCAGGTTTAGAGCCAGATATTTTTTTAGGGGGCCTGCCCCCCCAACTCCCCACCCCCTTGGCTACGGCCCTGCTTCAGATTTGCATAAAATTGAATATAATTAATTTTTTAATGAACAAAATATTGCAATTTTGACATCCGTTTATCACTTTTATATATAAACTAAACAATAAAATATAAGAGGGTAAATTTTTTTTTATCAAAAATAACACATTTTGAGTGTGCTCATTTTAGGCATATCATATATTCAAATTTTACTTCCCCTTTGCAACTATTTTAAAATAACACAAGTTATTTATTGGTTACTTTTTGTTCAAAAGTATCTTTATGGCGCAGACGTTAATATTTGAAAATTATCTTTTTACGGCTATAATCAGACTGAACATTTTAACTTTAACAACCTTACACCAAGGGGATATTATTTATATAAATCGTTATTCGGTGTTTTAATTAAGCAGTAAGCTTCTAATAAATTTTATTTTATAATTATGACTTTAAGGAACATGTATTTCCCAAAAACTAGAGGATGATTTTTGTAATTTTTGAGCAAAAAATGGGTTTTTGGCAAAATTTGTCAAACCAGGAAAATTTTCAAAAATTGGACTAGGTAAAAATTAGATATAAGAATACATCTCACCAAATTTAAGGTATTTATTCTCAAGGGTTAAAAAGGATTTGCATTGATATTGTTACCCCGCCAATCGCTTAACTCCAATCTCCCCTACTATGTACAATGGTTTATGCTCATGGTTTGCTCGAATTTTATCCTCAGGGTTTTCTCAAATTTTGTGATCCTGTTTTCTCTGGGTTCGTGCTCAGAGCTCGTTTAGTCGCTTTTTAGACTCAAGGTCGGGGTCTTATGCAACCAACCAATTAATACACGAGCTTGTTTATAAAGACTAATCAGTTACTATTTAATTTTAACTTAAGTCTATAAGTAAAGCGTACCTCAATGGTTCCCACTACACTCTCCTCATAACAAACGGCCTTGAATTACCCTCCAGTTTGTGTTTGAATTGGCTCTCTGGACATATATATTGGTCCGACATGGGAACCAATCGCATCGAAATGGCTTCTTCTTATAATGGTGCATACAGGAAGGTTATTGTTTGGAAGAATTTGATAAATCCCAGAAGCTTAGCCATTGATCCTGAAAATGGGTTTTTTTAAACAAAATTTATTTATTCAAATTATACTTATTTATTAATTTACAATTTTAATTTATAATCTGTTTGGTTCATCATTACATTGGTTTTATTCTTAACATACTGTGATTTTTTAAATGAAAAAAAATGGGATAATTTGATTATTTCTATGCACATACTAGTATATCGACTATAGGGAATCTATAAATAACAAGTGTAAATATTTAAGAATCTTTAGGGTACAACATGTAGGAAGGTGAGAAAGAATGCTCAGCACATCTCAACCAGAAAAATAAATCTAGAAGCTCCTAAATATTAGTATTGTTAGATTTCCTTTTTAAAAGTAACAAGTTGCTTTAATAGGTTACCTTGTACAAAACTTAACTAATTACTTGTTTTAAAATGTAGCTAGTTACAGATACTCTATAGGTATCTTAATATTTGCAAAAGATAACTTTTTGTTATATGACTTACTTAGGGATCTCTTAATATGACTTTAGTTAATGTAATATATTGCAACTATATTACAAAAATTAAATCTTATATGCCTCCAATATCTCCACGAATTGCTCTATGTAAATAAACAATTATAATAGGAAACATTCATTTAACTGCTTTATTGCATTTATTTGACACCTCCAGCGAGTGGAGCTTAGTGGATTAAAAGTTTTACCCCTTAATTTTTTTGTAATTGTATAGTTAAGTGCTAATTTTTTAAAAAAATTGGTTTATACCAGGACTGCCATTCTTTTAAATAAAAAGGAGAATTTAACCATAATTTCAAAAATTATTTTATTAATTTTTACATAAGAAATATACACACCAAATATTTTAAAAATTAATACACACAGATGATTCATATTTTTTTTAGAAGATTTTACATTTATAATTAAATTGATAATTTTTGTTTAAGAATCAGGTTTCTCCAAGTATGGACAATATCCTTCCATTTCTCCAAGTTATTTCTTCTAGGTTTAATTGATAATACTTCTTTTTTAGAATAGCTCAATGCGAATGTTTTATGATGTCCATTATTTAAAGCATCCATTAATTAAATAAATAGATGATTTCCTTTAAATCCTCTGAAAGATGTACTTATAGGGCCTAAGATATTCAAACTATTTTTAGGCTTTTGTTCTTCTACCTTTTTTGGCTCTTTTTAAAATAGGAAAGAGAACAGGCAACAAGTTTTTAGTGCAATCTGTGGATGAATAATTAAGCGATTTCATCGCGTGACAGATGAATATCGTTTTAAATATTGGATAGGCAATATTATCGATTATCACAAATTATTGTTTCAAAGTGTCATTCTTTATTTTAAAATGAATATATATTTTTACTCTGTGGAATGTTTTTCACATTTGACTCTTCCATGTTTGATAATAATTTTTATATAACATACAAATTGCATTTCAACTACTTTGTTTATCTTCTCTAACCCATAAAGAGATTTAGGTATTCCTAAATTACGTAATAATATCCGAATCTTTACAACATACCAGAATATCAGTGCATTAAATCCAAAAAACATTAGTAAATTTTTAAAATTTATTTTGTATGCTAAATAAATTTTTTAATTATTCAGATCGATCTGCTGCACAGTATAAAAATCATAAAAGATATATGCCATCATGGGATAGATTTTAGAGTAATACGGAAGGGCAATTTTCTACTACATCGCTAGGGAAAAGTTGCAAGGGGATTGGCACTCTTAAAAGATTAGCTGGAAGGCAAGTTTACAAGATTAGCTGCGAAGGCAAGTTTACAAAGACGTTAACAGTAAACAACATCATATAAATTCTACGAATTCGCCAAAGATATTAATATATTTTGAATATAAGCCCAAAAAAAATTATGATGACGAAGAAATACTACGCAAGGAAAGATTTTTAAAAACTAGGTCTATACCTTGACGGAAAATTTACATCATGATTACTACAGGTCTGTATCAATTTAAAAGTAGAATGTATACGAATTCAATAGAAAGCACTAGAATATTTATCGTATAATGATGAAAATATATTCTTGGGAGAAATATTAGGATATATAAGGTGTGTTTATGATTTGAAATGATGTTTAGCCTCTATTTTAAGGAAAAATCAATAGCAAGAAAAAAAAATATATAAAGTTTTTACACCCATCCGGACCTTCTAATTTATATACATTTCCAAGTATAGACGACACTCCTTACTTGCTAAAATGTCATATCTTAGCATTAGTTTCACCGTTAACTGCTACTGGCCTTAGCTATACATTGTTTTCACAAGAAAGTATCAAATTTATGTAAAAGAAAAAAAATACTTAGACACGAAAGATGGAATACAAATTTCCCATATATTAAATTAGGGAAATTTTAATTAAATTAAATATTTAAAAATACCAAATATTTTTTATTTTCAATAAGATTATCGGCGCTATTGGCGATGCCCTATTATTAATTTTCAACTATATTCTTTTTCTCATATTTTTATTCTTTTAAAATAAGGTAAAACATAGAAATTTATAAATCAAAAATGATCATTCTCATTTCTTTTAAATTTAATAATAATAATCAATCAGCTTTTAATACATCTGTTAATTTTTATCAAAATATAAGTGCATAAATAAAATATGTAAAAAAAGAAGTTGTATATACTAGTACAACACGACCTCCATTACTAAACCCGAGTGTTAGTGATGATTAATAACCAATAATATACGAAATATAAATACACATATGACCTTTTTCACTAATTTTGTTAAACGGCTCGATGAGCCGTTTGTCAATACTATTTTTCACGTACTCTAAACTATATATTTATACATTCTGCTCATCTTGATTGTCTATAAAATTTTCGCCGAAAATACATTATCTCGAACGACATAATAAGAATTAAGAAATAAGTTGCCACTGGAATTGTCTTGTTACCATCTTTCCACAAGAAATGCGGCTTTTTTCCATAGGAAGATATCGTTGTAATCGTCTCTTGTACGAACTTCCCATAAGAAATACTCTTTACCATTTTAATTATCCTCTTCGCCTCTTAATTCGAACTTGATACGGCGCTATCAACACCTGTACTAAAGGCCGGTCACACGATCACTCTTGCCACTCCGAGCTTCGCCCATGAATATTTCAATTTCCTGACAACAATTTGTATAGTCAAACCCCCTACAATCTTGAATTACACCTATTTCGAGTATGCCTCCTAGAGGTCTGCAAAATAATTTTTTCGCAGCCCGAGCCAGACCCGAGCCCGAATTAAAATTTTTTTGTCCGAGTCCTACCAGAGCCCGAATAAAATTTTACAATTTAAGTTTGAATATTATAATAATCAAAAAATATGTGTATTTATTCATTGCCATCTTAGATAAAAGTTTATTTGACGGCCATAATCTAATTAAGATATATATTGAGTTGCAATATATTTAATTTGTAAAAAATAAAAAAAAGTTAAAATACAATCGAATTTTAAAATTATTCATATATTTGTAATTAGCACATCAACCCTTTTTCATATATGCACTCTATTTCGGAAATAATTTATTGCATATACCATTAGCAATATCTAAATTTCTAGGAATTGTCGTGGGATTTGGAATGATGCAACATCAATATTTCCATATATTGAGCCAATTTTGGCAAAATATTGACAACTACCAACAAAGCCTTCCCCATGAATTACATCAAATGATCTCAAATCATGTTTACAAAACATGGTGAGCCCCTTTGTGCACTCTTTTTTCAATTTGACACAACTTTTGAGTATAGCGGTTCCTTCACTCATACCCTATTACAGGGGGTCCCTTTCATCTCACATCGGCTCTATTTCCTTCCAACGTCCTCACTTGCGTCGTTAACCCTATCACCTATTCGTACTCCACTCACTTTAACTAAGCGTTCACACTAGTATATATATTTTATTATTAAAGTAAACAGTCTATGTATATACGCTGCCACAGTTGTGTAGTCTTTGGTACTAAAGCATTTTTCTCTCTTTATGTGGCATATTCCCCCAAGAATTACATATAACACAACTCTGGCTTATTTTTTCAATCTCTTTATATATTCCGGACCACCACACATATTATCCTTCCCATTACATCATCCTTTCTATACACTGATTACCCGTATGAATCATCGCCATCACCGCATCCCTTAATTTTAAGGATACTCTTTCTCGATTTCCTCTTATTATATATTCGTCTACTATCACCAATTCTTTCTCTAAATTAAACTTTGTTCATTCTTTTCCTCGTCTCTACGTTTCCTATCTCTTCCATATCTTTCCCGGTTCCATTTCCAGATTAAACATCTGACAAATAGTATTCCTGTCCTCGCCTATATTTCACTTGTACATCGAAATCTGAAGTCGGGGCAGGCGATAGTAACAACTCCTTATTATTCTTTTTAAAGAGAAGCATTAACTGTTGTATTTCGCATAAATAGCAAATCTACACCGAATCAAGTATTCTCTGAGCTTTCCCAGCCCAAATATGACGGCCAGATCTCATAAGCGAATATCTTGTTCCTGCCGCTTTAAAAATTCTTTGGAAACTAAACAAAATTGGTTCCAACTTATTTATACATTGTAAAAAAGCTTCATCTACAAATTCACTGTTAACAACACTTCCAGATCGTGGTTAAAGCATACTAAAATAGATATCCTTCCGATTCTACTTTTATCTTTTCAAATGCCTCCTGTTCATATTTATACAACGGCACCGCTATCTGTTTAAAACCTTTCGCAAACCGAGGATTATAATTCATCATTCCTAGAAAGGCCTGCACTCTCCCTTTATTATTCGACTCATACTGGTTATTCCTGCTATATTCTTATCCAATGGCCCACCTCTCTCCCAATAATTTTGTATCCTAGATACACCACCTGCGTTACACCCAACACATTTATCGTCATTCCCCCAAATTCCTTTTACTTTAATTATTTGGAATACCTCCTATAATCTCTGTATGCTTCTCAGGAGTCACCCCCGTTACCAATACATCATTCATGTAGTAAATGATTCCATCCAAACCTTGAAATACCATTTCGTTGAAAAATTGCGGCCAATGCATTAAATCCAAAAGTAATATACAAAAATACAACCCTTTACTTTCGAAAAATACACACAACCCTTAAAATTGGCCAATTACTTTTTAATTTTTGGAAACGAATATTTTACCTCCAAAATCCATTAATTTAGCTTGACCCGGAACCCGCGTATAATATGAGTTTTCCTTGGCTTTCTTCGCCGGCACCATCGGAATTGTCCATTCACTATTCTACATCACACACGATACCTTTTTATACCCATTGATCCATTTTCACTTCTTTTCGTCACTCGAACAGTACTCCTTGCAACTCACAAAATTTTGTCACACTGTCGTCCTTTAATTTAATGTCCACTTCATAATCTTTGAGTAACCCCAAATCTTAATCGAATCTTCTGATAATTTTCTACTAATTTTTGTACTCCTTCTTATACTCTGATCATTCTTAATTCTACCTCTTTATTTTATAATTCCGCTTATTTCCATCGATCCGGCTTTATCATTTCCTTTTCAACTCCTCGAATACTCTTTTTTTCCCACACTAACTTTTCATTTAATAATTCTCCACCGTCCCTGTTTCTTGTAACTATTTCACCATTTCGCGTCCCCTTATATAAAATTTTTTATCACAAAATCATTTCCCTTCTCAATCTTACCTTTCTCCTAAAATTCTTACATTTTTTAAAAAAAAACTCCGATTTTTCCAATGCAGGTACCCTCGATTTCTCTCTTAGAATTTCCTTCGATTTTTCCCTCGAATACCCTCTATTTCTCCTAGAAGTTCCCCTATTTCTACTATAGAGCCCGCCCAATTTCTCAGCTAAAATTACCCCCTATGACATTTAGTCGCAAATTCTTATTCTCACGCCATATGTCCTTTTCGACATGTAAAACACTCCATGTTTCCTTCTCCATTTCCTTTTAAATTAGGCACAATAATTCCTTCAATTCTTTTACTTTCAATATTTCGCTAATTTTGAGCATTTTTATCCATTACTCTCTGCTTAAAACCCCCTCTGATATTATAATTGCACGAATTACATTAATCTCTATTGTGACTAAATCGTCCAAAACTCACATCGTTATTTTTATTGTTTTCCTGTACAATACATGATATATGACTATATTTGTCACATTCGAAACATTTCGTTTCCAGACAATCTCTGACCATATGGCTTTATCGTTCGTAATTATAATAATCTGGAATCAAAACTTGGTCTCACCTCCATTCGCCTTCCTCGCGAATATTCTCTCGGCCTATATAGAGTCACAACATTAGATTATTATTCAAAACTTTTAACCGGTCACCACTTTTTGTATATTTATCCTTTCATTACTATTCAATCTTCTGACATCACTATCGGTCTATCCTTTATTCCACGTTACCTTGCCCATTACTGTCAAAAATTGAATTGTTTTGCTTAAAGATTATGACTTATTGCCATCTAAATATTGATAATTTTTATAAAAAAAATAACTGACAAAAATTATACTAATTTTAAGATACATATAACACTATCACTTTAGAAATACGGCAACATTACCTAATTATGGAGACGGATACAATAAACTATTGTGTAGTTGTCGACGAAATTTTACACCTAATGAACTGCTTAGGTAGATTTAGACATAAAGAGAATAACAGAACTCACGATGCATACAAGAAACTAAAACATATCTGCAAGTTCTCACTCAGGAAGTTACTAACACTCCACAGGAAATATATTTTTAAAGACCCCGAAGAACAAGCTATTTTCCAGAACCATATTCATAATAACTTATATATAACAGCCAGCCCTTCCATTAATCCTTCCATTTCTCTCTGGAGGAAATTAAAAGCTATGAAAAAATTAAAGAGTAACAAAACCTGATCTTGATGGCATCAGAAGCAAGAAGTAAAGACTGCTTATGACGAACATTTTAATATATACTAGCCATCTTTACCTAAATATAGGAATCAGACAAGACTCCATAGGAGTATAGTAGATCAATAATATTTAACTACAAATTTTTAGCAATTACAGAGCGATCTATCTTACCTAAACATTTTTCAAGATTTAGTGGTGCTTTTAAAAGATTGGATACTAAACTTTGCTAATGACCTATTATTTAACATTTGTGCTTACAGTCTCAGAAAAACATCTTAGAGCCAACCCTCTTCCCACTTCTTCAAAAGTCTTACAGATATAAATGACCAATCGTCTTCACCTTTGGGGACCTCAGGAAAGCCTTTAACAAGATCAGGCACCACGCTATTGGAATAATAAAGTGGCATTAACTATAACAATTAAAATCCTAAAATACTATTATTATAATTCTTATATCAAATTTCAGATATGATAGACACATTCATCTGTTTGCAAGGTCAAGAGTGTTAAGCAAGTCTATATGCTCTCTACAACATTTTATTCAACTTAACAAAAACTAAGATTATTAAGAAACCATGAGTACTTTAAATCTCCTTGAATTATCATTTCAAAACAACGTAGGCCTACATCCAAAAATAATTTCCTATGTTTTGCACCAAATCAAAAGAAATAATCGATCCTCTGATCATTCTACGTACCCACTGCAAAAAAGCAGACATGGACATTTCAATAAAACCATGATAATGCCCACTCCTCAAGCCACAAATTGTCAACTTGCATTGACTATAACTTGTTAAAGTTAATAACTAGTTTCAAATATCTGGATCTAATAATAGACAACATAGGCAATCGAGGCAAGGTTAAGGGAGGCAAGAATTACTTTCAACTTACCATAAATTAGGACACAGAGATCACCATCATAACTGAATTGCGAATATTCCATATAACAGTTGTCTCGGTTCTCCTTTAGATTCCATACCAAATCGATAACTTTTCTGCCCTATCTTTTTAATTTTGATAGCAAGCATTGAATTCAAGATTTTAGCCTCCTAGTCAAAAGTATCAAAAATGACCTTTTTCAAATGATACAATTTTTAAAAATTGAGATAATTTAATAAATAATGCTAAAAATAAAATTATATATCTGATTTTGTGACAATATTTAGTATAGGATTTTTTTAAAAATATTAATGTTGAGATTTTTATTTACCTTATAAATTTTAAACCTTAAAGCTCTAGGTGTTTCGCTTTTTGAATTTCTTTGAATTTAATATTTTATTTATATCTATTGCATTTAAACTAAAGACACCCATAGTTTTTTTTAGCTATTGCGATTTAAAAAAAAGAAGAAAATTTGAAATTATTTATTTTTTTGAATATTTTCCATTTTATTTTTTCATGATATGAATGCTGGAAAATCGTTTAAAAATGGGAAAAATATTAAAAAAAGCATTAATTTATTAGGAGCGGCGCAATCTATTTTTCCACTAATTAAAATAACCACATGGTTTTCCCAAGTTTAAATTTATTTTTACAATAAGTGAATAAAATAATAAATTTTAAGAAATTCCGATAACGAAATACCCAGAGCTTACACGTTCAAATTTATAACGTAAATAAAAACCGTATCATTATTATTTTATAAAAATTCTTAATATTTAGGAGCTACAAAATGACATATATTTTTATTTTCAACATCATTATTTTTATACTAATCTCATTTTAAAAATGCATAAGACCTTTTTTGGCACCTTTGGAAATGATATCTCGGAAACTAAGCTAAAATTTTGGATTCGCTAATGATGTTTTCTCAGTATGCAAATTTATCAATTAAAAAGGTCAATTGATTTTATATGGAATTGCCCTTTACTTTAGTTTGAGATATAACTAAAATTATACAATTCTTCGTTAATCGATATCTCTGACTCAACGGCTTCGATTACCCCATGATAATCTCGTATACTGTACTTTCCAAATCTTAACATGTTCCAGCTCTTTGGACACATAATATTACATTTCTGACGGAACATGGTACACAAAGTACATAGAGACAGTCATGTTAAAAGCTACGATAAATACGAAACATATTGGCTAAACAATAGGATCAACGATGTTTTAAGCTATAACCTGAATATTAATCTATTCATATAGCTAGATAATAAAAATACTATTAAAATTTGAATCTAAATATATTAACTAGCAAAACCCCATTCTCTAAACACTCCCTAATCATCACATTCATATCTACGCACATTTTACAAATCTTATTTTAATTTACTTTAGGCTAGCTACATAGGTTGGTGATATCAATTATTATATCTTTCTAAAAAAATATGATTTATTTTATCTATTCAAAAATCCACTACGATTTATCTTTCTAGCTTGCGATAAAATATTTTAAATTTATAACCTTAATTAAGATGTAGAAAAGCATTTTTTTTAAAACATTATGTACAATTATTTTATTTATCGAATGTTTCCATAGGCGTATCTACTGGAGCTCTTGGGGCCCGGAACCCAAAATCGAAACGTCGTTTTTAGATGGAAGCCATAGAGTAGTTTTGATAAAAGGTTATTCTACGAGTTTCCACGCTCCCTTTCACGAATTCAAATATCCCAATAATATGTCTAAGTAATCTTTCATAAATTATTCTTCAGGAAATAGTGAGAGGTTAGCACAATTTTAGCATATAATTTATTCTTTATTAATTTGCTGATTTTGTGGGAATAAGAATTTACTATTAGCCTATAAAAAACGAAATTCCAATTTACATAAGGGTGATTTATGGGTTGTAATTGACTATACGTTTGAAAGCGAAATTCTAAATCGATTTAAAGCTCATGATCTACTTTAAAAAAGATTCATTTGTATTTTCAAATTAAAACTTGATAATTTTCAAATCGAATACATCCTTCTCTTTGCTACATTTTCCATTCTTTTATATTTCCTCTTTTCATTCGACTGATTAATACTTTCAATTAACATTCTTATATGTGTTTTTCATATTTTTTTTACATTATACAGTCAACATCCGACCATTGCCTATGGTTATATGTCAAGTAGAGCTAACGCTTTAACTATTGATTACCGGCCCCAAGGTTTCAACACGCTGTATTGGGTCGACGTCGATAATAGAGCTATATTAAGCACCACTTTGCCCAAGATTATCTTGGATTATCCTTTTAAAACTGATAATATGAGAGTTAAAATAGTTTTCAATGGGTCCATCAATGATACTTACCCTTTTGGGCTAGCACTCCATGCGGTCTCCACCAACCGATTGACCTCAAATAATGAGAGTGAGACGGCGTTATATTGGTCTGACTGGAAGTCTAGGTCTATTCATAGTATGACTATGTTTCGTAATAATCAAAATTATGACATTATTCGCAAGAAGGAGCACACTTTTTTCGAGGGACTTGATTACGTTGTGGATTTAAAAGTGTTTCACTCCTCCAGACAACTGAGTTAAATTTTGAATGGAATACTTTATTATTTAACTTCTTTTTTTATTTCTTTGCTCGGAGTATTATTCCTTATATTTTTGCCTTATCAATGAAAAATTTCGAAAATTCATATCTAATATGCCTTTTATGAGCTGGAATCAAAATTTTATACTCCTATTTTAAATAATTACTATTTTAAAAAGTAAAATCAAAATTATATCGCATCTAGACGCGTAACAGTCTCTAAAATTTTCAATCATTGTTTTTTTAAATATCATTATAACAGAGTTGTTAACATATCACAATATTGTATCGACGATACTGTATTTGATATGTTTATCTGGTATTGACAATACTTTTGGCATTTCTTTGCATCATAATCAGATATCGGTACATTTTTTTTCATGCATAGGGATTGAAATTTAATTTAATTTATTTTACATTTAAATTAAAATAAAAAATATTCAATTTTATATGGTGAAAGTCAACAGTCTAGATTTTTCTTTTGGACTTAACGATCACGGTTTGGTCTTTAGAAACAGTTTCATTCGGTTTTTGCAATCGGTCTTCACCTCGTTTCTGTATTTGTCAATTTATATATAATCGATTCAATCATCTAGTTCCTTATTAACAATTTTTTTCCATAGCATAGACTTAGTACAGGATGATATTTTTATCATTTATGGGACATGATAGCAAATTTTTAATCTATTTAATGTAACTCTCTATATTAATATAGATTTACGAGCAGTAGGCCTGCCAAGAATGACGGGGAATCAGTATACTCCCTTTAATTTGATGATGAATGAGTCAGAATTATCAGACATTTTATTAGATATGTTGATGGATGAATCAGAAAAATGAAGGTAAATTTCTAAATCATAGCTTCAAAAATGATGGCGAATAGTAATTTTATCCTTAATTTGATGATAGATGTTTCCGAATTTCCCTTTTATTTGATGATGGATAAATCAACCTAAATCAGAAAATTAAAGGGGAAATTTCTGACTCTAATATCATCATAAAAAGAAGTAGGGGTGTATCGATACCAATTTTTGGAGGCCGATCCGATATTCCCGATATCAAATTGATATGGGCCGGTTACCGATCCGATATCATATCTAATTTTGTATTCTGTAAAGATACCAATGGTTTTAATTTTTAATATACTTTTTATTTGTATAACATCTATAATTTAACTATACCATAACTTATTCATTTAAATATATTATAATGATCAGTTATAGTTTATGTTCAATTCAATTGCAATTCTAAAAGTATATAAAATATTTTTATTGTTGAATCACTTTTATATAATAAGTAATAACATTAATCTATATACATAATAAGTGATAAACAAATATATTATGAAATTTGAAATAAATATTTAAAATAATATTTAACATTAATATATCGAAGATTTTCTTTTTAGAAATACCAAAATTTCCAATTTATCAGAGGTATGCCTGCGGCGATGGTAACTGTCAATATCACCAGCTTCATTAAAAACAGATTCTGAAAAAATTATCGCCCACTTTTATAAACAGAATGCGCAAAAAAATAACAATATGGCAGAATGTTTATTGATTAATTATTATTATTATTAAAAACATAAACATAAAAATGGATTTCGATTTTATTTATAAAAATAAATGATTTTAGATATAACTTTTTTAAAAATTTTATAACATTTTATTTTTGTTAAAATGGCCATTTTATATCGCACCGGATTGGTAAATTTTATAATATTGGCCTATAACCGATATTTAAAATGATTGAAATATCGGTCCTATCCGATCCGGTAAAAAATATCGGTACATCCCTATAAAGAAGAAATAAAAATTTGATTTCCTATCATTCTTGACAGGCAAAATGGAAGATAAATAAACCAAGACATCTAAAAGAATATAGACATTCATTGTTTGATGAAGATAAGTGAGATAATTGATATTGAAAGCTGCATGTGAGAAATATATAATATTTCAGATAGGTTTCATTTAATCTGATTTTAGCAAATTATTTGACCTCTTTATAAGTATTAGTTTAATCACCAAAGTGGTAAAATATTTATCACTTCAACTGATAACATTTACATTCAAACTTTAAATTTTTATATCTTAAGTCTTTATACTTAGTCCAGACATCAATGATATATTATCTAATAGATCACAATTTTAATTTTTCAAAAATTTTAGACAGTAGTACAATTATTTCAATTATCAAATTTCTTGAGTTATATAAATTTTAAGTATCCCATTTCCTCTTCACCAAACAATGAATATATTTATTCTAGTTATAAAACAGAAATTTTGAATTTTACGTGAAAGAAATGTGATCTCGCAGGTAACCTAGCTTTTATGTCTGGACTAAGTATAAAGGATCAAGACACAAAAATTTCAAATGCTGAATGTAAATTTTATAAGTTGAAGGCAGAAATATATTACAACTTTTGATATATAAACTAATCCATACATAGGCATAGCCAGGGGTGGGCAAGGGGAAATCCCCCCTTCTGAAATTTATCACTTTTTGTGAATATCATTTTAAGCTAATAAAAAATATAATGTTGTTAAACGGCTCGATTTGAGCCGATTTTTAAAAACGGCTAACTCAGTATTTTAGCCAGAAAAATATTGCCCAAGCCTCGAGATTTTCCTAATAAATGTCCAAACCTTTGTGTCATCTATGAGCAAAATCTTTATGCTTGCGTAATATTTTATTGAATAAAACATTGAGTTAGCCGTTTATCGGCTCAAATCGAGCCGTTTAACAACACTAAAAAATTATCATCCTTAGTCTTCTCCCCACTCCCTGTCCCCCAAAAATGTATGCATATATCTTAAATAATAATTTGAAAGAAATAGTATAAAAGTTAATATATTTTAAACTAAAACTATTCATCATAATTCATACTTTTTTGGAAAAATGCATTTATATATAAAAAAAGTGAAATCAAAAATGTTTTTTAAGAAAATAAATATAAGCCAAAGATAAGTCTACCATAAAATTACGAAATAATATAATATATCAAATATAATTTTTTATAAAGTGAGTAACTTTAATTTATTTATTTTAATAAAAGTAAAATATAATTATAAAACAATTGATAAAATTAAATTATATATTAAATAAATAAATTAATGCACAATACAAACAATGGAATATTATATGTCCTAGATTTTTATCAATTATCATATGACTATCAATTAATTTTTACCTTTTACAGAAGGCTATAAAATATTGATAAGGACATCAGAAAATATCTTTTAAAGAATGTAAATGATAAAAATAATTCTATATATCAGTAGGGTCAATATGTAATAAGGTACATCCTGTGTGGAATGAATAATATGAAGATTAATTTTAATATTATTTTTATTTAAAGTAAATAGATGGCGTTAAATAATTGAATGCAAATTGTTGCTTACATTTATTATCAAAAACATTGATTAGTAAAGTTTATTAAAATGTTAACTAAATTTCATAAATGTCAAATATGTCTGTTAAAGTGGAATTTTACCTTACATTTTGTAACCAATTCTATATAATAGCGGAATATGAACTATATATCTATTTACTTTTTATAAAGAAATTTCTTATACTTGTTTGGAATAAATTATTACCATGCTTTTGTATTAATGTATATATAAGTAATTTATTATATTTTATTTAAACTAATAAAAATATATTTCATATTTGTTCCAGGCTTATTTTTTTATTATTAAAATTAATCTCTTATCTTGTAAAAATATTTTCTGACTATCCCCCCTTAGGAAAATCTCGGCAACGCCTATGATCCATATAAAGAAGTCAAATAATTTAGCTAAAATAAAATTAAAATTATCTGAAATATCATATTTCTCACTTGCAGCTTTCAAATTCCAGTATCACAGTTCGTCTTCATCAAACAATGAATACCTATATTCTTCTAAACTATAAATCAAATTTTACTAATTATTATCATTGTGGGGATATTTTTTATAATATTTTCTATATTCTTTTTTCTTTTCCCTATGCAATTTTTTTATAAACTATCATCTGCATTTCGGGATAATTTATAAATTTTATGAGCAGTATTTGGGTTTAAAGATCACCATTCAATCTCAGTATGAATATCTTATTGCCCAATTTTAATCTAACTTCATTAAATTTTATAAGCAGTATATATATAATATTAATTATTTATTCAATCTTTAAAATTATTTATAATATGAAAAATAAATAACTCATAAGAACTCGTAAGGGCATAGTGATAAAGCGATGGCAAATATTTAGTCGTACTTAGTTGCGAGTTCGATTCTACCTCGTTGCTTGTTGAATTTTTCACAAAATGTGACAATTCTTATGTAACACGGCTTTTATTATATAAAGAATTTATTGTTCCCTTTGGCGTCAACTTTTTAATTATGGGGTTTCTATTATTTTTAAAAGTTATTTATTTTATTAAGTATTCTTCTTCGCCGTTTGGTGGCTCTTTTCCAAGTTTATCTGGATTGGCCTTTTTCCATTCTAATCACCTTTCGCCATTTTACGCCGTCTGGCAACGCCCCGGGTTAGACCTAATCTTTTATGTCATTATCTAGTACCTTCATCCGGCATGCCTGGTCTGTCGTTAGGTCTTGTTCCCTTTATTTCAAAATCATCTATTCAATCATTTGCCTTCCATTCAACATGTCTAAACCATCTTATTGCCATGACATCACCTATTGCTTCTATCTCAATCCTTTTTCTCAGTTCCTGATTTGTTTTTTTCTCTTAATCTTCTCCGTTCTTTCTAATTTGGATTCGAGAGTTAGCTATGTGCTGCCACTTCATACACTTCTCACACAACTTGCATAAATTTTTTCCTTCAAAGCTAGAGATACATTTTTATCTGTTAAAACTAAAGACATCTCTTTAAATTTCTTTAAAGCATATATTAACGCTTGCCTTCTGCAAAATTACCTTTACACCACTACACCATTTGTGATCCCATTTACGACAGCAGGTACAATTGATGAGGTTTCTAGCAACATATTTCTCACATACACCATATGGCCACATGCCTGACTCCACGATCTTTTCTAAACCTACCTTCACACATTTCTTTTGTCTTTTCTATATTCATTTTTATTCCTCTCCCATAACCCTTTTACATCTAACTATTTTAAACTACAATTCTGTCTTACTTTATGCTATCACTACCAAGTCGTCGGCAAACAGTATTTACCATGATAGTTTTTTACGAGTCCCTCTAGCCTATCCATTACTATAATAAAAAGTAATGGGCCTACATTTACCTTGAAACTATCACTATCCCTATAATTTGTTCGAACCACCGTTCTTAGATCATACATCACCATCAATGTAGTTATTAGCTGTTCTTTAACGCCGGATTTCCTTAGGACCTTTCACGATTTATGAATGCTAATTCCCCTTCTCTTAATATCTTTCCTGCATTTGCACTACTAAAATAGCATCAGTAGTACCCATCCTAAGTCTAAAACTGAGCTGTATATCAGGTCCCTTGTTCTCGTTTCTAAAACTCTCTAATGCATGCAAAAGTTTAATTGCTTTGTATGATCCACAATCTAGAGGATTGCCCTTCCACTTTGTATATCATTATCACCCTTTTCCGCTATCTGGAGTCGTAACTTCAGGAATAACCAGGTTGTACGCAGGTGAAGCACTCTATTCCCAAATATTCAGATGCCAGAAATATTTCTGTCTCCACTCTCTTAGGCCCCGCTGCTTTATCCTTCTTCATACGCTAAGTTTAATAAATATTTTTCATCTATATTTAAAATACAAAATAAAAAAATTTAAGGGTATTATAATATATATTTATAGATATTCAAAACAAAAATATTAATCGTTTCTGACTACGATCCAGTTCGTTATATTGTTGTCCGGTTCTATTAATTTTTTGCTTAGTGGTTACTTCAATAAAAATCGGTTTTCCAGACCGAACCTAGCTGGACCATGACCTTCACCAATTTTACATAATACATGAAATTTTATATAAATTAATAATAATTTCTTATTTTGATAAAATTTTACAAATTATTTCTTCTTTATTAAGATTTATTGCGATGTAAGATGATGAATTTATAAGTCGAGTGCCCCCATATTTTTGGAAGCAAAGAAAGAAGAGCTAATACAAATAATATTTAAAGAATTTTGGTTTTCAAGTTAATCGAAGCTACTGAAATTTAAAAAAAAACATTCATTTCTTGATAAGTAAAATTGAATTTGATTACAAAACCTTGAGAATATTTTTTGCACTGATTTGGGATTTTGGTATTTTAATAATTTTCAAAATATTATACTATTCTTTCTAGAACAGTAAAAACCTATTCGAAAGTTTAAATATCTTCTTTATAAAAACTTGATATTTTATTGTTAAAATATAAAAAACCCGTAATATATACATTTTTCTGTTCCGTCATTCCTACCAAGAAATATGTTTATTTTTAGTTAACATAAGTGTTCCTACAAAATAGAATTTTATTTATTAATCTTGTAAAATTATTCATTGAAATTTAGAACTTTTTTTATATAATATTAATTTTTTGACAAACCACTTAAATTATTTTAAATTAGAATCTTAAAATCTGATATTATAATACTAAATGAATGTTGGCCATATTGTTTCGTGAGATTTGGAATCAAATAGAAAAATGAACCATTATAAATATTATTTATAATTATGAAAATAAATTAAATTTAAAGTTTCACATTATTTTTCCCGTTCCATTCTTGTTTCACAATTTCGCTCCGTTCCCTGAACATTTCCAGGATATTTCATTCCATGTCCTTAATAATAAAATATGCGTATTTTATATAAATGTATTTTTTATTCAATAAAAATCTTACAACAAAAAGAGTATGTATCTGAAATGTATCGTTTTTATACAGAATTTTTTTTTATATAAAGTCTTCACTTATATCAACTTTATAGAATTTTTATTGGGTTTGATGCATTATAAAGTAATGTTGACAACTCTTCGCAAATCATTTAATACGCTTCATTTTTTTAATATGACTTTTTTTTATATCCCTTTGATAATAATAATTTTTTAGCTTCTAAAAAGAATCCCTGTTCTATTTTGAAACACAAAACGCCTTGTCACCATATATGCATAATGTTACCACCGTCTGTTATAAACTCGGATTCATTCGATTATAAATGCACATGTTCAACCCATTATAAATTGGACCCACGAGACAATTCGACTTGTTTACGTATAATTAAAAGAATCTATTTTGCAAATATATGAACTAAAACATCTTAATTAAGAACATATAAATAACATTTAAATTTTTCTCCTGCTACTTCTTATTGTGGTACTTGATTTTTAATCTTAGTATTCAATTAGGGAAAAGGAAAGTATTGTTAAACGGTTGATCCGAGATGACTTAATCGCGAATAGAATTTCTAGTTGAAAAATTAACTTCACTTTAGCTGACTGGCAATATATTTTTAATAAAGTTCTTTAAAAAGGGTCAGCCCAATATTTTATTTTAAACAAGTTTTACTTCGCTCGTTTTTTAATCTAATTACCCACTGATCCGACTAGCCGATCCAGGCTGGTGGTCTAATGAGGTTCGAGCATGCGGCCAGGCAAGATTATAGCACATATATATATTTATAGGAAGTAAATCAAAAATACATAATTTTGCTTGAACTTGAATTGCCAATAACTTATTGATTGTGTATTTAATTAACATTTAGATAAAAATAGTTAATAATTTGAGCACGGCTCGAATCAACTCATGTAGTGTCAGGAGCCTGATTTGTGAGTTCACTCATGCGTGACCAAACTAATTTATAAACTAGACTTGAGTCACAACTAAGTCGATTCGCATAGCCGTTTAACAAAACTATACTTAATATAAAAAAATTACAGCCATTATTATATGTCATTAAAAACAAATAAGCCATATATTAATGATTAAAATATTTTTTATTCTTTATAATTTATTAAAAGTTTCTATTATAATATTTAAAACACTATAAAATTAAAATACTGATAAAATAAAATACAATTTCATGTTACCAAAAAGGTATCATAATTATATCTAAAAATTTCTATTTAATTTTTTTGACGTATATATAAAAATTCTTTGACCGTTTGTAAGATTGGATTTTGGTGCCAAAATGTTATTCAACTTATAATTCAAACTTTATATTATAGAAACAATAAGTCACTCACACTACTATTCTACTTACATTATTCAATGTAAAAAAATAGTTAAAAGCTAAGTAATATGTAATTTAGATATCGCAATAACAATTTTAATCTATAAAACTTTATAGAAAATTAAAAATATTATTGTTCGAATAATAAATCCTTTTTTTACTGTTCGAATAATATTCGAAATTGAAGTTTAATTATTCAAATACAAATTATAACGAATTGAAAAAGATTCGAATATTTAACATTCGTTTTGGGAGGACTATTAATGGCTAAATAAATTTTTTCATGCGTTAACGTTGGGATTAAATAGGAAAACAAAAAAAATAAAACTGAAATAATATTCTATTTATTATTTAAATAACCCTACCTAACCTCACGAGGCTTAAAATGATATTATAAAATCCAAAAAGAATTTTATATAAATTCAATGTTTATTTTTTTTCTTACTCTAAAAAGGGAATGGTATTTTTTGTTTCAAAATATTATCAATAACATTTGTTTAAAATTTTTATAAAGATATAAATTTTTTTATAAAATGGCATAATAAGATATTAATCAACATGACTTAAGGAAATTATGAAAAATAAATAGAATCCTAATTTAATTTCGGAATAATAATTTGAAAATAAATGGATGCCAAAAAATGAATGATTTATTTAGTACCATATTTTACTTATTAACATTTTTTAATTTATCATTAAATTGCTGCTTAGCACCCGACACTTTTCTGCTCCTTACCCATCGATCCTGGATATCTAGGATAGTTTTGGAACCTAATGAACCCCTAGATATGATTTTGCCCACCAATAATATTCTCAATGATGAATTCCACAAGAAACTAAATACCGAAGAGGAAAACATAAATTCGATAGCTTACGATTTGAGAGATAGCAAGGTTTTGTGGGTTCAAGCTCGAAGCATTTGGAGGAAAAAGGACAACTTTTTGGGGGTTTATTTTTTCGTTAATATTATGTTACCGATATTCTGCCTCTTCGTGCATTATATGGAATGTAATATCTAATATTTTTTAGAGTTGTTTGAAAATAGTCATTATTTTAAATAGTCTGTAATATATTTCTGTCAATCAGATTTTTCAAATTTTAAAAAACGCAGAAAATAAATGATTAAAGTTGAAAATAGAAATATACATTTCTGAGTTCATTTTTAAATTTAAATATCTTATTTTGCCGAAATTATATGCATTATCTGTAATATACCTATTTTATAATTCATGAATTAACTGATAATGTATTGTATGATTACTCACATTATCTGTAATTACAAAGCATTCATAAACGGAAAAATCCCAATCAAAAAAGGAAAAGTATCAATCATAAAAGGAAAATATCCAATTAAAAAAGGAAAAGTACCGAAGTCTGTCCATCAAAAAAGGATAAGTCCCAGAATCTTAGAAAAAGTTAGATAAAAAAAGGAAAAGGTCCAATCAAATAAGAAAAAATGTCAAACAAAAAAAGGAAAAGTGTCACACAAAAAAAGGAAAAGTGTCAAACAAAAAAAAGAAAAGGTCCAAATCAAATAAGAAAAAGTGCCAATCAAAAAAGGAAAAGTTTCAATCAAAGGTAATCTTTTTACATATTTTTTTTAAAAAAATTTCTTGTCAAGTATATTCTTTAATTTTTCCTTTTTATTTTGTTTTCTTTTTGCGATCTCTTCAAGTCATTTTTAATCTCTTTATTTTTATTAATCTTGCTCAATTTTTTCTTCTTCTAATTTTAATCCTTTTTCTCTTTTTAAAAGATAATTTATTTATTTTTCATGTTGTTTTCTTCAATTCTTTATTTTTATCAAACAATTCTTTTTCTTATATTTTTAATTTTTATATTATTTCACTTAATTTTTATTTCTCTTTGGCAATCAATTTTTTTTTTATTAACATTTTTTTTGCATATAAAAGTATTTTACTACAATTGTTGAATAAATTAATCGTTTAGTAATAATGTAATTAAATAAATTTAAACTTTAATACCAAACGACATGTAAATTAATAAAATATAATCATATATATGGTCAATTCCATGGCAAAACACGATTTTCAACCTGGCCCTCTCAGAATCTTCTAAAACTTTTATAGGAGTTTGCATATATTATAACTAAGAAAAAAAAAAATTTAGCTTCCTACTCAAACAGCGCTGGAAATGATCATAAAATCAAATCGGCATTTTTTTTTTCAAATTTTTGAACAGCTATAGGATTAATTAATTAATTTAGCAAAATCTCAAGTTGGGCCGAGCACATGTTTAGGAGATATGGTATTTTAATCATTAGTCTATTGAATATTCTTAATAAATATTTGATATTAATCAATAAAAGCTATTTATATTTATTAAAATAATATTAAAATTATAATTAACATACTATATCTATATTCTATATAAAAGTATATAATTAAAAGAGGAATTAAAAAATAAAATAATATTAAATTTGGTCGGCGTGGCTTAATGACCCATGTATAGATATACAATTGGATCGACAAATTTCGATTGATCTTCTTTGTTGTAGGTAGAAGTTCTTTTGGATAACCTGTGATTAAACGTAACCTTTGCCCTATTGTTTTGAATTTTAGGGCTTGGAGTCTAAATGATCCACAGGTGTCTAAAACTACCTGAATAAAAGATTATTAAGGTGCCTATATTTATTTGTTTTTGTATTTTCAGCTTTCGTGATGAAGTTACAGAAAAAGATCTGCATGTATAATCCCAAGCGAAAGGTATGCCTTGGTTCCAAGGGACTAACACATTCCATCAGGTCTTGTTTGATTATCAGGTCTGAGGCCAGATGTATAATCCCAAGCGAAAGGTATACCTTGGTTCCAAGGGACCAACATCATTCCATAAGGTCTGGTTTGATTATCAGGTCTGAGGCTAGAGGGTTTCAGCGTAGAGGAATATTTGTGGATATCAAGATTCTATTGATCGAATTGATGGTATAGTGCCTGGGTAATCTGTCTTTTGAAAAGCGACAGTTTGGTGGGTGGTGTCCAAGACTATCGATATGAGTTTTACATAGGACACATGATGTCGGCGTTACTATTTCACAGCCTAAACGAAGACCCATAACTATTCTAACTTCTTCTTTGGTTAGTAACAAGCTTAAATTAGAAATTGGTATAGTTTCTAACCAATCGTAACCAAGGTGGCATATGGCTGAGGCTGGAGTTATTTGATCCTTCAAAAGAGACGTATTGTCATTCTGTATACTCGGGATTGGGTTTAAGTAAAGAAAGAGCAATGGAGATTTTCTTTGAACTGCTTTAAAATGTAAGTATTCAACGCAATGGTGTATCATTGGTAAATTCCAATCTCTTTGTCTTATAGAATTTGGATATGAGCGGCATGGAGCATTTTTTTATGATGTGGATCGATAGGTCCAAGTCTCCAAGTGTATATCAAAATTTAACAACTAAAGATAAAAAGGCTGAAATTCTTAATGATATGGAGCAATGGATACCTATACTACCTAGCTTTAGTGGAAGGGCAGCTTGCATCCAGGAGAGTGATGAGAATTTGATATTTAAAATAGATTCGAGAGTATTTTTTTAAATTAACTTTAAGGTCTAATAATATTTCTGGGGACATGAAAATTGTCGATGAACGAAAGGCATGTAAAATTTTAGGAAGGAATAAATTTTTTTTGTGAATATTTAATAAAATTTATTAATAAAAATGACGACTATTGCTGTTGTATTTAATTTCAGAACTTTATGTGGGGTAAAGATATTATTGGACGTTGAATTACTTTTTATTGTCACCGTTGTTACTTACTTTTTACAAAATCATTATTATTTATTCCTTATAGTGCTTCCAAATAAGGCGTTTGTATTTATAATAATGTAAAATTTGGTAATGCGATTTTCCATATTTAGAAAAACGCAAAATTTTCATTTTATTATTTTTTATGTATATTTGCCACTTTTTAAAAAAATTACTATAAATTTTATATAATATAGGATTTAAGCTATACAACTTATTTTTAAGGTGCAATAACTCCTGGCCTAGTTTACAGACTAAGTTTTTGTAAAAATACTAAGGAGTATAATGTTTATCTGTAAAAAAATTTGAAAGAAAAAAAATATCAGTTTTCTTCTTATGGCTATTTCCGGTTTTTGATATTAAACTAATTTTCACTATATAAAATTTATCATACTAAAGAGCTATTATAGAGCTATATAAATTTAAATTATGGGTTTAGCCTAATCTCGAATAAATAATATATTTTTTTTGACATTTTTTAAAATTAAATGAAATGTATTTTCAAATTTTGGCCTTTAAAGATGGGTATATTTCAAAAAGTGAACCGATTACCAGCATATAAATTTTTTATAAAATAGAAGAGGGTTGAATTGAGAATTTAATTTTTTGGACGATTTAATATTTTATACAACATATAAATTTATATATATTTAGTATCACATCAAATTTGAAGTTTCTAAAGATATTTTATCGGTCATCCATGTAATGCGATGCTCTAGATCCTTGAAAAAGGCTATGGCATGAGCCTCAAAAGAAGTTAGCGTTGTAGCAATTATTGGTATATGAATAAATGGTTGGGAGGTAAAATAGAAGAATATTTGGTAGATTTACTTCGTTCTGCGTCGATAATAGCATCGTGATTTTAGTTGGAGGTCGCAATTGGGTCTACACAGAAGAAATCCTAGGTTAATAACTGGCCACATTTCCATGGAATCTTGGATAAACCATAAGGATATTTACCATCTGCATTACAAAATCCAATCGGTTAGGGTTGATGGATATCCAGTAGATTTCAAGGCACGAGATATAGTGTCATTTCATTTTGTATATCTTAGGATTCTACCTCTACATCGTTTACAATGTAGGGAATGGCGATCTTTTTAGTCAACGGGAGTCTGACAAAGTGAACATGGGTATGGTATAACCAAATTGCATTTAAGTCTGAGTCCAATATTGTTTACGAGTAGTAAATCAAGATTATTTGAAGGAATGGTTTCAAGAAATTCCTAAACTTTTCCCGATCAAGTTGAAAAGAGAAGGGAATGTTCCACAAGTTGACTTCTCGATTTATGAAATGCAACGGAGTTGTCACCCAGTAAGTTCCAATCTCTCTGCAATTAAGTTGAAGTAGGATCGACTAGGGAAGAATGCTTCCAATAATCGATGGCCTGAAAGTGTAAAAGATCTGGGCGAGTCATTAATTTGCTTATGATTGCGTCACATTATAAATGCGAAGTTATTAAAGCACAGACGGAGAAGGAATGTGATCATATTCCTATTCTACATGCTTTGGTGGGTAGGGTGGTCTATAGCTAATTCTCCAAATTTAAAATTCGATTTATTCAGTAATATTTTGTCTTGTTCGTAGGTAGCAAGAATGACAGGATATTGAAAAATACGTGTGGATCGTAGGATGTACGAAATCTTCGGAATTACAAGATAATTCTTTAGTAGGAAAAGGACTGGTACGCCGGGAGATGTAGTAAGATCTCATGTATTTGTTTAAGATCCTTTGTAATATCTGCAAAAGATGTTTCCATTGCCTAAGGGTGACCCAAGATATGTAAGGTTCTGTACGGTTAAACCTGAAATTATTATGAACAATGCTATTTAATATTCACTCTAAGAGAATTTATTGTTAGACATGTTTTCTTAGGATTTTATTATTCATATTGCCATGTTGACTTGGTTGGGCCAGCCGATTATTCCATATCAATATACCAAGAGTGTAAATTAAGCTTCCATTGGGTATTGATGTCTCCTATCATTTTATCCATTCCAAGACAAAAGAGGATTGGTCCAAGTAGGTCATTCTATTGGATACCTTCTAAGGATCTAATGATGGAAGTAGCTTATAACCAAAACCAGGTATGTTGGTTTGGGGTAACCGTTCTAACGAAACAGGGAAAATTCAGCATAATAAAAGTGAGCCGACTTCAGAAACGCTGCGTCTTAGGCATTAAAAGCATTTGTGCTCTTCTCTTCTCTTTGGACATCATTAGAGGGATTCATATCGGGCCATGTGAAGGGCTGCTTCGCATCCACCTTTAATGTTAATTCTTAATTGACTGGAATATTTTATGATATCAAAAATTGCATTTGACTCATTACTAATTTGACTAGTAGTTGGTCAGGTAATCACAATAGCTATAGGTCTAACATCTTTATTAGGTTTGAGCTATAAGCTTGGCCCCATATATAATCTTAGAAATATCTGAGAGAATGCCTCCTAAAGGCATACGGTGAATGCGCTGGGTTATTTTTGAAAGGATATTAGTTTGTTGAGTGATAACAGGAATCCTGAAGAAATATAGTATAGATTCCGTTGATTTCAGATAAAGAATCGCGCCTAAAAGATAGGATCACTTTCTGCCGTTGTAAATGTGGTACTACATATACTAGATTCAGAATAAATTGGAGTCTCAGTATATGTTACACGATTGGTGTTTTTGAAGTAACCCCAATTATGAATCATTGTTGTAAGGAGCCAGATTATCTTTGGATGTGGCAAGGCATATCGCAGATCTAATATTTAAGTTTTCTAGTTTGTTAGATATAAATTTTATTCTCGTTTTAGGAGCATTATGGTTTTCCTTTTTGTTTAAATTTTGTCATTTTTGAAGGATATAGGCCATCTATCTAAAGGAAGGAGAATTTTGGATATATATTTTACCTGTTGAGTATGTCATTTTTTTTACTAAAAAGGTCAGGTGCTTGTAAGGTGCGGAAAAAGTAGGATAAAAAGTCAGTCCATTGGGTGACTGATTAGAAAATTATTAAGCTTAGATGTTAGATTATTTGAATAAGTTCTTGCTATTACACCTTTGGGTATGTGAGATAAGATGTTATCTTGTGGGTAATAAAAAATGACTATAGCATTGGAGTCAGTATGAATATCTTAAACGGTAATTAATGGTGCACATAGCTGTAAAGTAGTAGTCGAATCATGCTTAGTTTTGAGCGCTATGAATGAAATGGGTATAGGTGGGAAGGATACTACAAACCTTCTCGATTGGGCATTTAATTTTTTTAGTATTATGAATATCAGGAGGCCAACTTCATTATCTGAAACATTTCGAATGGGCATGTGATATTTTTTAGTGATTAGAATATCCAGAGATGTGACGCCTAAGGATAAGAAATAATGTAATATCGCGATAATTGAAACATTCTGAAAGGCTAATGCGAAATGTAAAAGCACGATTATTGAAGCAAGCTATAAGAAAAAAGAATGCAGAATATTTCCAATATCCAATAAGAATCGAATGAATTAAGAGAAAATAGCCAACGAATAATTAATATAATATAAATGAATATCCAACTGATTACAAATGATAACTCCAAATTTACCAATAACATCATTGGCAAGTTTTATTATATACAATTAGTCGCGAATGGATATATAATAATACAATTCAGCGATAAATAAAGCTGAATAACAAATGCGAAATATAAAAGTGCGATAATTTTAACTGAAGGAAAAATGAATACACAATACTTCCAATAAGAATCTAATGAATTAGTATGCAAAAATAACAAAGAATAATAAAATCAAAATAATATCAAGCAAAACGCGAGAAAGAGGTTCAATATAAAAGGTTTTTTGGTTAAAAAATGTGAACTTAGAACTATTTCAACTTCCAATTTTTTTAAAAATTTAATAATTGAAAAATCAATTCTATATATATATTTAACTTATCAGATAAAAATATTTTAAAAACTTAAATATATAAAACTTAAAAATAAAAACTAAACTAAAAATTCCCAAATAATAATTAAAGAAAATAATTGAATTTCTATATTTTATTATAAATCATCATCATTAAACTGCAAATTTATAATGATTCCGAATATACATAATAATTTATATTTTTTTTTAAAATTTACAAAATTAATTTTATTTAATAAAATGAAAAAAAATATTAAAAAATATTGTATATCCGCTTTAATGAGGATTTTAAATATGTAAATATATTTATTTATTGATTAAAAATGCTCGATTAGCTAGTTACAATCTTTGCTCAGAAACGGGAAGTTTTTATCAACAATATTATTTTTTTTAATTTTTGTAAATTCGGGGAAGAATGATCAAAAATGAGGAGAAAAAAAATGAGAAAAGTAGGAAAAAATATAGATTAAAAATGACTTTAAAGAAATCGCCAAAAGTTAGAAATAAAATAAGAAGGAAAAATAAAATAACTAAAAATTTAAGAACAATGGGAATATACCTCTTTTGATTGAAACTTTTCTTTTCTTTTAGGATTTTTTCTTTTCTTTTGGGATTTTTCCTTTTTTTGATTGGCGCTTTTCCTTTTTTTGATTGGCGCTTTTCCTTTTTTGATTGGACCTTTTCCTTTTTTGATCGGATGACTTTTTCCTAAGCCTTTGAAACTTGTCATTTTTAGTTTGAACCTTTTCCTTTTTTGATTTACAATTGTCCCTTTTTAGTATTTTTCCTTTTTTTGAATGGAAAACCCTGTAATAGCCATAATAATTTATTTATAGTTAAACAAATGAACAAATAATTTTACCTACTTGCAAAATAAATCACTTTTTTTAAATGGTAAAAATGACATAAATAAATGCCTTTAATAGATTATACAGGTTGAATCATGAATGTATTGTTAAATGGAATTTTATCCAAATACACTTTCACATCACAAATACATATAATAGATCGGAATTATTAAATTTTAAAACCTATTTTTCGCAATATACCAAGGAAACCGAGATGCTACTTCCAATATCAGGATTCGTAAACGTGTCATCAATGGTCCGCCATAGCGCCACCCAAATGAACTCAGTCGATACTCCTATATATTCTCCTAGGGATATAGTTATAAATTCGGTTACCCGCCAGTTTTTTTGGTCTTGCTTAGTTACCCATTCTATCATGGCGTCTTGGCTTGATGACGGTTCATTGATAGGAGCCATTTTGTCTGGTCCAGATATTTTCCCAATGGCGTTGACTATAGATTCACAATCAAGGTTTTGAATTTTTTTTCCATAAACTTTAATTTTATATATACACAAGTTAATCTCTTTCGTAGAAATCTGCGCACCCAGGGCTTTAAAGAATCGGGGGGGGGGGGGTCACCTTTTTTAAAAAAATTTTGGTTCTGAATATTTAATTTTTTTTAAACCTTGAATAATGAAAAAAAATATTATCTCAAAAAATATCTACCGACCGGGCAATTTATTTAAATTATTTCGGGTGGTGGCTAAGAATATCGCAGGCCTGGCTGGAAAATCTTTTTGTAAAAATTAAATATTAGTAATTGTGATGACTAATCAATTTATTTTGTCAAATATTTTTTATAAGATGTACCATTTCTTTTAATTTTGGCAAATGATTGATATTTTCACTTACAACATGAATAATTTTTTAAATTATAATAAATACGTTATGAAAAACAAAAAATGATCAATATGAAATTTTATAAATTTTTTTATACACTTATCATTTTAGTTATGTTCTCCTATAAAAATCTCTTATAATACTACCTCTTTCAAAGCCTCCCCACATTGTTTGTCCCTTATAAATCTTTACTTGTAAATTATAACAAAGCAAAAAAATCGTTATTATATTTTTTTACTTAAAACTATTATTCTTACCTTTGTTTTACATCATTGTAAATTATAAACAGAGCTTGTTTTTATGTTTTATTCACTTGAAACTGGTCCTAGCCAGTTTTAAGGATGACCAATATGATAAAATCCTTATAGAAATATGTCGATGGATTTTTTTTTGTAAACAAAATTTTTAGGGGATCATTAAATAATTATGATTTTGTTTTATTATCATCAAATTTTATACCTAATTGTTACGGCTAAAAGTCTAGATTCAATAAATTCACGATTTTTTTAATAAAATCTTGTTTGTACGATGACCAAAGTGCCCGTGAAGTCCGGGATTCCAGTCACTCTCAGACAATCCCGGACCATCGAACTCCGTCGACCCCCCCCCCCCCCCGATGGTAGAACAGCCAATAATCGTGGCTCCAACCATTACAATTATTATCGATGTTGAGAATAAAGTTGGCACCAGACCGAATTTCTTTATAAATATAAAAGAGGAGTCTAGTAATGTTTTTTATAAAAATTGAAGGTAGTATTATTTCCAAAAAATAGTTCTTAATTTTTATATATTAAATAAAATGGCCGGAATTAAAAAAAAGTAAAAAGATCTTTTCATTTTAATACTAAATCTGTTATTTACAATTATATAGTTATTGAGATATGATTAAATGAATGAAGGCAGATAGTTGTAAAATACTTCATTTTTGCCACTTTGACCCCTTATATTTCCAAAGATATAAATGTTGGGAGGCTAAAATTTTGTTAATTCTTAGTCATATTAACCTTTCTTTGCTTACTAAATTTTAAATAATCGAAGTGAGTCGGCAAAAATCTCATTTTTTGCTTATTCTTTACAATAAATATTTTTTAAAAAATATACTTTTAGGATTACACCAATTTTTTTTTACATTCAATTTATCTATACATTAAACAAAATTTTATTCCTTTTTATATTTTCTAGAGAACTGCAAAGTAATTTTTCGCAACCCGAGCCCGAATTTAAAAATTTTTTTGTCCGAGCCCGACCCGAGCCCGAGCACACATTTTTTAGTCCAACCCGACCCGAGCCCGACCCGAATAAAATTTTGCAATAAGTTTTAATATTATAATAACCAAAAAAAAATTTATGTGTATTTATTCAGTTCAGCCACCTTAAATAAAAGTTTATTTGACGGCCATAATCTATTCATGATATATATTAAGTTGCATTTTATTAAATTTGTAAAAAATATTATAAAACGATTAATATACAAGCGAATTTAAAAATTATAACGATTATATAATATAATAAGCATCATTTATGCGAATATAGATATGATATAAAAGTTAATAAATATATAAAAAATATAATGAACATATTATATTATATTGACCTCATCAATATCATTATCAAAATTATCAAGTGAATAATTATGATATATAAATAAAGAGGCGTCCAGTTTATCTGGCTTTAAACGAGTCCTTCTCTCCTCAAAGGCCCTACCGTCAGCTGAAAACGCCCTTTCACTGCTAGCCGACGAAGCAGGGATAGCCAGGAATTTAAGAGCTAAAATACTTAAATTTGGAAACTCATAATGGTTTGTTTTCCACCATTTTAAAATATTATCGTCATCAATACATAATTTCGGATCTAGGTATTTTTTTAGCTCGTCAACTTCGGCGCTAGCATCAGAATACGCATTGTCAGCCTCCCATAGAGAGAAGTCCAAAAACGTATCTACCACCTCTGTAGTTTCTTAAGAAAAAAATATTCATTAATAATATTAAGATATATATTTACTTTATTATTTTTTAATAAATAATTTTATTATAATTTAATAAACCTTTATTTACTACTCTATCGGTTGAGCACGAGTTAGATGGTGAGTTGTTTAAAGACTTTTGCTCAATCACATCTCTGTTGATTTTCTCTGCATTAATCAACGTGTTGATATGTTGACACAAATATTTATAATGTTCCCGGGATAACATTTTCATATCCCGAAATTTTGGGAACAAAAACGTCGAAATTTGGTGGAATAAATCTATTTTAAATTTATCCACCAATATTTCCCGGCATCTTAATGAAAGCTGGTTTAGCTGATCGTTTAAGCTAGGATTAGCTAAAAAACTCAATATTTTATGATAACATAAAATAACTTTGTTGAATAGTAGGTTTTAAATCACTCTCAAGTTCATCACTCGCAATTTTAAAAGGCGTCAGAAACTTGATCAGATCCCTCATCATTTCAAAATCAATATTTTCAAGTCTAATCGACTCTCCTCTGGAATTGAGGATTTCCAATATGTCATTAAATTGATTAAAGATCGATTCAATCATATTCAACCTACTATTCCACCTAGTCTCAACACACATGTGGAGAGTTTTATCGAGGCGATTAACTAATCTAAAATGTAATGATATATTTTAATAAAAAGTTAATTTAACATACCCACTCTTGCAGTCATTAAAACATTGATTTATCTCCGAATAAGATTCAATATTTTTGTTATCAAAAGTATTTCTCAATACTGTATATAATAGATGAGAAGTACAATTTAAACGCTTATGATTTTCAAAAGCTTTAATCATATTAGCTCTTGGTCGGTAATAATTGGAATTTCCGATAAATAGGCCCTGTTGTATCCTGATACAAAGAATACATGGATTTTTATAAATATTTTTAATGAAATCAATACCTAACAAGGTGAAATTTCTAATAATTTCCTTTTTGATATTTTCCCTGTCTTTTTTTCCTCTTCAAATTTGCATGTAAACAATACAATTTTATTTAGTTTCCAGGAATCATTTATAAAATGAATTGTTAGAGTTACATATGATATTTTTTTATAATCATCAGCCCAAAGGTCTGTGGTGGCTATAAAAAATTATTAATAATTTAACCATATTTTCATAAATTTGTTACCAGCACATCGACCCTTTTTCATATATGAGTTTAATATAGGAAATAATTTATTGCGGATACCATCAGCAGTATCTACTAAATTTCTAGAAATTGTCGTAGGATTTGGAATGATGCTTTTAACATCAATATTTCCAAATATTGAACCAATTTTGGCAACAATCAACAAAGCCTTCCCTATGAATTGTATCAAATGATCTCAAATCATGTCCACAAAACATAGTAAGCACCTTTGTGCACTCTTTTTTCAATTTTGTACAACTTTTGAGTTTTTTCGGATCAGTACCAAAAAGACTATCAATTGTTAATTGTGGCTTTGCTGTTGTACTTGTATTTGTATATACATATTTATGTCTTTTAAGTTGATTTGTGCCTAAAATAATTTAATAAGATCATATTTTATGTATAAATATCTAACCTGTTGTTATTGAATAATATACATAAATAAATTTGCATATAATACAAATGACATAATTAAGCATTTCTTTATTTTCTTCATACATAAATGAAAATTTTTTTCATACATCGGATTTCCCATTAAGATTCCCCCTTACTTCATACTCTTTTGTCTTAATCTTTTTACCAATTCTTTTTAATTTTGCATCCATTGAGATAATTTTTTTAATATGGCTGTGTCTAAAATCTAAAAAAAAATATTTAAAATGACTTTAATCAATTAGATTGAAATAAACAGATGGACAGTACTGCGAATACTTGTATCTAAGATACAATATACAAGATCCCTTTATATCTTGTACTCAGTATATTTTGACATTTTTAATAAGATACTAATATTTGTATCTAAGATCCTTAATTCTGAAAAGAATCTTGTATATTTTTCATTTTCTGGACAAAAGATACAGATACAGATTCTTTTTAATATTCATGTTTTAAATTTTACATATCACAGTATACATCTTATTTTCTTTGAGAATCTTGTATTAATTTCCTAATTTTTTTCTACCATATTTTAAAATATTGACAACCAAAATTAGCTGGAAAATTTACAACTCATATTAAGGTAGATAGATAAAAAAATAATAATACCAAAACGAAATAAGTAAGATTATATTTTATATATAAATGTAACTTAGAATATCATTACCAATTTTATATAATATTTTTTAATTTCTAGGATGATTAACATTTATGGTAGTGAAATTTAAATTATAGAAATAAGTTCCCCTGAATCAAATCCCAATCTTAAATTTTATATGGAAATTTTTTAAAACAAATGTTAAAAAAGACAATGTATAGGCTAGATAAATAATAAATAATGAATAAAACTTATCTTTAGTACATAAAATATGTCTTATCTTGTAATTCACGGGAAACACACAATTTAGTGATAAAATAGTTTGGTATCCGGTTGTTAGGTTTATAAAATAATAATTAATAATGACATGACATGACATGTAAATATGATTGACATTTTAATCCTAAAATGTGATAAATATTAAATAATATGATTTTATAATTAATATTATAAATTATACTGACTATTTAGGATATTAATATTATTTTTTATTTTCGGGTCGGGTCGGGCTCGGACAGCCCGTGCAGTTCTCTAATATCTTCTACAATTCAATTTAAATCTATAAATGATACATTATTTCTTTTAACAGCATTTGCAAATTTTTTATAATTCACACCTTCTTTTGACAACATTAAATCTTTTCCTTTCTCCCTATAATTTTTCATCCTTTTTTAATTTACATTTCTAAATTTTTTTATTGTAATTTACAAATCATTTTCGTTTATATTCTAAAAAATTTCATTTTAATTTGTAAACTCCTTTTTTCCATTCTCCGTTTTCTCCTTAGATCTTTTCCAATCTTCCTTCTATTTCTTATATTTAATATATTATATATTTTACGAAAACAATTTTTTTTATTTATTTATTCCTTTTATCAGTGAACGTTTAATAGTTAGTATATAATATTGTTAACCCAGATATTGTCCTTTACTTTAACACCACTTATTCAATGTAAAAACCGTCTCAACATTTACTCATAAAAATATCCACATATTAAAACACCATCGCTGTAGTATATCTATATTCATAAAAATATCCACATATAAAAAAACATCGCTGTAGTATATATCAATAATAAGATAAATAGTATAAACAATGAACTTACATTTAAATCTAAATATCTTTCTACAGGTCAATGTTCATAATAGTCACTATATTTATTTTTCTACCCATAAAATTTCTAAAAGATTTTCTTTTCTCAAGCCATATACTCTGTAAGCCCCCTCTTCAATTATTAATCTCATCTCAACTCATCATTTACCAAGTTCTAACTAATCTAATTATATTAATTCAATGTTTTTACTTGTCAATTTAATTTTATTAAATTGCAAAAAAGCCATATATTCTGGATAAATTCCCCGAATTATCATTCTCACTCTCATCACCCCATGACTATCGAGAGGGCAGTTTCCGATGGCACTCGACGCACAACTATTGTTATTGCTGGACGCTCGGCCCAATTTGAGGCATTGCATTATGACTCAATCACAGATAAACTTTATTGGTCCGACCCGAGACGTCTCCGCCTTGAGTCAAGTGATTCATTTGGTGGAAACCGTCAAGTTCTCGTAGGGGACTCTGCTCCGCGTGGAATCGCCACAACTTTAAACGGTCAATTATTTTGTCTCGAACAAAATCCGCCTCGCATAGAGCGGAGAACTCAAGATAACGCACGCGTCAAAATGTTTAGTGAGTCTTTGTTCGGGGTTACCGCCCTTCATGATTCTACGCGAATCTTGGCTTTAGATGGGAGCCCTATTGCAGTAATAATTTATATAAATTATTATAAAATATCTTCGTTTATTAAATTATTTGTAAAAATTCATTTAGTTATTAAGAACAGTTTTCCTAACTTTATTTCTTGTAATCATTAAAACTGGGTATATGTTTTAAAAAAGCTAACTATAGGAATATAATTGCACTTAGTCTGGTAGCTAGCATACTAATTTGTTGTGTGTTAAAAGGAATAGGTTTAATTTACTAGAATAGGCTTCTAGACATATATGGCCAATTTTATCAAATACTAAAGGATGAAACTTTGAGCTGCTCGAGGTCATTGCTTGAGAGTCGACGGAGCGGTACACTGTCTGCATCCCAATCCTTTTTGGATAATCTAAGCCACTGTACTATTACCCACTGGATTTCGGTGGGTCTGCTTTATTTGAAGATGGGTTCCCAGTTAGTTAAGGAGGACTATATGAATGATACAATTGTCAAGAGCATTGGGGAGCGTATACCTTGTTCTCCTGATTTAGTTGGGTAATTAGGTGTTTACCAAAATGAAATTAAGATGTTCTCCGTAGATTTAATTTCGTAATTTAGGAATTGGGAAGCCAAATTGTATTTAGGGAGCATTAATTTAACTAAATAAAATGCCTGAAAGGCAAGTGCTTGACAAATTGCTATGTTTTTTTCAATAAAATCTTTTATTCTGGCCAATCCCCCTATTGGATATGAATTTAACAAAATTTCATAAATCTTTCATTTCTTCTTTTTATTTGGGCAGTATTGTTTTTAAAAAAAATTCTTTTCTCCCCCGATGATTCTTTTTCGATATTTTGATACATTGATCTGGATTCATTCCGATTTAAAAAGAGATTAAAATATATTATTAGCTCGATTCCAATCAAAATTGAGATTAAATACTACAGCATAGGCTGCCATACCTTTTTAAAAACAAAGTGACATTTTGACCAAGCTCTATAGTTGACTCATCCAAAAATATAATTTTTTTCTCACAAATTAAATTATTGATTTTTGCAATATTAAAATTGGTAATAATGAATAGCTAGCCCAGCTGAAATCGGTAATTCTCAAACATCCATGTTCTTACGTAAATTACAATGGAAATTGTTCGGACTTATGCACCGCTACGCATGATTTTAGTCATTCAACTCTCATTTCTTCCGCTCATTGCAGCTGCCCGCTTCGCAAAGTTCGCTCTCAATATTTAAAATGATTTATTTCAAATTATAAATAATTTCTTAAAACAATATAAAGCTCAAATTTTAGCTATCGAGCTTATTTAATTAAAATGAACTTGCATTAATGTCAGGAATGGTTTTTGGACCTAAGATTCTAGGATCCGACTCGCTTTTCCCATTTAACAACACAAATTTACAGCGGTTTGATATTTGTAAAAAAATTAACGCTTAAAGTATAACATATAAAAAACAGGTTTTTCGACTCACTAATGATACGGCTGCAAGCAATATGCCTCGGCGTGTTTGCGAACCAGAACCTGCGTCATGCCCGCTAGATGAGTGGCGTTGCCTCGCGGGACGTGTTGATTGCGTTCCTCGATCCTGGATTTGCGATGGCACCCCTGATTGCCGTGACGCGTCGGATGAAGTCAACTGTATTAACATACGCAATGGAAAATCATACTCCTTTGCTTTCACATCTGCCTTTGATTGTTCCTTGTATGGTGGCTTGAAGAGTGACCTATTTAAATGCTTGATGCGTGGAAATCGTGTTGGTGAAGCAAATTTATGCGTCAAAGTACGGGCTCGATGCGATAACATAGCTGACTGCCCCGACGCAAGTGATGAGGCAAATTGCGGAAACAAGGGTGACTTTTCACTCTTTATAAGAGATAGGAAGGGAAGTTCAAAGGAAAGGGCAGAAAAACGACCCACACATGGTAACGATAATACATTTTATATTCGCCCTAATGAAGTACTGATCCACTTTTCAAGTGTAACCGATGGGCCCAATTCTAGGCCTATTCCCCCCCCCCCCCCAAATTTTTTTTTAGATTTAAATACCTTACTTAAAGGGATTGAAGATAGGTAAATTAATAATAAATTAATCAATATTTAATAATTCTAGGTTTATTGGGACAATTTTTGAAGATGAAAATATTTTGGCAACTATGCTTCATCTTTTTTTTAAACTAGATTGGACATGGTTACAAATGGATGAAAATTTAATAAAAATAACAATTAATACAAAGATTAGTAGAGGATATCAAAGTCTTCAAATGAGTGCAAATTAACCTGTTCCGATTTTTTTATTAGTATCCCACAGCAGGAGATATGATTGTTAATGATTTAAATTCTGATAATCAACAAATTTTAAATAGTGTTTTCAAAAATGAATGCCGAGATTTTAGTATTTTTAAACAATATCCTGAGATAAACGAGAAATTTTGAAAATATTTTGTTACTGATATATTATTTATATATATCTAAAAATCATTATTTTAATTATATTTTGATAAATGTGATATCGAGTCAATAAATTTTTTAGACCATTTCATGAATTTTCACAATAGAATCCTTTAGGTTTATTCAAACCTTATCTATAATAAAAAATGTATCTGTACCTAGATACATTTTAAATTGTATCTGTATCAAGATAACTTTTTAGAAGCTGTATCTATATCTAGATAAATTTTTAGACCTGTATCTGTATTTAGATCCATTTAAAAAGTATCTTTTAACACATAAAATTGGAAATGATATTCTATCGAGCTACATTTATATATAAAACATATTCTTTACTTATTTCGTTTTGGTATTGTTTTTTTTATCTAGCTATTTTAATATCAGTTGTCAATATTCAGGCCAATTTTAGTTGTCAATATTTTTAAAATATGGCGATAGATCATAAGAAAATTAATACAAGATTCCACAAAGAAAATAAGGTATTTTATAATATGTAAATTTTTCAAACATTAATATTAGAAAGAATCTGTATCTTTTGTCAGGAAAATGAAAATGATACAAGATTCTTTTCAGAATAAAGGATCTTAGATACAGATACTAGTATCATATTAAAAATGTCAAAAAGATACTGAGTACAAGATATATATGAATCTTGTATCTTAAATACAAGTATTCGCGGTACTGCTCAAATCTCTGCATTACTACGAAACTCTGGACACATCTCAAATTTGCATTCAGTTATAATTTGAAATGTTATTGTTCATGTATAATTTTTTTACTCCTTTGCTTAGACTAGAAGAGAACATGACAATTTTTATTTAAACATTATAGAGGTATCGAGACCAGCCTCTACATGACAAAATTTTCACTGGATGCAAACCCCCTTCAAAAACCTATGCCTACCTCCCTAAAAAATTTTCACCATCTTCGGCAGCTATATTTCCACATTATAAATTACACCTTTTTAATTATAATTGTACTCCCTTCATAAATTTTTATGTTGCTCTACTACTAACTATTAAAATATTGTGAATATAAAAAAGTTATTTTTTAGAACAAGAATTCAATTAAAACCCCCTCATTTACAATGAATGCATTATTATAGTATATTGTTTGGCATGAATATGAGTTTGCTGATAATGTCTAACCCTTGATAGCAGAAAGTTTTATTTAGAAATAATGTCTCTGATTGTATACAAGTCGATGATTAGCATTATCATTGTATTATAATAGGTCTATAATAAAAGTTTAATTTTTACAGCAATATATTTTGCCCTATTTCATCTAAAAATTTAATAGGTAACCCCCCAATAAATTTATCCTACCACCCTTAAAGGCGCCTACACCCTACCCCTTTAAAAATTAGATGCAAACTGTTGATAACTCCCTCCCCCGCTCATGTAGACGCTGATTAAGGTAAATAATACTTTCGTAGTGGGCTTTTTTTATTCCTTGCGAAGTCCGTTGTTTATATTTAGATGGATTACTCACATTACCAATAATCCTATTTAGTAACAAATACAAATGATTTGAATATTCAAAATTTATTCAAATAATTTGTTTTATTCTGATTAATGATTATTATGGCTTTTAATAAAATTTAATCATTTGTTTTTTCCATTGGCCTATCAATCTGACTGCTGATACGATTAACAAGTTATACATAAACTGCTTGTGAAAAGGTTTTCTTAGTTAAAACCTAATTGCTCTCAAGTCTAAACATAAGAAACTCTGCCTCAAAATTTTGTTATATATTAAATTAATAAGCATTTTAATTTCGTTAATAATTTGATCGCATGCTTTTTATCATCAGATTATTATTGTAATAACTATCTATTTAAAATTTGATGCGCAATAAAAAAAAGTCTATCATATTTTCTTTTGAATTATTTTATAGTATATTATAAAATTTTTTATTATTCATATGAATACGATGTTTTTGAATAGGCCTAATTAAAAATAATATCTTATTTTTTAGAAATATATTCTTATAAAGATTATATTCCTTCGAGAGAAATGAAAAAAAAAACATATCCAAAATTATATTATAATGTAACTTTTAACACAAACAAGATAATACATCATCATCCAAAAGGCCTCCTTCCTCGGCTCAGAGCGAAAAACGTTACGCCATTAGCTTTATAGGCGCCCTGAGCTTGCTTCTTCTTTTCGCCATGATTTATGCTTCACTTAAACACAAATGCGCTGATCGGGATAATTTAACTTATCCCCACATGCCTGATATATTCAATCACGCTAAGACTACTAGAAATCAAACCGGCGGGATTGCTAACAATACTCTGGAGACCACTTTAGATCACATAAACAATCAAAATAACAATAATAATCCCGAAAATCATTCTTTATTAGGCAGTTTAAGTCAAAATTTGATGAGAAGGGTGTCTCATTACGATAGCCATTATAGCGCCCCCAAAATTATATCTGGTTATAACGATGATGGCCTGGACAACACCCGACCTATTGGCAGTGTTAACACTTTTTTTTACGACGATACAAGTAATTGGTTGTTTCTATATTTTTATGCAATTCCTACATAAAAAATTAACGGTCCAGACATACATAAAAAATAGGTCCTGGCCTCGCAAATCACTGATTTTGAATTTGATTAATATTCTTTTAATAAAAAAATGTATTCCTCCTTTTATTAAAAATTATAGTCCGGGCCGGACATTTCGTAAAATTATAATGGGCTAGCCCGGATCATACAATTTTAAGGGGCTAGTAAATTAGTAAAAAAAATTATGGGCGCGAAAGAACCCCACAAACATTTTTTAATAACGGGCCAACCTATGTATAAAATCTTAACGAGCCAGGTAGATCTCTGTTACATATATTTATATAATAATAAAATATTTTTTGTTTGAGGAGATTGTTTTACTCTCTATGTTTTATGATTCTCCGAAATATTAAAAATAAATGGTCTTAAAGCAGAAGACAAATGGGTTCTATTTAATCATAATAACTATAAATGGCTATACTTAATAATATGCGAACATGTATTTTCCCTACCTCATTCGGATGCCTCATCAGAGATTTTTAACCTGATGAGGACTTCAAAGAAGGAAATAGGTTCCTCTGATAACATTAGAGGCCAACTTATGGTTAAACAAAATTATAATATGCCCTGCAATCAATTTTATAAATTTCTTAATAACGACGGAAAATTTGTGAATCCAAAATTTAAATTATTAATTTAATTAATATTATAAATAAAAACTATTCATTATTAGAATCTATAAAATTTTTTATTAAACGTTATTTATACTATTCGCGTAAAATTTATATTTTTTGCTCACAATTTTTTACATTGTAAAATAAAGATTTGGTTCTGATGTAAGGGCTCTTATTTTGCCACCTATATTTTTAAAAAAAAGTTTTGCTTGACATTTGTCCAAGGGAAGAGATAACGATTGGTATAAAAAACATATTTTGTTAATTTAGAAAATTTTTTCCTCGGCTATATCAACAGGATTGAATAAGACATTGCTAATTTTGAAAAATAAAATGATACTGATTTTATTAGTCCGCGGACCGGGCAAAAAGATTTACTGATTGGGCTGGGCAAATTGTCATGGATTCCAGTTGTAGTTTCGTTTCTAGTTTTGTCTTCCACGCAAATGGTATCAGTCTGCTTTTAAGATATTTAAAGTTGGGGTTGGGTTTTACCTATAAACTCGCGTTAAACTCTTTCAGTAAACTAATTTCTTAGTAAATAATGAAGAAATTTATTTTCAATATTATCCCCCCAAACCCCATTCAATTCATACATTATTTGTTAATTAAATTTCTACCTATCAAATTAATACCATTGTTTACAATTATAAATTCATGATATATAATTTTATTTTTATAATTAATGGGTAATATACATATACCTAGAATATCAACATTACATTATTATAAGATTTTAAAATAATATCCATTTTTGTTACTGGTATTTTTAAACGCTAAACGTCTTCTATATTCAAAATGGAGACTGCCTAATCTGTGTCAATAAAAAATTTATATATATTTTATCTATCAATAATTTCACCTCAAATTTTTCACGTTCCTTTTCTGGGACATCTATAGTTCGAATATATTCTTTCTTAGCACGATTCCTTCTGGATACTTTCTGTAAATGTGCTTATACATAGTTATGACAAATTGTATTTAAATTTGGGCATTTTGGTTTTATATGATTTTCTAATCCATAACAATGACAAATAATTTTTGGTACTTTTTTGTTTGTCTGACTCTCCCATGTCACTGTTTTTGCAATTATTTATCTCCTTTCCTGCAGATAATTTTTCATACGAACATTTCCGTTGTCTCCATTGCGATAGCGATTTGTACAGCCCTTTCCCATGTCAAGTTTCATTAGTAATTCCCGACACTTATTTATCCCGCAATACTGTATCATACATCTCTTTAAAATCACACGTATTTGCTTTTATCTTTAATTTATTTATATATTCTGTAATCGTTTCTTCTTTTTCTTGTTCCGTTTTAAAAAAATAATATCTCTCTAGCATAATATTCATTTTCTTTTAGTAATAATTTTTTAAAAGTTTAATTATGTCATCATAGGATATTTTATCTAATGTCTTTGGCAAACATAAAGTAAATCTAACATAAAGTAAATAATTTTAAATAAACCTCTAGTCCAATATTTGCTAATTAAAACTATTTTTTGTCTTCTATTTTGGCAATTTTATAAATGAATTTCATCTTTGATAAATAACTTCCATCTCGCATCTTTATATTAAATTTCTCCATTTGAAACTGCGCCAATGACATAAATTTATTATATTTTTAACTATCTTAATATATTTTATACTTCAGTTTATATACTTTTACAAATCAATCTAAATACATCAATTAATCATACACGATTTAGTTTTCTGATCTCATAATGGAGTTGGCAGAAAAAGATTTGGCAAAAAGACCTGAACAAAGATACACCTTAATTCCAGGAGATTAGGGTCATCCCATCTTTATTTATATTATATTTTAAAAAGTGTAATAAATTAAATACCACCGATATCTATACAAATTAATATATAAATATGCTTCATTTTCTATGGACTGTATTTTCTTTAACAAGATTTTATTCCTTGATGTTTCCTTCTACATATTTTGGTATATGGATCTATAATTCATTCAGATATCGAAGGTCTATCAATGTTTATGAACATTAATTTTGACAAATTACTTAAACTCGTTCGTTATCTGCCATGATCAAATTAGAATAAAGTATCCACACAGTTAAGGAATTTTTTATTATTAGGAATATCTTCATCGATATATTGTTGAGGCTCATTATTATTCATTTAATTTGAATTTTTATATCTGCTTTTCTCCAAATCGCGCATCTAGGTTCTTAGGCCAATTTATTTTTTTAATAAAGTATATATCGGAAAGAATTTCTAATATAAAAAAAAAATTTTAAGTCATTTTATCCTCATTTTAATGCTGGATGCTTTCTAGAGATATTATAAATTGGTCTATTTTTTATATTTTTTTGATTGTATATTTTTAAATAAAAGTGGAATTTCTGAATTGAGCGACATCTATAAATATTAACATACTACAGCGTCTACATGAGAGAGGAGGTAGGAGCAATTTGCCTCCAGTTTTTTTAAAGTGAGGTAGGATAAAATAAAAATAAACAATATTTGTAGACTAAATATAAAAATAACTGATAAATTTAAATTTATTAATAAATTTTTATTTGTCATTCATTCACAAATAACATTGGTGCAGTTTGATGTTATACACGCTCGTGGCTAATATTTTGAATACGGTAACTAGTTAATTATCACAAATGATTAATTCCTGATCTAAATAATTAACTAGCCTGTTGAGTGATTTTGAGGTTAAAAATGGTGGCTCATTATACAATTCATCATAAGGCTGTTGGAGTAAAATGGGTGTGTAAATATCGGAACCGATGGGCATCAAATTATTTAGTAGGGTGGGGGTAGATTGATTTGGGGGGGGGTTTACTTCCAATGAATTTTCTATTATGTAGACATTATTGTCATTATGTTCCTTTATCTGTCAATCAATAAAAAAATGATTAATTAACAAAAGGACACCGAAGAGACCTAATAAAAAGGTATCCCAATTTATTATTTCTTTTGCAAAGTATTGATTTATCCCAACAACTAACAACCTACCCATTATCCTAACAACATACAACCTACCCATTTGAAAATTTTAAATTCCTATTAAAACATTTAAAAGATTTTGTTAAAATTAGACTATTTCTTACATTATTGTTAAATCGGCTATATGTAAATCCGAACAGTCGAAAAAAATTGCTAAGCCTTGAGGCAAGAATATGTTTTCAAGATTGAGACATCATTTAAGTTTAAACCTAGATATTGGCTAAAATGATAGTTTTCGCTTAAAAATTTAGTTTGCAGAGTTATCCTAAAACCTGAAAAAACTGGGCTATTTATCACCACTGCTTGTTGGTGACGAACCTCACATCACGCTGGCCGCTTAAGACTCGATCAGCAAAACGAAAATAACTAAAAATGAAGACAAAAATTTATTTTTTAATTTTTTTTACAATTTTATAATAAAAAAATATCAATTAAAAAATTTACAATTTCGCTTCCCTTTTATAGGGAAACGAATAATAATTAAAAAAATAATTAAAAATTAACAATCTAAAAATATCTTCTTTTACAATTATAAAGTACCTACTCATGCCTCAAATTTTAAATTATAAGATACAAATACATTTTTAGAAATTATAAATTATCGCATTATAATGACTTTACAATAATCAACTTTTATAAATCTAAAAATAAAATGTTAACGCGATTAAACTAAAACATAAAATTATAAAAATAAAAATGACTCACCAATTAAACTAAAACATATAATTATAAAAATAAAAATGACTCACCGAACTCAATACATGATTTTACAAATCAAAATCCCAATTATGACACCTCCCTCTTTTAACTAATCCTTGAGACCCCAACCCCCTTGAACACCTCTAGGAATTCTTTTTTCACCAGCCTTCGCCCTGTTGTTGTTGTAAGTGGACCCCTTTGACCATTGTTTTTTTCCGAACATACTTCATAATTACCATTCCTCTATGAGTAACGTAAACCTAAATTCCTTTTTATTTATTTCATTACAAAAAATATTTCTGATTTCCAGTGTAAATACTTTCCCCCTTCTGCAAAAATGCTGAAAAGACTCCACCATCTCCAGTAACACACGCTGCAAATACTCATCCACTTCCCATACTGAGTCATTCCATGACAAATCAACCACGATTCGGCCGACCCCCTTCGATTTTTTTAAAATTTGTTAAGCAAAGAAAGGTCAATGTAACTAAGAAATAGCCAAAATTTTAGCCTCCTAACATGTATATTTTTGAAGATATTAGGGTTCAAAGTGGCAAAAATGACGTATTTTTACCATTATCTGCCTTCATTCAATTAAGCATATCTTAAAAACTACATAATTGTAAATAACAAATTTAATATCAAAATTACATACAAAGATTCTACTTTTAGATAAAAAATTTTTTTTATTTTTTTTTGCAATTTCCGGTCATTTTATTTAATATATAAGGACTAAAAACGATTTTTTGGAAATAATACGACCTTTAATTTTTTTAAAAAATTTAGTAGACATTATTAAACTCTTCCTTTATATTTATAAAAAAAAATTGGTCTGGGACGCGGCCATCTTCATTCTCAAAATCGATAAAAATGTTTAGAAAAGTGTATAAATATTTTCCCGAAAGGGAGCGTTTTTGTATAAAATTAAATATTAATAAGTTTTTAATGGTTTTTCTTGAACTATTTGATATAATTAAAAGGATTATTCATCTTGTAAGTGAAAATAACAATATATGGGGCTTTCATTCAATTATAGAAATTGTCTATCGATAAAAGAAATTCAATTTATTTCTTTATTATAAAATTTTTTGCCCACATATACTTAATGAATATTAATAAAATATATTCAACCAAGTTTATAGTTCTTGAATATATGAATCAGAATCTTGTTCATTTCATAGACGCCAAAAATAATATCAAAATTTTCTCTACTCAATTTTTTAAAATAATTTGATATTTTTAAAATATTACAAATATTAATTTATTATTTATGAAATTATATACACAATAAAAGTATTATCATAAAATAACCCAAAACAGTATAAATAAATATTGGATCGGATTTTCTAAAATCGGCATAGCTTTACTAAATTAGAATAACAATAAATGTTTCAATCAATAAAATAAATAAAAATTTTAAAATTGATTAACCCTTTCGCGCCCAGCGAGATCATTTGTCATTAAAATTTTTAATCAATTAATTTTTATATTTAAAGAAACTAATGGTTGGTACTTAGAGATATTAATTTATAAAACATTATTTATTATTTCATATTTTATCATTAACCTATCAAAATCAAAATCATTATTTTATTATATCAAAATGTCAAAATGATTATTTTATTATATCTAAGTACAAGTATTTTTTGTTCATGGGAAATATTTCTGCGCGAAAGGGTTTTAATCATTCAATAACACATGCTCACTATATTAATTCATTTTTAAATAAATTTCTTGTGATTTCTATCAACACCTAACCCCAAGCCTGGAAAAACTATAGACGAATATACAGTTAAAATTGTAGAAGAATTTTATTGTATGGACGAAATAAGCAGAATCATGCCAGGCAAGAAAGATTGCGTTTCGATTTTGACCAAAGACGGAAAAAAGAATACCATACCATACATAAGAGATTAATTTTAGATAATTTGAAAAAAATTTATATACTTTTTAAAGAAATGAGGCCTGATGTTAAAATTGGTTTTTCGAAATTCGCAAGCATTCGCCCAAAAATTGTATACTCGTTGAAGGTAGTGGTACACATGTATGTGATTGCAGCTACCACCAAAATTTAAATTAATGATCATTGGATCAAATTTAACCAATGATATGTTGCCCTTTAAAACATACAAGCATATTTTACACTTAATAATTTGTAATTCGCCTCAACCATCCAGTTATATGGGCAAATGTGCTAATTGTTTAGGGTTAACACATTTACGCGATCAAATAGAAATATTATTACGTTCTAAGGACATCGAATTTATAACATACAAACAATGGCTATCCTTAGATAGAACCACTCTTGAAACAATAACCAAACCAGTAGGTGAATTTATCAATGCCTTTTTTAAAAAAATGGAATCTTTATCATTTTTTTATTTCAACTCAACAATCGTTGTATCAAAACAATCTAAAATTGAACTTAGACGAAGACCAATATTTAATTTTGTGATTTTTAAGAAAACTATAGCTTTATACTTTAGGATGAAGTACAAAATTATCATTGGAATAGGGCTCAATCCACTGTTCACCCTTTTGTTATATATTATAAAGATAATTTTGCCAATATTTGTTGCCTAAATTATGTAATGATATCCGAATCTTTGCAACACAATACAATAGCAGTACATAATTTTAAAAAAACATTGCTAAATTTTATAATTAATAAATATTTTTATTTTCCGGTGGATCCGCTGCACAGTATAAAATTTTATTATTAGCAATCATGAGATGGATTTCGGGGTACAGACGAAATGACATTTTTCTGCTACAGCACACGGGAAAAGTGTTTGTGATGGGATTGGTGGCACTGTTAAAAGATTAGCCGCTAGAGCTAGTTTACAAGGCCTTACTCAAAGTACACATCATATGAATTGTACGAGTTAGCTAAAGAAAATATTAATGTCATATATTTTGAATAGATGACCAAAATAAATTATGATTACGAAGATCTATTACTCAGGGAAAGATTTTCAAAAACTAGATCTATACCTGGAACACACAAAATACACACCTTGATTCCAACAGATCTACATAATTTAAAAGTAAAATGTATTCCAATTCAATAGAAAGTACTTTAGAATAGTTATCATATAATGATGAAAGTATAATTATTGAAGAAATATCAGGATACCTAACGTATCCTTATGATTCTAATTGGTGGTTAGCTTTGTTTTAGTGAAAAATCAAAAGCAGGAAGAAATATATATAAAGTTTCTACACCCACCCGGACCTTCTAATTCCTTTACATTTCCAAGTATAGACGACACTCTTTGCTTGCCCAAATGTCATATCTTAACATTAGTTTCACTGTTAAATGCTATTGGCCGTAGTTATACTATATATTGTCGTCACAACAAAGTAAATGCGCTACCGAAAAATTAGAATCTTTTGAAAGTGAGTTTAAATTTAAATTATATCAATTTTTTTAATATTTAGGGCGCCATATATGAAATGCACAAGATTCTGATTCATATATTCAAGAACTCGAAACTTAATTGAACATATTTTATTAATATTATTAAATATATGTTATATGGGCAAAAATTTTTATAATAAATTATAAATAAAGTAATAAATTGAATTTCTTTTATCGATAATTTCTATAATTGAATGAAAGTCCCATTTATTGTTATTTTCACTTACAAGATGAATAATCCTTTTAATTATATCAAATAGTTCAAGAAAAACCATTAAAAACTTATTAATATATAATTTTATACAAAGACGCCCCCTTTCGGGAAAATATTTATACACTTTTCTAAACATTTTTATCGATTTTGAGAATGAAGATGGCCGCGTCCCAGACCAATTTTTTTTTATAAATATAAAGGAAGAGTTTAATAATGTCTACTAAATTTTTTAAAAAAATTGAAGGTCGTATTATTTCCAAAAAATCGTTTTTAGTCCTTATATATTAAATAAAATGACCGGAAATTAGAAAAAAAAAATTTTTTTTTTATCTAAAATTAGAATCTTTGTACGTAATTTTGATATTAAATATGTTATTTACAATTATGTATTTAAGATATGCTTAATTGAATGAAGGCAGATAATGATAAAAATACGTCATTTTGCCACTTTGAACCCTAATATCTTTAAAAATATAAATGTTAGGAGGCTAAAATTTTGGCTATTTCTTAGTTACATTGACCTTTCTTTGCTTACCAAATTTTAAAAAAATCGAAGGGGGTCGGCTAAAAATTTCATTTTTTTTGCTCATTTGACGTGGAAAGACCCTACTACACTATTTCAGCGACACATGCCGGAAATACTCTTCCACGACATCCCTACTGGACATATTCCATTATCCCTCCTGTTCCTATCGTGACCTTGGCCTCATTAAAATAATTCAACTCTTCTGCTACCTCCGGCTCGGCATTATTGTTGCCTACGGTCTACTCCTCTACGTAATTGGTCTTCATGCCCTATTCCCACTTTGCCATCTTGAAAACGGACCCTACTCAACTTCTTCCCCACATTTTCAATCACTACCACTGACTGCCACTTCCTCCTTTCCCCATATACCCTTGCCCACACTGTCTGTCCCACAGTGAACTTTACTGTCCATCCTCCATATGTTCCATTTTTGGACTATCGGAACCTGGTTTTAAAGCATCCAATTCTCGTTCTGCGTCCTAAAAACTTCTCTGACGGCGACATCTCCTCTCCCTTCCTACTATTATTATGGTACGCCACAGGTATCCACACTTCTCCTTTCCCGTACTTCGCCTTTCTTAACCACCCCAACCATCCGCTCAGCCTGTCCATTGCAGCTCGGAGGAGCTAAAATATGCTTGATCTCATCTTCTTTGCAAAACCTCTCAAACTCCGCACTGCTAAACGCCGGTCCGCCATCCGAAACTATCATCTTCGCCCATTAATTTTTCAACTTTCTGACCACAATTTTCGTTGTCAATCCACCCATCATTTCAAACTCCACCCACTTAGAAAATGCATGTACAACGAGGAAATACTCTTTCCTTTCAAATTCAAAGAAATCCACATGGATTCTCTTCCATGGTCCTGATCGGCCACATACTTCCTTTATCCGCTGGCATATTAGACCAAGTATTGCATACTAGACATTTTCCCGCTAACCTTTCAATTTTCTCATTCATCTCAGGCCACCATACATACTCTCGCCCCCATTCTTTCATTCTTTCCACTCCCTTATGTCTCGCATGCAGCATTACCATTACCGCTTCTCAGTTTATACGGTATCACCGCTTTATTCCCCCGCACTACACAATCATCCATCACGATCAATTCCTTGCAAACATTTTTATAAACTCTCGCTTTCTTTCCAAGGTTTTCGACGCATTATACATTCCTTAACTCGTCCTAAATCCTTGTCTCCCTGCGGTTCTCTTCGAATTTCCTCCCATGTTACCGAGCCCCCTTTTAACATCCTCGATATCGCTAAGATCATTGCTACCTCCGTTTTTCCCATTTTTTCTGAATATTTTCCTTTCTCCAGCTCCATATCTTGACATGATATCTGGTAAATAATTCTCCTGGCCTCTTCGATATCTAAGTTCCAAATCAAAACTACCGATCAACACAACCATCTCTGCAATCTCGGCGACATCATTAACTCTTTATTGTCTTTCTTGAACAGATGTATCAAAGGCTTATGGTCTGTATAAACTACAAACCGACGTCCTATTCGATACTCCCGGCATTTTGTAAATCCAAAAATAACCGCCAGTGCCTCCTGTTTAATCACTGAATACCTTGTTTCGGCATCTCGAAATACTTGCGAAAAAAACAATACCGGTCTCTATTCCCTCCATCTCATGCAATAAGGCCCCTCCTACTCCTTTACTTGACGCATCCACTGCCATAATCACATCCAAATTATTGTTAAAAAACATCAAAATTGGTTCTTCCACAATCTTCCTCTTCAAACACTCGAACGCAACATCTTGATCCTCTCCCCCTCGAATCTCCCGTCTTTAACAATTTGTACAGCTGCGCTGTTATTTCTGCAAAATCTTTGACAAATCGATGGTAATAATTTACCATTCCCACAAAAGACTGTACCTCCGCCTTGCATCTCGGCCTTACCATACTTCCAATTCCAATCATATTTTTATCTAATGGTCTTACTTCTACTCCATTAATCCGATGTCCCAAATATACAACCTCCATTACTCCTAAGACACTCTTCTCTCTACTCGCCCTTAATCCCTTTTCCCGGATCCTCTGAAAAACTCCCCCCCCCCCCAATCTTCTATTGTGCTGCTCTGGCATAACCCCCGTTATTAGTACATCATCCATATAATAAAACACTCCCTCTAATCCCTGAAAAACTGCCGCCATCGTCCGTAGAAATATAGGCGCCGATACACTCAAACCAAACGATAACCTTCTAAAAGCGAACAGACCCTTTGGCGTTGTTCTAGTTAACAACCTTTGTCTCCTTTTTCACCCGTAATTGCAAATACGCGTTCGAAAAATCTAATTTCGAATAATATCTGCTCCCTTACAAATTGGCCAATATCTCCTCTATGCTGGGTAATGGATACTTCACCGATTCAACGTTACCCGATCCGCACACAACCTCAACTTCCCATTGGCCTTCTGGGACCAAAGGAGTAGCCCATTCGCTGTACTCCACCGGACTCACTATGCCTCCTTTACCCAACGATCCAACTCTTTCTCTACCTCCACTCAAAAGACACTCTACGCACAGCACAATATTTTGGTACACATCCCTCCTTCATCCGTATGTCCACTTCATAGTCCCTCAAACAACCCAACTCTTCGCCAAAAATCTCATCATACTCTTGGGCTTTTCGCTCTACTCCTTTTTCCACCAATTCCAACTCTCCCACAGACTCCGCTGGTCTATTTATTTCTCTTCCTTATTCTTGCAACTTCTCCCTTGTAATTCTCCATTTCCTACACCTCGCACTTGCGGTCCAACTACTTCCTTTCCCACCGGTGAACCTCCCATTTCCATATTCTTCAATATTTGACCTTCTCTCACTGCATCTACACGATCCCCCATTGTACCATTCACTTACTCCCCAAAATATGAATTCTCCCTCATTTACCTCTATATTGTCTCGGCCCTCCACACATTCATCATTTCTCTTGGAAATTTATCCATCCTCCTTGACCATCTTTATAATGTCTTCTTTGACGGCCAGAAATACTCCCCAAAAATCATATTCCAGTCCAACACTCGTAATCCGGTCCCATCTTATCACTGGCTCTACTCTTCTATCAATTATCCACAAATCCAACACTTTGCATCCGTCACTCCCTACATCGCTTATTTGCACTCTTCCCATCATCTCCATTTCAGATCCATCAAACTGCCTCACTTGAATCCTCTCTCTAATTATTTTACTATTCGGCCACAGTCTATCCCACTACCGAAATAGCCGATCCTGTATCAAAAAACATAGATATCATTTTTCCATTTATATTAAAGCACACTTTCGGACTCAGAAGATATACTTGTTCCCCTTTACCCTCTTCCCACAACATCTTCACAACCATTTCTTGCCTTTCCGTTCTCAACTCCTCGGCCGGAATTCTCTTTTCCTCACAACCATATAGTCATCCCCTATCGCAATCTCTCGCCCAATGTCCTTCTTCTCGGCACTTGAAACATATAATTTTGCATTCGGCCCCCATTTCTCCTTTTACTGATACCTCGGACATACTCCTCACATTAATATTATTGGAATTCTCTCCCCTTTGTGTAAATCCTTCTCTGGTTTCTACCCTTCCAACTCTGCAATCATTTTCCGCATGCCCAAACCTTCCACATCCTGCGCATCGTAATCTATCTCTTTTATCCGGACAATACGTTGAAATGTGACCCTTTTCTCCACATGCAAAATATTTGACATCTATGCAATTCACCGCAATATGTCCTCTAACACCGCACTTAAAACAAACAATATTTTTATTCCTCGATTCCGCTCTAAACAACCTTGATGATTCTCCACGACCTCGATACATCTCCATTCTTCTATCTTCACCTCCTTTCCCATCTTCAAATCTTCATTACTCGCCCATCCGCATCATCTCCTGTACAGGCAACCACGTTACTCTTCCATATCTATCCTCTTCCCCATTGTGTCCTTCAATCAACAGCGTCTGTCTACGTATCCTAATACTCCTGTTTCGGCGCTCCCTCCTTCCGAAGTATAGACTTCCCATCCAAATTAGCAACACTACCACCGCTCCCAGTATATTGTACTGTACTTACACATATTTCGTTATTTTAAAACTCTTCATTTACAATTTTCAAAATATTTAATTTCCAAAAAAAAATTTTATATCTAAATAATTTAATTTAATACAATATATTTAAAATATTTTGCAATATATTTATAAAAAATTTATAATTAACAAGAATATTTTCACAACTTGTAGCGTCAACAATAGGAAACAATTAGCAAAACTAACACAGAAATGATACAACAGTATATCACTATTCCCCACCTTTTCACTTCTCCCTATAACAATTGACGATTACTTGTTTTTAAATCTTTGCTACTACTTCCACTAATTGACGGTTTCTTCTTTTCAAATCTTTGCTACTACTTCTACTAATTGATAGTTACTCGTTTTCAATTCCTCGCTACTACTTCCACTAATTGACGGTCTCTTGTTTTTAATTCCTCGCTACTACTTTTACTAATTGATGGTTTGGTCACGGCACCAACTATCGCTGGCCGCTTAATACTCGATCAGCAAAACGAAAATAACTAAAAATGGAGACAAAATTTTATTTTCTATTTACAATTTTATAATCAAAAAAAATATCAATTAAAAAATTTACAATTTTGCTTCCCTTTTATAGGGAAGCGAATAATAATTAAAAAAAATAATTAAAAATTGACAATCTAAAAATATCTTCTTTTACAATTATAAAGCACCTACTCATGCCTCAATTTTTAAATTATAAGATAGAAATACATTTTTAGAAATTATAAATTATCGCATCATAATGACTTTACAATAATTAACTTTTATAAATCTAAAAATAAAATGTTAACGCGATAACTAAAACATAAAATTATAAAAATAAAAATGACTCACCAATTAAACTAAAACATAAAATTATAAAAATAAAAATGACTCAACGAACTCAATACCTAATGACTTTACCAAAAATCAAATTTTACAAATCAAAATTTCAATTATGACATTCACTCCGTATTTAAAATAAACCAGAAGCGGCTACGACTGATAAAAATATTGAAAAATAAAACTTTTTTTTTCTAGCTTCTTTCTGGCTATAAAAATATATGAAAAAGATTTTTGACTATAAATTTTTTTTAATTTTTATAACAATAAGGAGAAAAGGGATTCAAATTTAGCACTTTTGGGGAAATATGAATTTTTAATGGGGAGAGGGGGGGTTCAGTTCCAAAAATAAAAAATAGCGGCTGCGCGTAGCTCCTTTCACAATACACCCCTGCTTACAACTGTCAAAGATGTGTGGTTGATTCTAAAGCTAGACATCCACATCTATACAAATGTATAAGACACGAAAAAATTATAAAAATTATTCAAGGCCGATGTTCCTTCACATTTTGAACTTGAGATACTTCAGTTATAAATAATTCGCGACTTGATGGATCGACTTTTATCCATGGAATACTGTTAAACATGTATTAGAACTATATTTGCATAGACATTTCTGTCCCCTCCAGTAGTGATCCATTAGGAATCGCGGAAATAAGAAATTCCTATAAATATTCGCACTTAGCCGAAGACAAATTGCTCATTTAAGCGAAATCCCTAATCAACTCATCAGGCAATAGAGGCGAAACCCTTTTAATCAAACTCATCAGGCAAAAGATTTTTGATCAAACATAAATTTATCTTTGAAATCTTGCGTTACCTTATGTTATTTAAAGATTCCATACCAGAAGAGGATAATTTTTTTCGCTATATATATATTATATATTTATAGTGATTTTTTTATATATCTTTGTTTTAAATTCATTTTTATAAAAATTGATTATTATAAAAAAATATATATATTTACATCCTTTGTTGAATCTTTGTACTTTTGTTTAAGAGAGGTGGACTTAGATGCAACTGTAGATAACGCAACCCCATTTGCAAAAGAATATTTTCTCAAATAAAATTTCCACATTCTCTCTCCCTTCAGTATTATATTTAGTAAAATACAGTTGGTTTATAATTTATTTTAAAGAGTTTTATAAAATAATTAAATTACTATAAAATTGAAATAGTTTTTTTTATAAATTGTTTAAAAAATATATTAATTCGGTACCCGGAAGAACTGTCAAAACGATTTATAAATAATAGATTGACATCAACTAAAAAAATATTAGATTTTTTTGTTTCTTGAAATTTTTTTAATTAAAAAAAAGTTCTATCTATTTATATTTATAGACTTAACCTTTTTTTATAAATTTATTCATTTTCATACTGCTTTATAATTTAACAGAACAAAATGGACACTATTTAACATCCTTTTCCGACGAGGATAATACTAATTTTTCTCCCCTGATTCCTTCCTTGATCAACGCCGGAGCGCCATCTATAAATGGGACATTTATACCCCCACCTCCACCCCCGTCAATTTTATCGATCTCTATTTCGAAGCCAAAATCTGTAATAATATTTGTATTTATGATTTTTTTATTGTCAATAAAATTATTTTTTAAATATTTTATTTCTTATTAAGATACCTTCTTGGTGCCAAAATAATAATAAGCCAATGCCGTAAGCATAGAATAAAATGACCAATCGTGTTTTATATGCTCGACCCGTATTTTATTTCATACGTAAATTTTCAAAATACAAAATAAGTTAGAGATCTGCAAACTCGACCTGTCCGAAAACCAAGCCCGTTTAAAAAAAAAATTATAACGAGTCAAGCAATTCGCACGTAAAAAATCGGACAGATGTCGCAAATTTCTGATATTTTTATAAAATAGTAGATAACCCGGACATTAAAATTTTGATGTATTTTTTTGAATTTCAAGCTAATATATTGGTTTTGATTAATACTATTTAAAATAAATTATAATGTGCTTATTTATATTTAAAGAGCTATCTAACTAAAATACTAAATCTATAAATTAATAAATTCACAATGGTATGATTAAATTATGCTGCGATACGTTTTGAACTACTCAGCACAGTAATGGATACATCGACGAAGCCTCCTTTATTCCTGATCGAATGAAAGGAAAACAATTATAAAATAAGACTACTATATTTATATCTACTTCTCATGACTGAAATTCAAAATTGTGACTTTTTCCCCTTATATTTATTATGTTTTTTTGTTTTTTTGATGATTTTAGAACTCGAGATTGTGTATTGTTTTCATTCTTAGCATTTATTATGCTTTTGTATTAACAACAATAAAGATTATTGTTGTAGCCGTTAGAAAAAAAGGAGAAATAAATTTAATATAATATACAAAATGTCAGTCATTTTCTGATATGATAATTAATTTTCCTTGGGGTTGGGAGTTGAAAGGAGTGATCACCTGGGGCTTTGGTGAAGGACAACAGATGTTGCTTTGTGTCCTTTGGGTGCCTTTAGGGGGTGGAGAAGACATGAAGCTGGAATCAATTCATATTTTGTATAGTTTTTGATAATTATTATTATATTTGATGACTGTTTGGTATTATTAAATAGTTTATGATCTTAATTAGATATTATTGAATAAAGTGGACTTTTACAATTGTAAAAAGACATGGAAGCTGGAATCAATTCATATTTTGTATAGTTTTTGATAATTATTGTTATATTTGATGACTGTTTTGTATTATTAAATAGTTTATGATCTTAATTAGATATTATTGAATAAAGTGGACTTTTACAATTGGAAGCGTACAATTTGGACTTTTACAATTATAATACACAATATAGATTGCAATAGAGCAGAAATAAAACAGTCATATTACAGCCCAAACCGGATTTTTTTAAAATCTATTGTATATATTTTTAATTATTTTTATAGTAATGGCTATTAGATATTATTGAATAAAGTGGACTTTTACAATTAGAAGCGTACAATTTGGACTTTTACAATTATAATACACAATATAGATTGCAATAGAGCAGAGATAAAACAGTCATATTACAACCCAAACCGGATTTTTTTAAAATGTATTGTATATATTTTTAATTATTTTTATAGTAATGGCTATTTAAAATATTCGGTTTAAAAATATACCGCCCGGCCCGGATATTTTTTTTTAAAAGATTTTAGTCTCGGCCTGGGCTTTTTATTAAAAATTTTTTTAGGCCTGACCAGTGTATAATTAAAAAAAATTAAATTCGGCCCTACCCTGGCTTAGGGCAGGGAAGGAGGAATATTATTTATTAGGTTAAAACAATGATATATATATATCAAAGATCTGCAAAAGTCCGTTAATTTTCTTACTGACTTTCCAGCTCAATCCGTATTTTACGAAAAGAGTCCCGTCCCGGATCGGATTAATTTTTCTAGACGAATTTTCCGGCCTTCTCATTTTTGGCCAGCCCGGGTACACACTCTGGGCCGTATTTTAATTTTTTTATATATACCCTGGCTCTGCCTAGATTTTATTTAAATGCTCGGGTTGGGTCATATATATTAAAACCGAATATTTTAAATCGCCATTGTTAGCCGAAAAATTAAAAATAAATGCAAGATTTTAAAAAAAATCCGGGCCCGGGCGTTAAAAATTTTTTTAAAGAAAAATCGAGCCCAGTCGGGCCTGAAAATATAAAACCAAGGCCGGAGCCAAAATTTTTTTTAAAAAAAAATACAGGCCGGCGTTCAAATGATACCTCAGCAGGTCTCTGATATATACATAAATACAAAATTTAATGGATGTTGATAATATATAAGCAAACTGTTGACTTTTAAAAAGCGTACCACACTCAAAAATGCTCGACCTCTTATCATGTTTTTGTAAATTATATTATGATCTACCTTTTTATTCCATTTTTATTTAAATTACAAATTTAATGGTTCAGACAAATAACTTATGGTAAAATTAGATTTATTATGTTGAAAGAAATACTCGAAAGAAATTTCATAAATTTAAATATTAATCTTTAAACTATTAAAGACATAGACAATTAAAAATCCTGGACGTCTAAAATCAATCACAATGAGAGAAAATTAAATGTTTATGAAAAATTATATTGGATTATCAGCATTCCAATTCAATAGAAATTCACTCTAATGAATTCAAAGCTATTTACAAAAACTTCATTTCATACTTGTTTACATTAGAATAACAAGCGGCATGTTTATCTAAATAAACCCCATTAAAACATATGTGGTGTAATTATAAAGGGATAAGTAAGCAACGTTCAAGAACCAAAGATTCAATCAAATTTAAGAATGAAAATAATTGGAATTCCATATATATAAATTAATGTCAAATCCTAAATAGTTTTATGCTTCAAAGAATATCAGCAATTATTTATTCGAAAGGTAACGTAATTCAACTATAGAATAATTTTATATCAATTTCGATTAACATGTTAATTTTATATATTTTCTGATAAATATTATTAATAAAAATTTTAAAATGATGTTAATAGTAATACTTATATAAAAAAATTATAAGTTTTATTTATTTCATACATATTTTTTGGAATTTGAAGTTAGTTAAAGGTTAAAAATTAAAGATTGCCGAGTATTTAATGACATGAATTGCATCCAAATTTCTTCTAAATTTATTTTATGTAAAATGTATGCCGTATTTGGATATGGAATTCATGGGAATTTATAATCTTTCTATTTTAAATCTTTTACTGAGGGCGATTTTAATTTTAATTTAAGCAGAAATTTGAGGCACTTTTACAGTCTTAATTTATATGGATTTTTCTTATAAATTGGTGATCTAAAATTTTCGATATAGATTTAAAATTTAGATATTCCGATTCCCCATGAATTCCATATCCCAATGCGATATATACCAAAATTATTATTTAAACAAATTATATTTTAACATTTAACCTCAAAACATACTTCTCTTCGGCCATGGAGGATAATAGTCTTATTAACCACTACAAAACGATTCCTCTCAACTACCATAGGGACATTAAGGTTTTTTCTATAATGAATTTTTTAAAATAATGACTTCCTTAATTTAACCCACTAGCAATTTTAATAATAATTATTACCCCTAAAAAATATATTATCCAAATTAAGGATCCTGGCGGAAAAGGCGTTAATCGCTTCCGAGCTGTCACACAACGTAAGCGGGCTGAACAAAAATTGAACCGGGATTTGACCTCATCTTCGTCCATTACGAACCAATCGAATAACTCCTTGTTTTTCAAAAAATATTTTATGTTCCCTCGACGAAAATTTAGTTCAAATCATAAAATTGGCCGAGGTTTAATGCATTTTTCGGGTAATAACTGTAGCAATAACGCGCAAGGTAAAGATATCAAAAATGGAGGTGGTATGAGGTTAAAAAGCAAAAAACTATCTAACAAGAAAGCTATTACACTTAAAGGTTATAATGTGAACGTTTGAATTTATAGTTATTTAGATTTTAGAGATTATCTTCATCACTACTTTTTTTAAATATAAAAAACGTTAAATCATGGTTTTTTATATTTGATTTATGAAAAACTACAAATTTTTATCACTTATACTATTTCCTTATATCATCTTCCTATCATATAAGACAGTTTCTCAAAAATTATCTATCATTATTTTAATACTTTTTAAATATTAGACCACCCCTCCCAAAATCGTCACTTTCAGTTAGAAGACACTTTGGATCCGAGACTATTTTTAATACACTCCGAGGTGGGCAAACCACATCATAATAGCTTAGAATGCTTAGTTTCCATACCCGATAGCGATAATCTGTTGCCGCCCTCCAAAGAAAAATGTTTGAATAGAATCGAAGACAACTGTTTACCGCCAGCGCCGGCTAATTCTTGTGTCGATGAATTCTTGATTTATAGTATATCATGACTGAATAAATAACTATTTTCTGGCGATTTTAATAATGAGATTTTACTATATTAAATGAATAATTTATATTAGTGAAAGTAATGTTGAAAGTCGAGTTCACCCGACTCCGACTCAGAGTCTCTAGTCGAATTAGTCGACTAACTCAATGAACTCGAATCGACTCGAGTCGTGAACTCAAATCGACTAGAGGACAAATATTTTATGAACTTGAGTCGACTAGAGGACGAATATTTCAAATTACTTATAAATTAAGATATTTGTTCTATTTATATTTTTTTTTACTTTATAATTCCAACCTGAGTCATGAGTACGAATTATATACTTGAGTCGACTAGAGGACGGATTGTTCTATGAATTTGAGTCGTTAACCTGAGTCGACTAGAGGACGAATATTTCAGATTTATTATTATTAATTAAGATATTTATTCTGTTTTTTACATTTTTTTACTTACTAGAGGACGAATAGTTCAATGAACATGAGTCGTCAACTTGGAAAGAATATTTCAAATTTGTTATTAATTAAGATATTTATTCTGTTTTTTACATTTTTTTACTTACTAGAGGACGAATAGTTCAATGAACATGAGTCGTCAACTTGGAAAGAATATTTCAAATTTGTTATTAATTAAGATATTTGTTGTTTTTTATACCTTAGTCTTCCAACTTGAGTCGTGAATACCAATTATATACTTCATTATCTTATTCCTCAATCCTCATTTTATTTGATCAAATAAATTCTTATTTATATTTTTTGACTGAATACTAAATTCTCAAATAATAAAATATTTTGCAGGTATCTGAATAAAATTATATCTCAACCATTATTTGAATTTTATATAGGAAAGGCAGACTTCTGATAATAATAAAAACTATGAGATGGCGGGTTACTTTTCTTTAGCACTTCTCCTCATCTATATATATATATTTAATATTTTTATAGTTCTTCTTTTAGGTAATTATTTTATTTAGTCATTAATGGTTAATAACTATTAAAATATTTAAATAATATTAAATGTACTTGTCCAAGATTCATTTCTAAAATTAGAAAAATTAAAAATTTCAAAAAAAAAGAAAATAATTTCTAATATGAATTAAAGAAAAAATTAAATTGTAACTAGATAGAAAAATAAATACAACAAAATATTTTTATTTTATCAACCTCAACAAGTTATGTATTTTTGTTTATTTTTATTTAAAATTTTTTTATAAAAAAGAAATAATATATTAAAAATAATTGTTATAGTGAAACGAATGTTAATAATAAACTTAACAAAAAAAGGGGGTAAACATAATAAGATTAAAATTAAATATGGACAAATTAATTAAGAAGATAATCTTTGAAAAGAAATGTGTTGTAAAATAATTAATGTTATTTATTTTTATTATTAAAAAATTAAGTAAACTGTGTAATTGTTGATTTTTTGCAAGAAATAAATTATTAGATCATAAATAATATTATTAGATTGTAGTGGTCATAGTTCTTATCCACAAAGAATAAAACCAATATTATATAAGATAAGAATAATTATTTACTAAAGAGGGAATTTTTTTAATATTTTAATAGTTATTAACCATTAATGACTAAATAAATTATTATCTAAAAGAATGACTACAGAGGGACTATAAAAATACTAAATATATATTAAATACAGATGAGGAGGAGTGCTAAAGAAAATTCACCCGTCATAGCATAGGTTTGATTATTATAACAATAGTGATTTTTTTTTTCAGGTAATTATTTTCATAGATAGAAACATAATAATGAATATTGGAGAATAGCAATTAACTATTACAAAAATATAATATTATATACTGTATTTATTTCTAAATATAACAGCATTTTGATTCTTTTAAAATATCCTATTCCTAATTTCCACTCTATTTAGATTAAGACAAAAATTAATGTAATAAGGATATCCTCTAAAAAGCATATCGATGGTTATTACGCAGTAGCTCTTTTGGGGTGGGGGTAGGCGCTGAGCCCCTTGAAAAATTTGAAGTCATTTGCCCTCTAATATTTTTGAAATTTATAAATACCTTTAAAAATGGTCACCATGTTATTTTTTTTAAAAAATTCAGCTCCCTTAGATTGTAAAGGCTATTCCCACTGTTATTACGCTTTCTTTTATTAAAAAGTCCAGCAAATATCCAACACAACAGAATAGTGTCCCATAGTAGTGATCTGCATCGGGTTTAATTTTTCAAGCCCGGCCTGAAATTTTTTTCAAAAAGTTTTGCCGGCCCGGCCCGAATTTATTTAAATATAGAAATTAATTTTTATAATTACTCAAAATAAACGATATATGTTATATGACGTCTAGTTTCTATAAATAAAATCAAATATTTTTATTTTACATAAAAAATTCAACATAAAATTGATAAAATTAGATATATATAAAAAAAAATTTAAGGCCCGACCAGGCCCATATCTTTTTAAAAAATATTAGGCCCGATCCAGCCCGAACCCCATTTGGGCCGGGCTGGGTACGATCCGGGTCTACTTTTGCAGATCTCTATGCCATAGCTCAAAGGTTGAGAGATCTAGAAAAATAATCCGACCGCTGACTAGGCCTAATTTTAAAGCCACATGATAGACCTCATTAAATCATTAAATATTTATTTCGATTTATGTTAATCCATTTTTTTGAAAAAAAAATTTGAATATCTATTTTATGCTTTTTTAATATCCAAACTCAAATAATTTATATTTTCAAGTATCCAAATATGATATATATAAAATACATTAAATCCTTCACTCAGATTCAAAAATGATATTGGTTGATAAATATTTTCCAGAGATACACTACTCATGTTATCATAACTTTCATATAAATAAAAAACGATAATAAGTGACATCGGTACATCTTTAATATTTTTTAAACTGGGTTTGATTTGAGTTAACAATTTTTTTTAAACCTCAGATTTTTTACTCCAGTCCAGGTTCATTCAACCCTGTTCCTGAGTAATCGGAAAACTGCCTCCTAAATGTTAACTTAGTAGTTTGTTACAACCCGTTTCCTGGAAGGTATAAAAAGAGGTTCTGGTTTCTATAAATTTTAAGAGGAAATTTGGGTTGTTAGATTTAATTCTTTTTTGATACAAGTTCCAGACTCTAATTTATTACTATTACTAACTAACTATTTAAATTTTTATAAAATCAGAAAAATCAAGAGATTAAATAATGCGAATACATTTAAAAAAAAACTAATTATTTAAAAACCCAATTATTTATTTTGCCTCTAATTTATAGCTTAATGGGTCCATACTTTTTTTTATTACTTATGATTTTTTTTAAAAATTGTTAGATTTTAACCATCATCTTGACAACGATATACCTCTCTTGCTGCGTGAAGAAAATATCGAACTTTCTTTGAACAATCATAGTCATTACATTTCGAACCAATATCCTACCTCTCACACACCTCCAGCTCCTCCTTCTTCTTTCTGTTCCTATACTCACGGTACCAAAAAAGTTTGATTAAATTTATCCTTTAGTTTATAGGACAGCAGATATATGCCCTTGGTTGTTCCTTTTTTACAAATTAAATTGTTAACTTGAGTTAAAAATAATTTGTTTCCCAGATATTTAAAATGAAACTATATCAAAATAGATTTGATATTATAATTATATTATTTATGCAATACATTTTTTTTGATATTATTGTATGATATTCACTCATATATGAAAATAACGTTGCCCACTTTTGACATCAAACTTAATATAATGAAAACAAGTATTTTTGATTTTTTAAAAATATATTTGTATTTATTATCTTGAGAACTTCCATGATAACAATGAAATTTTATAGTTATTTTTTTAAAATTGCACTTTAAATTTAGCATAAATTAGAACTTGCACTGTTTTGTTGATAATATTTATATTGTAATCGCGTTACGTCATAATAACTCTTAATAATTTCATATTTGATCCATTTTTTTAAAGTATATTATATTTAACATAAAATAAATGAATAAAAAATCAATTCTACGATATATAATCGCGAATTTCTTGCTTATTTATATTCGTCAATCAAATAATTATGATTTTCAAAGAATTGTTGGATATGATATAAAGGACTTGTTTATTTTTATTTGTTAATCAAAGAATTGTTGGTAACGGACTTTTTTATTTTTATCACAAAGAATTAATAATAATAATTGATTAATGCCACATTCTATCATTTATTACCTGGCAAACTGAACCAATGAGCTAGGCGTGAAACCATTTATTTTACTGAGCCGCACCACCTCACTTGAAGATTATTTTCAAAATGATGGTAGCGCATATATTATATACATATTTATTAACCATTATGTAGTATCAAATGGCGTTACTAAGGTTAGTGCAGGGGCGAGCCTCCTGCAAAATTTGAAGAGCCCCCTGCAAATTTTTATTATTTTTTTTAGAAGATATCAGATTTGTTAAAAGTGGTGTTATAAAGTAAAGTGGTTACTTTTTTAATGGAAAGAAACGTCATTCGTTACCTTCTTCTAGAAGTAACGGTAACGGGTTTCCTTTTTATAGTAACGGTAACGCAAAACGTTACTCCTTACTTCAAATTTTTCTTAAAAAATATGGAAAAAACATATTTTATTGTTATTAATTTTTTTAAATTTTTTTTTAAAATTTATTAAATTATAAGCCGAGTTTTTAATTCACATCAATCACTAAATTCTAATTAAATTTTCAGTCAATATTGTTAATCTTATTAATATTGAATCAATCAATGTATGTAAATTTATATTCTTATTAATATTTTAACTTATTTTATAAAGAATATGTTAATTGTACATTTTCTTCAGATGAAGATGAGTAAAGCTTGCTTTGGCTTTATTATGAAACATTTATACACCAATGAAGTAAACTAATTATACTTTGCAAGTGTAAATTGTGTCCCAACCCAAATATTTTAACCTAAATTGTAGAATAAACATGGGCATCCTCCAAACTGTGAAGCCATTTTTAAAGAAAAAAATGGGATATCTGATTCTGGGTATAAAATATGAAATCTTTCTATAACTCCGTGAAATTAATATAGTCTTAGAATGGCCACAAATTTGACGAATATTGTGATAAATTCAAATTACAGAGATTTTCTGATAATGACAAGTCGTTCATAGATGATTGTATGGCTATTTTTGGTTTTAGAGAGAGAAGAAAAAAATGCATTTGGGAAATCTCACTCCCACAATAACTAGTATAATATTTAAAAAATGGCTTTAAATAATATCATTTTATTAGCCATGCAATTCTAGACGAAAATAAAAGGTATATTTTATATTTTGATAATATTTTATTTCAATGAATATATATATTATCAGCAATATTCACCAGCTATTTAAATCATATTGGCTCTCGTAAAACTAGATGCCAGCCGAAGGAGTTTGAACTTATTTCCTGTTTGGGAAAAGTTATTGACAAAGAAAAGTAAGACTTGATATCTTTAAAAAACAGCACACGTACAGATTAATTTCTAATAAAGATATTTAAAAAATTGGGTGAGTTAATGAAGATTTTATTGACGATGAACTAATCTTTTTTCAAAATAAAAATTATTCTTTAAGTTTTAAGAAATTCCCACAATTAAAATTTTTATTTCTCTACCCCAGTTGAACATGTGTTTAGCATAGCGAAAGCTGTGTTTAGATCTGATCAAAATTTTAAAATTGTTGTTAAAAATATAAAAATATATAAACCCTAAACTATGAACTCTTTTTTTTTAATGTAGGGTTCAGGGTTCAAGAATTTAAAAAAATTTATTTTATATTTTTATTTATTTTAATTTTTTTATTAAAATTTATTTCATTTTAATTTTTTAAATTATAAAAAAAATAGAACAGGGGTAGGTCTATAAGTCGAAAGGCTTGGTAATACGAAAGGCTAAAAAATAATATTGAAAATAAAATAACAAAGAAAATGTTTAATGAGATATTTGATTGATTTATTGCTTTTTTAGAGAAAAAATATTATAATAACATTACATTATAATATATTAAAAATATAGAAATTTTAAGATCTTTTCAATTTTTTTATTAATTCTTTGAAATGATTTGCGGTTTAATTAAAATAATATTTGGTTATGATTTTATTTTATATATTAAGTAAGTATAAATATATTGTAATTACTTGATAAAGAAGTAAATGAGAAACATAAATTTTTTAAGGTATTTTTGATTTGAGAAAGCATTTAAGAGGGGAAAGGCTAACATCTTAAACGTAATTTTGAATATTATATCATTAAACTCAGAAACCGCTTAGATGTATTTTTTTACGTTTCCGGTTCACAAAATAAATATTTTGTCGCGAAAGACTTTTATAGGGGAAAGGCTAACATCTTAAACATAATTTTGAATATATTTATATCATTGAACTCAGAATTTAATTCTCTATCCAAAACCGCTTAGATGTATTTTTTACGTTTCCGGTTCACAAAATAAATTTTTTGTGGCGAAAGACATTTATAGGGGAAAGGCTAACATCTTAAACATAATTTTGAATATAATTATATTATTAAACTCAGAATTTAACCGCTTAGATGTATTTTTTTACGTTTCCGGTTCATAAAATAATTTTTTTGTCGTGAAAGACATTTATAGGGGAAAAACTAACATTTTAAAAGTAATTTTGAATATATTTATATCATTGAACTCAGAATTTAATTCTCCATCCAAAACCGCTTAGATGTTTTTTTTTACGTTTCCGGTTCACAAAATAAATTTTTTGTCGCGAAAGACATTTATAGGGGAAAGGCTAACATTTTAAAAGTAATTTTGAATATATTTATATCATTGAACTCAGAATTATATTCTCTATCCAAAACCTCTTAGATGTATTTTTTTACGTTTCCGGTTTACAAAATAAATTTTTTGTCGCGAAAGACATTTTGAACCGGAAACGTAAAAAAATACATCTAAGCGGTTTTGGGTAGAGAATTAAATTCTGAGTTCAATGATATAAATATATTCAAAATTACATTTAAGATGTTAGCCTTTCCCCTATAAATGTCTTTCGCGACAAAAAATTTATTTTATGAACCAGAAACGTAAAAAAATACATCTAAACGGTTTTGGATAGAGAATTAAATTCTGAGTTCAATGATATATATTCAAAATTACTCTTAAAATGTTAGCCTTTCCCCTATAAATGTCTTTCGCTACAAAAAAATTATTTTGTGAACCGTAAACGTAAAAAAATACATCTAAGCGGTTTTGGATAGAGAATCAAATTCTGAGTTCAATGATATAATTATATTCAAAATTACGTTTAAGATGATAGTCTTTCCCCTATAAATTTCTTTCGCGACAAAATATTTATTTTGTTAACCGGAAACGTAAAAAAATACATCTAAGCGGTTTTGGATAGAGAATCAAATTCTGAATTCAATGATATAATTATATTCAAAATTACGTTTAAGATGTTAGCCTTTCCCCATTAAAATGCTTTCGCAACATAAAAATTATTTTGTGAACTGGAAACGTAAAAAAATACATCTAAGCGGTTTTGGATAGAGAATTAAATTCTGAGTTCAATGATATAATTATATTCAAAATTACGTTTAAGATGTTAGCCTTTCCCCTCTTAAATGCTTTCTCGAATTAAAAATACCTTAAAAAATTTATGTTTCTTATTTACTTCTTTATCAAGTAATTACAATATATTTATACTTACTTAATATATAAAATCATAACCAAATATTAATTTAATTAAATATATTAATTAATTAATATAATAAAATTAATTTTTAAAAACCGCAAATTATTTCAAAGAATTAATAAAAAAATTGAAAAGATTTTAAAATTTCCATATTTTTAATATATTATAATGTAATGCTATTATAATATTTTTTCTCTAAAAAAGCAATAAATCAATCAAATATCTCATTAAACATTTTCTTTGTTATTTTTATTTTCAATATTACTTTTTAGCCTTTCGTATTACCAAGCCTTTCAACTTATAGACCTTGCGATAGAACAGCAATAAAAAAATAACATCTAAAATATTATAAAAAACATTAAATATTTAAAACATATTGTTTTTTTATTTTCAATATAAAAACATTACATTCATTTTTCTTGGAATCGTTTTTTTTATATTAGTGTATCCATTTAAGTAAATTAAAATTTTTCTGAACACCAAACCCTGAACTCGAATCGGGTTCAGAGATTTTACCGGACCCGAACAAGAACCCTATTTTTAGAAGGAGGGTTCACAGTCCCGATATTTTACCTAATTTTATTTATATTATACATAGGGGGGGGATTATTTAAGCAACGAGCAACCCGTTACTTTTTTGAATAACCAGAAACGCGCGTTTCTTTTTTGAAGCAACGTTACAGTACTAGTTAAAAGATATTTCAAATGGATCAAGATGTCTGTCTAGTTAAATACATTGTTAAACGTATCTAGATGTTTATACATTTTTTATATCAAAATGCTGATATAAATTATATTATACTTAGTAAGGTGTGCATAATTCTTAATTTAGGATTTATTGTTAAAATTCAAATTTCGAAGTGATATTGAGTTGATATCACATCTATATGCAAATATATAATTAAAATAATGATTTTTAGATTTTAATAATTCGTATACAAAATTTTTATTATTAAGGGAAGCCCATTTATCTGTAAAACATTTTTAGCTATACTAAAAATTTTCTACTGGGTCACTTGACGGCAGTTAGGCAGAATGGTTGTTATATTCAATAATAACTTTATATTGGTATATCACTAAATATATTAAAATCTACTCTTTTCAAAGAATTATTCAAAATTTGATGTGTGCCAGAATTTATTAAATTATTTGATTTCTTTTCAGAGATTGTCTAGAAATATTGATCTAAAAATTATGATATAATTTTTTAAATTAATATTAATTAAATAAATAATAATATAAAATTTACCATGTTCATCCATTGCGTAAAATAGGTTTTTATTTCTAAGAAATAATCACCAATGTTTGATTTTTAGAACATCAACTTTGGCTTTGTATAATTCTTTTGTTTTAATTTATAAATTAAAAAAGGTCTCGCAATATCTTTTTCTTTATATAAATGCAAACATATTTCTAGAACTTATTTTGTAAAATTTATCAACTTTTAAAATTTCTTGATTTTTTATCTAGTATAAAAAACTTTAAAAAAAAATAGTTTCGATTAAATTTTAATTCAAAAATTATATATTCTAGTAACTAGTATCCTTAACTATAATTCTTTAAAATATTAGCTTTAAAGGTCATTATTTCTCGAATATGTAGGATAAAATATTTTGATGTTTTATTTTTCAAACATTGGTAAATATATCTAAATTTCAATTTTTTATTTGTAATAATTATTTAGATTTTTTATTGCCAGCATGAAATTAACTAATTTAAAAACAGCCTTAGATGCATTATTAGAAAATTCGGATAATGATTAACTCGAAATTTTATATTAACCAGATAATATAGGAGCCGTTACAGATGAAGAAGGTAACGATCAAGATATATTATCAAAACAATTAGAGGTTGCGGGGGAAGTTGAGATAAATAGTCAGAATATGATAAATAATATACAAATCGGAGAGAATTATAATTTCAGATATAAAATAGGAAAAAAATAGTGAAAAGCATTATAATATGATTTCAAAAGATCATTTAATTGTAAAATTCTTTCTTTGATATAAATGTAAAATCCCCTCTAGAATTATTCCGTATATTTTTGATGAAAGCATGTATTCACTTAAAAAAACCAAATTACATGCTAATCAAAAATTAAATAATTACTGTTATGATTAGTTCTAGTGTTGCGTAATCGGCTAATTTTAGCCGACTACAAAACGAATTAGCCGAGATTTTAGGTAAAATCGGCTAAGCCTAATTAAGCTAAGCCTTAAAATCGGCTAAAACTAAATTAGTCAAAAATTCTGCATCGGCTAAAGCCTAGCATTAATTATTATTTATTTTAGTAAAATAATTTATTTTATTTATATTTAATGTAAATACTTTATTATTATCAACAAATAAACATGATATGATTTAATATTTTTTATTTATATTATATTATGAAATGAAAATAAATTTATTTAATTATGTTTTTTTATTAAAAATATGATAAGCTGCTATTGTAATATTCTTTTTAATACAATTTATTAGTGATTTTCACAATCTTCTTTGTAAATAAATCTTTTATTAAGGAATTCTTTTGTAAATTTTATTAGATAAATAAACAATATTTTAGTTGAAATCTTTTATAATATTTTTTATCATTTTTGTAAAATTATCTATTTTTTATTAAATTGAGGTGGTTTTTTCTAAATAATTTTTTAAAAATTTTATATTAAACTTTTGATGTTATTTTATATGATCCTTTTAAGGATCATATTTTAATGTGACAATTGTCATATTCATTACTTTTAAAGTTTTTTGACGAAAATAGGTTAAAATAAGCATTGATAACATGTTTAAATAAAAATTTAGTGAAGATGTACCATAGAAAAGTGACAATTGTCATTATCGTTATTTTAAAGTTTTTTGAATTTTTTTGACGAAAATAGATTAAAATAAATATTTATAACATGTTTAAATAAAACTTCAGTTGGAATGTACCCTAGATAAGTGACAGTTGCTATAATCGTTATTTTTAAAGTTTTTTGAATTTTTTTGACGAAAATATATTAAAATAAGTATTGATAACATATTTTAAATAAAAATTTAGTGAAGATGTACCATAGAAAAGTGGCAATTGTCATAAACGTTATTTTTAAATTTTTTTTGAATTTTTTTGACGCAAATGGGCAAAAATATAGATTGAAATCATGTTAAATTAAAAATTTAGTGAAGATGTACCATAGAAAAGTGCAGAGTTGTTAAACACTACTTTTAAAAGTAGCGCGCTACCGCTATAGCTATTTGTCATAAAAAGTAACGCGCTATTAGCTACTATTTTTTAAAAATAGCTTTCTCTTTAAGCTACCCTTTATAAAAAAAATTAGAAACAAATTTGTTTTATTTTTTTATTATAATGTTATTATATAGTAAATATATAAAAATCAACATTTATAAATATTAAAATATAGTTATTGATTATAAAAAAATTTATGTAATAAAAATAACTATTTATGGTAATTTGTTGAATTTTATAAGTTTTTACCTTCTATTATTTGTCCAACTATCTGCCGTGGTACATATATATGATATCTCTGATAACTCTGCTATTAGAGCATCTTTCATCACTTTAAAGTTATCTGCTCTTATTCAATATTGTCTGGCGACATAAAATTGTTTTACCAGTGGATAGAGTTTTAATCATCATGGTAAATGATGGATTATCAACCAAGGATATTGGCTGAACTGTATTTTGGATATAGAGTCACCTATACCAAAATTATTTAGATGTTTCTCCATTTCCTTAAAACTATTGGCATATAAAATAAATACTACTAGAATGTAAAAATGACAATTTACCTTTAGATGTTTCTTGAGGTTATTGCTCTAGATTGATTTGAGGAAATAATTTTTTTACATTTTAAACAAATTTGAAGCCAGTTTTGGTTTTTATATTTATTTTAAAATATTTTTCAAATCTAGGGAATGGGTATTATAGCTATTCCTGGTATCCTTGGATATCCATAGGCGATGACATTTTAAATTATTAACACGTGATTTAGGTTTATAATACAAATGAAAATATAAATTACAAATTGAAAATATATTTTAATTTCAAAATTAAATAATAAATCATAAAAATTATAATTAATTATGATATTATATTTAAATTTTCATGTTTACACTTACCTTCATTATATTTTTAAAGTAGCTAAGTAGCGCGCTAAAAAATTAAATAATTACATAAAAAGTACCCGCTATTAGCTATAACTACCAAAAAAGATAGCGCGCTACTTTAACAACTCTGGAAAAGTGACAATTGTCATAATCGTTATTTTAAAGTTTTTTGAATTTTGACGCAAATGGGCAAAAATATAGATTTTTAAAAATAACGATTATGACATTTGTCACTTTTATATGGTACACTAAATTTTAATTTAATATGCTAACAATCTATATTTTTGCCCATTTTCCTCAAAAAAATTTATAAAAACTTTAAAAATAACGATTATGATGTGACTTTTCTATGATGTGACTTTTCTATGGTACATCTTCACTAATTTTTTATTTAAACATGTTATCAATACTTATTTTAACCTATTTTGGTCAAAAAACTTAAAAAAACGATTATAACAGTTGTCACTTATCTAGGGTATATTCTCACTGAAGTTTTATTTAAACATGTTATCAATACTAATTTTAACTTACTTTCGTCAAAAAAATTCAAAATTTTTTAATAAAAACGATTATAATAGTGTCACTTTTGTATGGTACATCTTCACTAAATTTTTAATTTATAACATGCTAACAATCTATATTTTTGCCCATTTGCAACTTTTATGACAATTGTCACTTTTCTATGGAACATCTTCACTAAATTTTTAATTTAACATGCTATCAATCTATATTTTTGCCCATTTGCTTCAAAAAAACTTTAAAAATAACGATTATGACAATTGTCACTTTTCTATGGTACATCTTCACTAAATTTTTATTTAAACATGTTATCAATCAGAGTTGTTAACGCTCTTTTTAAAAGTAGCTAGCTCCCGCTCCTATCTTCTCAAAAGGAGCTAGCTCTCGCTCTAAGTAATGGAGTGCCACTCCATAACCGCTCCTTTGATTTTCATTTTTTTTAGAAGGTACACGAAACAAAATCATATTTTTTTATCACATTTATATTAAATGACTATCAAAATATTTATAATCTTTTATTAGCCTTTAAATTAAAAAATGTAGCGGCGCTCCAGGAACGCCGCTCCTTAACTACTCTGTTATCAAAACTTATTTTAACCTATTTTCGTCAAAAAGATTCAAAATAAACTTTAAAAATAACGATTATGACAATTGTCACTTATCTAGGGTACATTCTCACTGAGGTTTTATATAAACATGTTATCAATACTTATTTTAACCTATTTTCATCAAAAAAACTTAAAAAATGAGGACTATGACAATTGTTACTTTTCTATAGTACATTTCACTAAATTTTTATTTAAACATGTTATCAATAATTATTTTAACCCATTTTCATAAAAAAAATTCAAAAAACTTTAAATGTAATGAATATGACAATTGTCACATTAAAATATTTTCCTTAAATGGATCATATAAAATAACATCAAAAATGTTTTATATAAAATTTTTAAAAAATTATTTAGAAAAAACCACCTCATTTAATGAAAAAATAGATAATTTTACAAAAATTATAAAAAATATTGTAAAAGATTTCACCTAAAATATTGTTTATTTATCTAATAAAATTTACAAAAGAATTCCTCAATAAAAGATTTATTTACAAAGAAGATTGTGAAAATCACTAATAAATTGTATTAAAAAGAATATTACAATAGCACCTTATCATTTTTTTTAATAAGAAAACACATTTAAATAAATTTATTTTCATTTCATAATATAATATAAATAAAAAATATTAAATCATATCCTGTTTATTTGTTGATAATAATAAAATATTTACATTAAATATAAATAAAATAAATTATTTTACTAAAATAAATAAATAATAATTAATACTAGGCATATCTTACGGAACGTTGACGGACGATTAGCCGATGCAGAATTTTTGACTAATTTAGTTTTAGCCGATTTTTAGGCTTAGTCTAATTAGGCTTTATTTTTCAGTGGTATTCTTAGGCATATTCAAATATATATCAGAGACCTGCAGGCCCGGCCCTAAGCCCGGCTGTATTTTAAAATATACCTGAGTCAGGCCTGAAAATTTTTTTTTTTAAAATACCCGGACCGGGCCGTAAAATTTTTTAATATATTTATACAACATGAATTATTATATTCGTCAATTAGATATGGTTATAATGATTATATATAGTTATGATTAATATAATGTTGGGTGAAAGGGATGTACCGATATTTTTTATCGGATCGGATCGGGCCGATATTTTACCTATTATAAAATATCGGTTATCTGCCAATATTATAAATTTTGCAGATCCGATCCGATATAAAATGGCGTCCTTAACAAAAATAAAAGGTTATAAGTTTTTAAAAAAAAGTTATATTTAAAATCATTAATTTTTATAAATAAAATCGAAATCCATATTTTTTTAATAATAATAATTAATAAACATTCTGCCATATTGTTATTTTTTTGTGCATTCTATTTATAAAAGTTTGCGATAATCTCTTCAGAATCTATTTTTAGTGAAGCTGGTGATATTGACAGTTACCATCGCCGCAGGCTGATTTCTGATAAATTGGAAATTTTGATACTTCTAAAAAGAAATCTTCGATATATTAATTTTAAATATTTATTTAAATTTCATAATATATTTGTTTATTACTTATTATGTATATAAATTAATGTTGTTAATTATTATATAAAAGTGATTTATAATAAAAATATTTTATATACTTTTAGGCAATAGAATTGAATATAAACTATAACTGATAATTATAATATATTTAAATGACATAAGTTATTGTATAATTAAATTATAGATGTTATACTAATAAAAAGTATATTACAAATTAAAACCATTGGTATCTTTACAGAATGCAAAATTAGATATGATATCGGATCGTTTATCGGCCGATATTAATTTAATATCTGGAATATCGGATCGGATCGGCCTCCAAAATGTGGTATCGGTACACCCCTAGTTAACACTAGCTAACACTCATTGTATCTATTACATAATATAATTATCCTGCCATGGAATAAATAAGCAAAGGATAATAGGTAATAAATACATTATTATATAATATATGTTTTATTTTTTATTAATTAAAATATCAGTTTTTTTTATAAATACAATTAATATAGTATATTCTTAAAATATTATTTACACAAATTTTTTATAGTATCAATTTGTAATATACCAAATATCTGTTTAGAA